>NC_081406.1:169334026-169688193 GCF_030272615.1 Cryptomeria japonica | reverse complement strand
TCATTTTCTCTCTTATGAAATCAACTATGTTATGCTATTTTGATTTTATTATCATTTATATTTAACAATTTTAAAAAAGTTATCACTTACATTAATTTCTAGGTTAATATTTATTTTGTAGATTCTAATAGAATTGAATACCATACCCAAACAATATCTAGTATGAACTAGTTAGTTACAGGCTAGGTTCCAAGCATACTTGGTAACACAATTTTTGAGCTTGTGTTTGTTTATGATTTAACGATTGATGCATCTAGCTTTGCTACACATCTACTTTGAATACAATGAGAGGGTGATTTTGTCTAAGCCAAGAGACCCTACTATCTAATATCACCCAAGAAAGATACTGATATTTTACCTTGGAAATATAAGCCATTTGTAAGTATAATTCAATGAATTGTGATAATAACTTAAAACGAAGTGAATTAAAATTTGATTGAGTTCCCCATTGTATTTTAACAAATCACCTAGGAAGATGTTCGTTCCTAACAATTTCCAATTCTCTTTCCAAAAGGATGAAAAAGAAGAGAAAGGAACTAATTAATGTTGGGACAGAATTTAGAAGACCTATGTTTTGTGTCTGAAAGCTACTAGCCTAGAGAGCATGGAAACAATCTGAAGTCATGGGAGAGAGTTTCAGTTCTATCTCCAGAAATTATGTCCAGTACTCTTATATTGAATTTTTAAATCCTTCTAAGTTTAAATGTTCACGAGGAAAATCTAAAATTTTAATAAAATACATAAATGAAAACCAATTTTGTTTTCGTCGGAATACTTTTGAAAATCACATCACCTCAGTAATTGAATTGTAACAATAAGATTGCATACAAAGTGCAGGTTTGCTATGAAACATGTTAAAAGGGTTAAACTATTTCAATTAATACAAACACTGGAACTATTAAACAACAATAGCTTGTTGGTAATCAATATTTTGGACTATACCCACATTTTACACCTTTTCATACAGTTACAAAGAACATAGAAAACATGTACGTGGAACTACAGATTCCAACATGTGTAAAAATACAACAATCTAAATAAGAATGGGAAGCATGTGGAGAATGGTTAAGACATGCATAAATAAAAAGAAAACAAAAATCTCTCAATGTGTATCACAAACAAATCAAGGAAAAAAGCTTTTAGGCAGGGGACCGATATGATCATAAAAATTTCAAAACTTCCAAAGTATAGAGCATTTGAGATTTTATAGAGAATACGCTAATTCAGCTTTATTCATGATGAGGCATATTCACAACTTTTGCGGTCGCACCATGGTGTTGTTCATGTTGGCTCTGTTGGACCCTACAATTAAGATTCAATATACGTACATTATTCAATAAGATTAACTGTGCAACATAATGAAATATTGAAAAGTGTGTTATCTTATTGAGCTTCACTTTGTTTCAAGAATAGTTTAATATTCTCTACTTAACAGGGCCAACCACGTGAAGGTGGAAGCTCATTTGGCCCCTCCCCCCCCCCTAACATCACTCTAAATTCCCCGTTAACATCTAACATTCATTCATTCTTTCATTCATTCTTTCATCCATTATTAAAATATAACATTCATTCATTATCACATAACGTTCATTAACACATAAAATTCATTAACTTTCATTAACAAGCAACATTCATCAATAATCATCAACACATATCATTAATGAACTATCATTAGCACATAATTACATTCATTAACACATACAAATCAGTCATTATCAAATAAGGTAGATTACAATCATTTCTTTTTTTTTTTTTTTTTTTAAGCTATGTAAAGTCTAAGTGGAGCATCATCTTCTTCATCATTTCCCCCATCTTCGGATGTTCTACCCTCTTCTCGTGCTCTTGATGTATGCCTAGTCCTATACAAAGGACGAGGATGTTGAACCAAAGGGGGGTCCTCTGCAATAACAAAGAATTGGGTTAAATTCAAAACATTTTTTAATTATTGTTACAAGTATTTCATTAATTTAAAGAACACAACCATTACACTCTTTACCTGATGGGGCCACATCATCTTCTACATCATTTTGTCTAGCCTTAACCTCGACATGCTGAACACCCTCTAGATCCTCTAGAGTTGAAATACGAAACATTACATTAATCAATACACCAATTGCAATTAAATTTGTTTAAAGGAATAACAGTTGTCCTCTTTACCTGATTGGGGAACATCACGTTCCTGATGTTGTCTACCCGGATCATGCTCCACTTGGTCACCACCGACTACATGCTCTAAAATATTAACAATAAAGGTTACATTAATTACTACACTAATTTTCAATTTAAGATGTTTAATTGTATTAATAATTACATAAAAAAATTTGAATAGCAAATGAATACCTCCACTACTAGGATGCACATCTGGACCTTCATGTACAGGTTCTATTCCACAATTATCATGCTGCATTCCAATGTCACGCACAGTGTTATCATTGCTTGCTTATTTTAAAAAAATATAGTCACTTTATGTTGAAACTTAACATCAAATAGATTATTGGTTGAGTATTCAATTTGAAATAATTTTCATTTAGCTTATTTACCATTGTGACAGATGCATCAGAATCTCGTGTTTTCCCACTAAATTCTCATAGCCGTTCAACCATGGCTATATAGCCTTGCTGGTAGCCAATTCTCTTGTCATCTTCTGTGGGCGCTCTATTGAATTCAAAGCCCTACATTTTTGCTTAGTATTGTGAATTTTTCTTGTATTGTTTGATAAAAAAAAATTTTTTACAATTTATAAATATTTTGATGTGATACTTAATTTACTGATTCTTACAATTCGTGCGGCAAGTTTCATATAACCACCAGAGCCGAGTTTGTGTTGCCCATGCTTTTCTTGTCTTGCCTTGGTTGCCTTTGACGTGTCACTCAATCTATAAAAAGTTTGAAATATGTTAGATTATATAAATATAATGAATAATTAGTACATATTCATATTCTTAATAGTATCACATACCTTCTTCTGGTGTCTGGTGGTGTATTTCCTTTTTTCCTTTCAATTCTCTCCTTTGCATCCAAAATCAAGTCCTTCCACTCCCTCTCTGGAATCATGGGGGGACGCTCATACTTTATGTTCTTCTCTAAATGTGTCCTGTATTGGTCCCTCACATACTTTAGATATCTGCCAGCGTTTTCCAGAAAGCTTAGTCTTGTCGAATGTGTCATTTCCAAACAACCCTATCACATGGTTTGTGAGTTCATCTTTTAACTTTTTTTCTTGGTCATTCCACCTTTAAAGCAAAAACAAACCTGTTAGATTTAGAAAGAAACTGAAGCTACCTTTGATATAGTTGAAGAAATGGATAAAAGGAAAACTATTCTAGCAATGATATGAAATCAAAATAGTGGATAAGGGTTAGTTCACGTATGATGTTCCACCTTTTACGTACGGTGGGCCCAAATATCTGCAATGTAATGTCATTAAGATTTTTATAAAAAATATCATTTCTTGCAAAAAAAACATGGGATCATTAGTCCAAAATGAGTGATCAGTAAGTAAATTACAATTAGACTATATATAATAATAATTTTAAAGTACCTAGAACCTTCTCTATCTTCAAGGGAATCAATTCTTGGTTGCTCACCACCAATGTGGCCTACAACGTTCTTGTACTAGCAATACGGGAAGATCCAGGAAATGATGGTATGTTATCACCAGTAGTCACCTCTGGCGCATCGTCATGTGCATCTCCTACCACAGTAAATGAATCCACTATGAAATACCTCCAAGAAAGAACACTTCAAGGGTAATAAACACATAACGAAAGAGAGAGAAAAAGAGGGATCTACCACCAGTGGGTGGGTCAACACGAGTCGGTGCAACAGACAATGTTTGCATGCTACGTGTTGCCAACATTGCAGTCGGCAATACAGCTGGGGTCGACCTCGGACCCATGTTAGCACCTGAAGAGTAATACATTAAATATATAAAACATTAAAAAAGCAAGTTCACAAGTCCAAAGGAGTGGTTTTAATATATACAACATGGTCATCACGTGAACTACCCACAATACCCCGATCATCGCCACCAGGATGATGAGGCCTTATAAATTTCTGTAAAAACAACACATATATTTTTTAGTTAACGACATAAAAGAGAAAAAAATATAAACCATTATTGAACTTTTGTTATGATTAAAGCTTTCATTACTGCTTACTTGCAAGTTTTCCATTGTCCGCAACAATAGTTGCACCCTCTCTGTTATCTCATCAGTCTGAGGGCTTATGGTTGCCAAATCAACAATCTCTTGGCTATTTTTTCTAATATTCTTTTGTACCAATTGTATAGGGTTTGTGCTAAGTGTGATGTCATCAACGCATAACACTGTCGAGCGCCCCACATCCCTATGGAGGTGCTGAGGTACTGCAGGTTCCTTTGCCTTATCCCGAACATCTGTCTATGACAAGAATATAATTAACTCTATCAAAATTACTTCAAACCACTCAAGAAAAGATCATAATGTAACAGTTTGCTTCTATCTAATTTGTACAATTACAATGAGGTTTACCTACTCCATAGAAGTGTCGGGACCTACACCCCTATCTGTGCTATGTGGTGGATCCATGTGGCCCTGTGACAAAGAAAAAATCTAAAAACATTAGTGAAATGAAACCAATAGACTTAGCAAAAAAACTTAATAATACAATGGTTTATCGGATTCATTAATTAGAAGATGGCTTAAATGGTATATATATAGTACGTACCACCCCCATGATAGTAACTTTGTTTGTATCTATATGATTCAAATTATAATCGATTAGCAGCTCTTCCCCTGCACTTATTGATTTTATCGCACATACAAACACACAATTTCCCTCACGTGCCTCAAATATGCAATTGGGTTGCTTATTAGTTGACCCAGGTCGTGTACTATTTATAAAACCTGCAATATTCCCTGTTGCTTTTGGCCTTCCATCAATGTATACAGCCACTCATTTACTTTGATCATTGTCTTTTTGTTGTATATAATTGGCTGACAGTGCATACCTACGCATACTTTTTTTATATGGAACAATCTGCATCCAATCATTATAATTGTAACAAGGTACAACAAACTCCATCAATTTAGCAACTTTGTTGTAACAGACCTTTATGTTGTCCATGGAAAATAGGCCCAAACCATGTAATGATGAAGGTGCTATGCGATATATCCTCTCATTAACACAAAAATCAGTGTTTATTGGAGGAAGTTCCTTGGGTACACATTGTTTCAGTAGATGTTTGTACCTCAAGGGCACCTCAATGTCGCCTTTGGTCTCATCATCATAAGAACATGACCCCCCTTGAGCAAGAATAAATTCCATGCGTTTATTGAATTTTCTTCTAATCTTTTGACCTCTAGTTGATCTCCCTATTTGAGATCTACTACATGTCTCACTTTCCTCTTCTATTCCTACATTTCCATCACTTGAGGAAGACACATCTGACAAATACCTATTTGGTGATACATGTGCACCATCAAATGAGAGAGTTAGTTGGTAATGAGAGATATATTTTGCAAATGAGGGTAATATTGATGAAGAAGTCAACCTAAAGTTGATGTTGAGATTAAAATTTGAGTAAGCCCAACTAGGGCCTCAAGTGTTGATAACTGTATTAGATTTGCTGCTAATGTTGAGGTTTGAAAAACTGAGGAAGTTTTTTTTTCTTGTAATTTTTAAAAAATATATTATTTCTATAAGGTGTATTGACTTATACCTGTCGATCCATGAGACTGTGCAGGATCCTCATCAAAGGGGTTCAGGTTCCTGCACCAACAATTGAGCATCATAAGCATTACATTTGTAATTTGATAAACAATAAATACTATAGTATCATAAGCATAATAAGCATCACATATGTATCATCATATATGTAATTGAGCATCATAAGAATCACATATATATCATCATAAACATGTAATCCATCACATACGTATCATAAATCACCATCCATCACATAGCTAATAAGTAGTCCACATTCCATAAATAAACACAAAGTTCAAAAAATGTCACATGTATCATCATAAGCATGTAATCCATCACATATGTATTTTAAATCACCATCTATCACATAGCTAGAGGTGCATCATGAATTAATTAAGTAATGGCATTAGAATTCAAAACATATAAATTATTTATGTAACCATATAAGTCAAATCAATTTCTATCAAGATATCAATATTAAATAGATAATATAATAATCGCATCTCATACATTTCATTCATGTCATTGATCTTCTTCTTCATCCAACTCATCATCATGACCATCATGATGATGATGATGATGATGATGATGATGATGATGATGATGATGATGATGATGATGATCATCATCATCATCATCATCATCATCATCGTCGTCGTCGTCGTCGTCATCGTCATTGTGTTCATGATCGTCATCGTCATCACCATCACTGTCACCATCACCATAACCATCATCATCAGCAGCAGCAGCATCATCATCATCAGCTTCTTCTTCATGTACATTTTCGTCAAGAACATCATCAACTAACTATCGATCGTGATCATCATCTATATCATCTTCTACTTCTTCGGTATCTTCTTCTTCCATCACATTATACATTATCGGCCTTCCTCTTGGATCATGTCTAACAACAAATGACCAACCTGGTTTATGTGGAACCTCCGAGTAAAATACCTACTCACATTGACTTGGAAGAACATAGGGCTCATCCCCAACTTGTTCAAACGACCTTGTATTAACCATTGTAAATCCATTATCATGTTCGATAACAGTTCTATCAGGATCATTTTTATTCAGTCGTAGCCTATACCATTTGACAACGAACAAAACTAATTTGAAGGAATTAAAGTCACACTCAAGTATATCATCCAAAATGCCATAGTATTAATTTTGAGACTCATGAGGATGTATGTCATTTCTAGATGAAATATTGGTCACCTCAAAGACTACAGTTATCCTAGAATCACAAGTTTTCTTCGTGTCATCCAACTATTTGATGCAAAATTTATGACCATTGCAGCACATAGCCTTGTGGTGTTTGACCTGCAATATGTCTAACATATTAAAATTATTGCATCATGAGTTGATAAACATACGAGTGATTAATAAAATTATACGTACCTGTTGATCTCTTGAACCATATGCTAAATATATTTCCCTTTGTGTAACATTGGAATCTCCATTATGATGAGCTTCTTTAACCAATGAAGCGACACCATCCCATGTTAATGTGCGACCAGAATGTTGACATCATTCAATCCACACCGTCATCCAATCAAGATTGTTTACAATATAAAAATGCAGCGCATCCCACTCCCGACCAACTATACAAATAATTAATAGACCACTTACAACTGATTTATTTAGAAGATGAAGAATTAATTTACTACAATAACATCTTATAATTACCTCTCACTTTCTTCAATCTACCTTTCCCCATCAAGTGCTCCCCTTCAAATTTATTAATGGGGTTGGGATCCCAAATGCAATCTACATGGATTTTTGCTGCAAACTTAGGAAGATATTCAGTAATTTACACTATAGTTTGGTATACCATATATCCCTCCACCATAGAACCCTCAGGATGTGCTCTTTGTCGAACCAAAGCCTTCAGAAATTTCAAGTGCCTCTCAACCATCCACATTGACCTAGTGTGTACAGGTCCACACAATTCGATCTCCTCAACTTGGTGTATGAGGTAGTGTTCTTGTGCATTGAAAAAAGTTGAAGGTAGACACTTTTGCATTTCACACATTAGATGAGGGATTTTTCTCTTCCAATATTTTATATCTTCCTTTTGGATTTCTTTAGATGACAACTACCTAAAAGAGATTGAAGACGCAAAAATATATAAACGAGACTTTACAAAATAATATACAATATATTGCATAACAAGTAAAACAAATGGAAAATATAATATCTATACAACAAATTGAACAAACATCACTACTTACCTCATGTATTTTCCAAGATCATATATGACTTGCTTGATATTATTGTCAAAGTGGTCTAGGAGAGATAGAGGTAGAACGTACTGCAACAATTATAAAATGATCTTTTCATTGTTTTCTAACTTAATACAATGAAAAGTACATGCGTAGTATACAAATATATAGTAAATACACAAGAACGTGAATTACCTTAAGGAAGGTATGCCAATCATGTGTTTTCATCCCTAGCCCAAATTCACTCTTCTTTGATATGAGATTGTTTATGTTCGTAGCAAATCCTGTGGGAAATTGAATTTTTCGTATGACTTCTTTTATAGAATTGCTTTGTTGCTCCGTTAATAACCAAGGAAGGGCACTTATATTAATCTGATCTCCATTGCTATTTGATTGAATGACATTTTTCATTGCATGATTGGATTCCACAATGTCAATACAAATTTTGACAATTTTTTCTTTGTCATGCCTTCCATCCAATATTTTCCATAATGTCTCTATTATATTCTTTCCAATATGCATTGTATCAAACAAATGCACAATTTGTAGCTGCTCGTAGTAAGGCAACCTACTGAATTGTCTGGGATAACTTTTTAGTCCTTTTGGAAGGTAGTCATCCATGCCTTGACAACCTTCAGTATCATCAATTACATCATCAGTAAACAAAACACGATAGAAAAATTCAAATTCCAAACATAAACAATTAGATGGAATGACATTACCTTGACGATTAATTCTATTATATTCCAACTTCCATAAGTGAAGAGTCATTCTTTGTGGCTTTGATGTAGTCTCTTCTTTCCCATTGAAAAGACATTTTTCAGTATTCCGGTACTTATGATTTTTATGAAGTGCCTATACTCATCAAACACCTGCTTTCCTAAACTTTTTGAATGATAGGATTTCATCTTTGGACCACAAACTAGACATGCAAATTTTCCCTTTGTTTGAAGACCTACAAGATAATGTATAATTCTATTAAATCTGTTAATTTTTATAATTATAATTATCATGCGCAACTTGAACACTATAACGTACCACTAAAATGTGTTAGCCCTGGGGCATCACGTATTGTCCATACAAGCATTGCATGGAATTGAAATTGTCTTTGTCCTATTGGTCTAGAGATGTCATACATGGTCACACCATTCCATAACTCCAACAGCTCGTCGATAAGAGGCTCAATATATACATTCATATCTTTAACTTGGTACTTGCCTAGTGGAATCAACAAAAACATTACATAATTATTATGACCATTTTACTGCAATATTTATAATTAAATGTAGATGAATATTAAATGATAAAAAACATAGAACAATCACTGCCAACATTATGTGCTCCCTCTTTATTGACATCCATGGAGGAATATTATTGTTGATAACAAAAATAGGCCACATCGAGTAAATAGATCTCAACTCTCCAAATGGATTGACACCGTCCGCTGCCAATGAAAGCCTGAGATTATGAGGTTCTTGTTTAAAGTGTGGCCACTTTTCCTCTATGTCCATAAATTCTGAACCATCTATAGGCATTCAAATAATGTCATCTCGACTTCTATTGTGTGCATGGTAATCCATAAATTGTGCCAAGCTAGTGCACCTAAATAATCGTTGCATACGTGGAATAATGGGAATATAACGAAGAACCTTGCAAGGCACCTTTCTTGTTATTTGATCCGTTCGATATCTACTGATATGACATTCAGGGCATTCTGTTCCAAATTCATGTTGTTTATGATATATAATATGATCATTGGGACAAGCATCTATTGTTTGATACTCCATTCCAATATCTTTCATAATGGCAGATAATTCTCAGTATGAGCGAGGTAGAATATTTGATGGTGGTAAGAAAAACTCACCTATCAATTTACAACAAAAAAAAAAAGTTTGAGGTGTTAATATAAAGAATATTAATGGTACATGATTCACCATTTATCAACTATAATGACATGTATGACACACCTTAACATACGTGAGATTGTTATGTTGGATAAACCATTCATAACCTTCAAGTTCACCAACAACAATACAACAGAGAGAAGAGTTGTTTGGGAGCCTTTGTAAAGGGGCTCATATGCCTTCTCAAGAAGAGGTAAATCATGAACATCAAGGTCATCCTGATCATCATGATCAGCTGTGCTAGTACTAAATGTGTCATGGATCAATGTATTTGTACCATCATCTTCAATTGTGTTTGCTGGTGCATGATCATCATCTTCCATGGGATCATTATCTTCAGCTTCGATATTCACACCTACATGTTCCTCCACTTTGAAAACCATATTCTTCGGGTTCTGTTGGTCCATATCATGTGCCCTGGGGTGCTCGACCTATATAAAAATGATCAACATAAATAAACCATGATCATGATCTCATTATCAAGTGATTTCTTATGTATATATATTGTTCAAACGATATAATGAACAACTTACTAGTGCATGATAATCATGTCCCCCTTCAATGTGACCATGCTGCCTACAATGTTTCTTAGTTGTTTTGATTAGAAGTCTTCTAGTCTTTAAGCCCTTACAAATTTTGCAGGGACAATAACATTTCCCATCACCTTTTCTTTTCAAGTTAGACCATAATCTAGCAATTGTCTCCTTATTTTGTTCTTCACTGATATTATCTAACATGGTCTTCCTTCACAGGCAAAAAAATCAGGCTATGGAAACTTCAGTGCAAAAGCTTCACAAAAATTGCAAATCAAACCAAAACCATTTAACTCTTCTTTTTCATCTTAAAACATTGAACTTAATAGAGAATGTATTTAATGTAGCTAATTGTGTGAATTTTTTAGCATTGTATCTGCAAATTCTTACTAAAAGTTTGCCTGTTGCAGACTTTCTGAGAGACATTTTTGAGTATTCTAAGCCTTGGTTCTTGTATTTTCACTGGTGATAAGTTGGAAACTTTATGGCAGACCTATAGCCAATCGATCTAATTTTGACAAGTTATACACCAAGCAAACAGGCATCTAGAACTAGCATTGTTTGCAGGTCACCCCTACCCTATGCATTGGGTGTATGACTTCCCCCTTGTTTGTTTAATGGGATTAGCCTCCAAGACATAGCCATCAATAATCACTAAGAATGTACAAGTGGATCGTAGCTACCCATACAACAAACACTTACCCCTATCCTCAAATTTTCCCAATGTTTGATTCCTTATATACACTCATCCAAGGTTATCTACGTTGATCTTGGTGAGGAATCACATCACAACAAAGAAGGCAACATTTAAAAATAGCAAGAGTTTCACTAAACTACCAAAGATCATAAATATTGAAAGAAAGAAAAAATAGTACCAATAATAAGTCAAATAAATGTGTTCAATTCCAATAGCAAATCAAACATAGCCACAATAACTACACAATAGAGAAAACTCAAAATAGTGATTAAACTAATTCAAACAAGATAAAATAAAATTGTTGGCCCATGCAACAAAGATAAGAGATCATCAATAATTGAAGGAAACTTCACAATCCTTAAAAGTGCACATTACATAACTATACAACTAGAAATTGTGGCTAAATAGAGTGAAGATTCATCATGACTCCAATAATAGTCCCTCATGTGTGCATTTGTTGCATGAACACAAAAACTCCCACATGGCATGGCCATGTACCTAATGGAGAAGACATGCCTAGGCTACATGCCCAAAAAACATGACTATAATAATAGTCCCTCATGCATGCATTTGTGGCCTGCACACTACAAATCCTAACGTATCATGGCAATCCACCTCATAGAGAAGACACACCTAGGGCCACATTGCACATAGCAACATGCCTCACAAAGAAGACATGCATAGGGCACATGCCACATAGCAATGTGTCTTATGGAAAAATGTGCATGCATGTCACACACCAAAGCTATATGTATACATCATGAGGCACATTCATATGTTATCAAACACAACCTATTGTATCTAACATGAGTTCCTCTCTACATGTGTGCAAATCTTCCAACACTAATCACCACTAAGAAGGAATAATATAAAATGCATCTTCAAATATTTGTGTGTGTGTGTGGAATTGTGTCTTTGAACCCAAATCGCTACCATCAACAACATGTAACCATCACCTACACTATATCAAAACATAAGTATGGTGTGACATCATATCTATTTGCATAATGTCAAAACACATGCAAACATGAAAATCATCATAGCATGACAAAAATCAATCTCCACATGTTGGAACAAAGATATAAATAAGATAATAGGGTAAGAGGAAACCCGTACCAAGAACCACATACCAACTATCGGCAATGCCATCAAGATAAATGTAGGATAGGATACCACTATGAGCCATCCAATGGTCCATTCTATGAGGAGAACTAGGGGATACTATCTTTGAAAGGTGTGGTCAATAGAGATAATCCCTACTAATGCCACAATATGTCACCATAGCTTCTTGAGTTTTCCATTCTTCTACTTAACACCACATTTATTGAGTTCCTCAATAGCAAGGTTGGTTCTCAATAGGATGCACAAACATGTAAACACACAAGCATGGTTTCATCATACTTGTACAACAATACAAATTCATTTTTCTAGTTAATTACTTAGTGTAAAAATAACTCCATTACATAACATAGGGCAATAATCACCATAAGTTTTCAAATAAACTGCCCAAACATCAATTGGAGTTACCCTTTCTAAGGTACAAACATAATTTATTTATAACTTAAAAATTAAAATAATCACAATACATCAAAATAAGTTCAATAGTGCATGGAAATAGACAACATGATCCATAATTAAACCCATAAATTACCCTAATTGGATATGCTAATAAAATGGTGTCTCAAATAATAGAGATCTAGACTTTGTTTCATCATACGCAAGCATGGTTTCATCATACTTGTATCCAAATACACCATCCATAGATAGGTACTCAGTACCACAATCTCATGGGTACCCTTTTAGCTGAATTTACCCTATATTTAGGTGAATCTACCCTTGTATCATTCCTTGATCTAGTATGTCATTCCACCAATCAATATTTTTTCCATATTCTTGGGAGAATACACTATCCCTTAGGTGAATATGCCATATCCTTAAATGAATCCTCCTTGTCATCATCCTAATTCCTCTTTTTGTTAAGTCTTATCCCTTCGTCTTTAGGAAAATCCACCTATCCTTATGTGAATCTACTTTCTCTTAGGTGAATCTATTTCACATAAATCATTTATCTTATCCATCTTTCTTACGTAAATGGTGAATTTTTCCTATCCTTAGATGACTACACTCCCATTTAGGTGAATCTATCTAGTGTTAGTCTCCTTCCATTATTTTGTCCAAATTCGTATCCTCTAGTTTACATGAATCTACTTGTTCTTAGGAAAATCAACCCTATCATTCTAAGGAAAATTCACCTTGTCATCATCCTTAATCATCTACCTTTCAAGTGTATAGTCCAACCATCCTTGGGAGAATCTAACATATTATTGAGTTCAAATCCTCATGAAATACAGTCATGTTTATCTCAATGATGGCTCCAAGTGCATCTTCTTATTGCTTGATCTTCATGGTGATGGGATCCACTTTCATGAATATAATGGGGTCTTCAGCAGAATAGCATGTGGTGGGGAATGACAGAGGATGGGATCCTACCTCAAATTTTAAAGGATAGGCTTCCCGCAAGATCTTCCATGTTGGAGATAATCTCTGTAATATTGCCCTTCCCTTGTTATAAATTTGTTCAGAAATTTTAGTAAGCCCTTTGATTAGGGTTTATAGGTTATATATGTATGGATGCTATTGGTTCTTTCATATCTATTTAAATCCCATCTATAGATATTAGATTGGATCTTTCACCATGCCCTACGCCATGGTGAGTGCCTGCTTTTAGATCTTGTCAATCTCTTTTGAGTAGCTCTTTTAATCAACTTATGGTAGTCAAAATTGGGTTTGTGGAGAACTTAAAGAATAGATCTTTCTTCTAATGAAAATTTTAGGTTAGATAAAGTTTGGCCTTTGTGCCCAGAAAAATGATGGCAAACAACTACATTTTGACATTTGACAGGATATGCTTATGCTTCCTCTCAACAAAGCGTATTGGACCTGAAGAGCCAAGAAGAGTTTGAGAATTGTGATGTGAGCAATCCAATCAAGCTATATGATGGAGGGCTTGATGCAGTCCCACTCATTGAAATGGGTGACAAATATTTTACCAGTGGAAATGCAGAAGACTGTCAATGTGGAATGAAAGTGCACATTAATGTTTTATCTGATGGACTCGACAATGGCCAATCTGACAATTTCGATGTAGTTTCAGATGGGCTTGACAATGTGGCCAAAGATTTGGGTTTAGATTTATTATCAGATGGAATGGAGCATTATATTGTTGCTTTTGCTGGTGATGATTCGGTGGAGGAGGGGGCAATAAAGGAGGTAATTGCTGAAGGGCCCACATCATCACGAAGGTAATTATCTGATTGCCCTCCATCAATTCTCATAAACCTCACACTCTCCATTTGTGGCACTGTTATCACCATGCTTAACTATGCCATGCTTTAGCTTATCAACTCTTTGTTTGATTAAGAACATATATATATGTATCTTGTACAACATTTGCTAGCATCCTCCCTGCGTGTGCCAAAATAGGAGCTTTGGAACAAGGTATGGACATCCATCAAAGCATAATCAAAGTGGGTTTTTTGTCAGAAATTAGTTGCAAATGCTTCAATAACAAAAATCACAAAATGGGGTAGCATACACACGGCATGTGAACTTTATGACAGAATACCTCAAAGAGATGTCATTTCATGGAATTTTAAGATTGCAGGATATGCACAAAATGGATTAATTCACAAAAAAAAACCAGTTGCCCTTGATTGCGAAAAAAAATTAGTTGCCCTTCATTGAAAAACAAAGAGTTCCTTTGATTGCAAAAAAAACCTTACCTTGCTTGTGCAGAGATCGCTCCGGCGGAGGAGGAGGGGTGGGGGGGGCAGGGAGGCTTTCAAAATGAAAAAGCGTTGTGTTTTTTTTTTTAATAAAATGCTCAAGGTCATCAAAATTCCGACGAACACCGGCATTTTAAAAAAAAAAATCAAATTTTCACACAATGCTCCTTGTCCATCGGAAACCTCCGTCGTTTTCGACGGAATTTGACTCCAAATGTATTAGTGCCAGTTCAAGATCTAAGTGCAGATTTTCCTTTTCTTCTGTTTCAAAATTCAAATGCTCACACAAGGTAGCATTCTCATGCTTTATCTTGGTAATGTCATGATCTCTTTCCTTGATAAGATCCCCAGTTGCTCTTCTGACTTCCAGTTCCTGACTCATGCAGATAGTAAAACTTTCCAGTTCTCTTCTCAGGTTCAATTTCTCACCATTGATTTTTTCAACCTCCTCAGCCAAAGCATCAATATTGGCTTCATTTGAAGAACTATTATCAGATATTTCTAATAGTTGTTCAGTAAACTCTCTCCTTTTGACTTGCAAAGCTTTTAGTTTGACCCTAAGGGTTTCAAGTTCATTTCTACTAGCTTCTACCTCTCTAGCCATCTCGAAGTAGCTCATGTCCCCCATGGTGGTTTCAAGGCTCCCTTCTAGGCAATTAGGCTTCAAAGAAGTTAGGCTCTGATACCAATTGATGGACTTGAAAATCACTGAGAGGGGGGGTGAATTAGTGACACCAAAAAAAAAACTACTTCAAACACTACCCGGAAGATGAACTTAACAAAGATTTTAAACACAATGCATACAATCCAAAATTATATATCATCCACAAAAAGTAAAACATCCACCATAACACAAGTCTTTGTATGTGGAAAACCCCAAAAGGTAAAACCATGGTGAGATGGAACTCACAAGTTAACTATCTACAGTAATAGATAACTGATCGGTTAAGGTCTACAAAGTGTTCTGCTAGCAGTGAATCTTGTTAGAGATCCCAAAGCTTGATTAGAAGCTTATACCCTAGTAAAGGTAGTATCTTGTTAGGAGTAACCCCAGTGGAGGATTTCTGGATCCAAACTAATGGATCACCCTGTTAAAGGATTTATACATTGAAGCTTTTTAGAGCTTACCCGGTTAGGGGATTTGATTCCGTTGTAATGGTTAGAAAACAACAAGAATGGTTTGATCTATTCTGAGTAGCACAACACTTGCTTGATCAGATCCTTCTAAACATATTCAACACTGCTCTTCTACATACTCTGCAACTTAATTCTTCTTCGCACATAACACTCTTCCACTATATTGAATAATTCATTGTGATGTCAATATATAGACCTTATGATTTCATGTCGACCTTAAGAAATCATAACACAATTTCCTAGGTACGGTTTATTTGGACAAGTGATCATAACTCATCACAAAAATTATCGAATAGTAATCGGTGGGATAACTCATCACACAATTACAGAATAGCATTTGGAACAATCAAATACCGGTTTGAGTAAAACATATGAACTGTTATCCATGAATCTCCTGTCATGATCTCCACTTGATCTTCATTCTTGATCTGACTTAGTATAACCATAGGTTGTCTCTTATGCACATACCGGTTATCACAAAGTATCGGTTAGAGATAACCACTAAGAATATTGGTTGATAGTGCAAATATTTAAAGTTACACCGACAGTCAATATAATCATGTGTGTGTGAGTGTTTCATCAATGACAGTATATGATGAATACATTACAATCATCATCATGCCAACAATCCTTGCCTCTTCTTTTAAATATAAAGTTGTTGTTATTGATGAGATATGGAGTGCAACAAATGTGACAAGAGAAATGTTGATCGGTAAACTTGCTACTTTTGAGTTGTGTGATTTTGGAGACTCTCTTCCTAAGACTAAATTTGCATTCAAAGCTATTGTTTCTAGGAAGCAGAGATATGATCCCAGAGAAAGTTCTACAAGAGTATCTAGATATAAGTAAGAGTTGAAAGAGATGGAAGATGAAGAAAAAGATCTTGAGGAGCTTGAAGCACTTATTACTATAAGATTTCCTAAAGGTGTCGATAAGTATGAAGGTAAGTTGCCTCTTAAATGCTTTTCATGTAATAAGATAGGACATTTTGCATCAAGGTGTTTGAAAAGAGAGAGAAATCCTAAGAAGCCATTTAAGCCATATAAACCTAAATATCAGAAGAAGTGTTATTATGTTGTTGAGGAAGGTGTGACAGATGATGAGTCGGATAAGGGAAATTCAAGAGATGAATTTGTGTTCATTGCTATCAAGAAGATGATCCTGTAACTACATATTCTACAAGTTGCATTAATGAGGAGAAAATTTTAGTTGCTAAATTAGATGAGAAAGATGAATGGGTAATTGACAGTGGTTTCTCTCATCATATGCCAGGTGATATTAGTAAATTTGTAAACTTTAAAAAGTATGATGGTGGTATAGTAATATTTGGTGATAACAAAGCTTGTGTAATTTGTGGTAGAGGTTATATTTCTCTTGATGGTAAGCAAAATACTGATTATGTTTTGTATGTTGAAGGATTAAAGCATAATATTTTGAGTGTTGGTCAGATGGTTGATAAGGGATATAACTTACAATTCAAGAATAGAAAATGTGATATCTTGAGTAGCCCTGAAACTAAGATTGCATCAGGAACACAAACTAAGGGTAATATATTTCACTTGAATGCTAGTGGTAAAAGTTGTTTGATAGCTCAGATTGATGAAAGTTGGTTGTGACATAAAAGGATGTGTCATGTAAATTTTAATTGCATGGTTAAGATAAATTCTACTAGAGAAGTAAGAGATCTACTAAAGTTGATAAAGCCTTCTAATTTGGTATGTAAGGGATGTCAATTAGGGAAGCAGACAAGAGTTACTTTTAAGAGAAAATAACGTAATTCTAATGGATTGTTAGATCTTGTGCATATTGATCTATGTCATCCTTTAGAGTGAGAATCTTGTAGGATGACATGTATTTCATGTTGTTGATTGATGATTATTCAAGGATAATGTGGGTTACCTTCTTAAGGGAAAAGTCTGAAGCATTGGAGAAGTTCAGGATTTTCAATACTATGGTTGAGACAAAGACTGGTTTGAAACTGAAGTGTTTGAGATCTAAAAGAGGTGGAGAATTTATCTGTAGTGAGTTTAATGCATATTGTGAAGAGCATGGAGTTAAGAGACAATTATTTGCTCCTAGGAAACCACAACAGAATGGTGTTGTAGAAAGGAAGAATAAAACAATTCAATAAGCTACTAGAACCATGATGTTTGAAGGAAATGTTTTGCATATGTTTTGGAGAGAAGTTGTGAGTACTGTAAAATACACTCTTAACTAAGTAAATGTCAAAGGTGATATTGGTAAGACTCCTTATGAGTTATGGTTTGGTCATACTCCTACTATTAGATATTTCAAAAAATTTGGTAGTAAATGCTATATAAAAAGAGATGAAGATCTTGGAAAATTTGATGCTAGATGTGATGAAGGAACCTTTCTTGGTTATTCTACTAAAAGTAAGGACTATTGGTGTTATAATAAAAGATTGAGAAAGATTGTTGAAAGTGATAATGTGAAGGTTGATGAAGGTAATGTGTATCAGATTAGATCTTGTGGATTTTATTCTGATGATTAGAATGTTAGTTCAGATAAAGGAAGACAAGTGCAAACCCAAAGTCAAGTTCAGATTGCTTCAGAAAATTCTGAGAATGAAGGTACAAATGTTAATACAGAAGAAAGAGTTCGAGAGTCTGAAATTTAGGAAAATCCTAAAACTCCCAGGTATGTAAGGTTGAATCATTCAGAGAATCAGATTATTGGTGATAAGAACAAAGGTGTGATGTATAGGAGAAGACTTGTTGAAGAAATTTGTTTGATTTCTAAGATTGAGACTAAAAATATTGATGAAGCATGTAAGGATGAAAATTGGATTAAATCTATGGAAGAAGAATTGAATCAAATTGAGAAAAACGATACATAGATTCTTGTTCCTAGACCTAAGGATAAAAATGTAATTGGAACTAAATGGGTATTCTGGAATAAGTTGAATGGATAGGGTGAAATTGTTATAAATAAGGCCAGACTTGTTTGTAAAGGTTATTCACAGATGGAAGGAATTGACTATGAGGAGACATTTTCTTTGGTAGCTAGAATTGAAGTTGTTAGATTATTTCTTTCCTATCCTACTCTCAAAGATTTCAAGGTTTATCAGATGGATGTCAAATCAGCCTTTCTTAATGGTGAGTTGGAAGAAGAAGTTTACATTGAGCAACCAGATGGATTTCTGCTCATAGATGAAAAGGACATGGTTTGTCGATTGAAGAAAGAATTGTATGGATTGAAGCAAGCACCTAGAGCCTGGCATGCCAGATTGGACAAGTATTTGATGAAGCTTAGATTCGATAAAGGTACTGCTAACAGTAATATTTATTTCAAGATTAATTAGAATAACATTTTGATTGTTGAATTTTTTATTGATGACATTATCTTTGGAGGAAATGATTGCCTATGTAAGAAATTTTCTGAAGAAATGCAGAATGAACTTGAGATGTCTATGATTGGTGAAATGAAATTATTTTTGGGAACGCAAATTATTGAGTTGGATAAAGAGTAATTTTCTTTACAAAGCCTTTGCCTAAAGATAATTTTGAGTATCTTAGAGAGAAGTTAGAGGTAATTGCCCCTCCTGATAAGAACTGGATGTATGGAGTTGCATTAGTTCGATGAATTTTAGAGAGATATCTTGTGATCTAGATTGATGAGTGAGGTTGCTACTCAGGAGGAGTAGTTAGTGTTGGTGTTTAGATTTGTGGTGTTTAGTGTACCTGTAAGCATGACCCAGAGGCACTGTATATATCGAATGCTACTAGGTTTTGGTTTTCCAACTTCCTTTATTTAATTTTCTAACTTATGATAAACATCAAGCTTGAAAAATAATTATGAATTGAACACGTATATTTAGTCATTGCAAAGCTCAATTAATTGAAATAACTACTTGATGAATGACATGGAATAAAACCATAACTAAAATTATGTTTTTATTCAAAACTTGAATATAACTTGCATAATAATGACAGTTAGGTAACTTGCATAATAACAATTAAACGTGTAATTTGCATGAAGATGGGAACACCAATAATTGAAATCAATGTAAAGACATTTGAATGAAGTGAAGGTAGGGTAAGTTACATGTGAGAATATCGCTTATAAAACCACTAATCCCAACATAGAATTTAGCTTCAAATCATTTAATTGCTATCTAGATCTTAAGAAGATCTAAGTATCATTTAATATAAATTTGTTAAAACTAGTTATAAATCTAATAATTACCTAAGTTTAAAAATTTTATTAACTAAGATTTATATATATACAAAAAAAGAAGGAATTAAAATAAACTCAAATTTTAAACATATATAAAAAAATAGAATTTCTTTTTAAAAGCTAACATTGCCTTCAAACTATGTTTGATTGGCATTAATAAGGGTTAATGGGAGTGGGACCCCATGGGTCCCCTCCACTACCCTGCAGCCACTACCGCAGTAGTGACCATAGGCTAGTGGGGGGTACCATTACAGTACCACTCCCTACAAAGTATTAACTCTGTCCTCCACCTACGAGCCAGTACGCACAGGCACTATATTGTGCAATATAAACATTAATCACTTTGCATAAATTTTATTAGTACATAATGCATATATATATATATATATATATATATATATATATATATATATATATCTATATATATATATTATATAGTTCATTCCAAAATATTAAATTGAATATAAAGAGAATACATAAACAGGTATGAATACATAAGAAGATATTAATGCAAGAGAGAATATCATATTAATCCTAGGGACAAAATAAAACAGAGAAATAAAAATAACCAGAGAAGTAAATTTGCTCCAGTGATGCACAGATTATCCAGAAGTAGGTAGGTGTTTAAACTGAGAAATACAAGTTAACACAGAGGGATTGTATTCTATTTCTCAACCAATGTCCAGAGAGGGGGATAGAGAGTTATTTACAGGAAGATTATTTATTTTCAGATTTCACAGGGAGAGAGTTTGTTCGATTGATATTCATAGAGATTCAGCTAATATTCACAAAGAAATTTATTCAACTCATTTAACTAATATTCACAGAGATTCAGCTAATATTCACGGAGAAATTTCATTCAACTCATTTAACTAATATTCACAGAGATTCAGCTAATATTCACAGAGAAATTTTATTCAATTCATTTAACTAATATTCAGAGAGGTTCAATCCAATATTCACAGAGAGATTTTATTTATTCATTCACAAAGAGGGAGATTTATTTATTTTTATATTCAATATAATCTAAGAGAAAACAGAAAAGCAAAAATCTGATATTCTACCTTTTAAATTAGATTAAATAAGATATGCAAGAGAAATCTGCATTTGTAAAATAAAAAGAGAGAAGAAACTATATCACTGCATTTCTTAAAGAAAACAAAAATAGATTTTTTCTCCCTATCTAGAAATTGAGAAATGATTTCTTCAGAATACTATATTCAAATAAAAGAATCTAAAAACTATATGTTTGGATAATACAAATTCCTCATATGATAAAAGGAGAGAACCTGGTTTACTGAAGCTCAAAGTTGAATCCTCTAGCTATTCTTTGATCCTTCCTTGCAACTTTGAGAGAAACCTTCAACAACAACTTAAAAATTCCTACAACGAAAATGAGACTAACAAAGAGAATCCTACTTCTAAACTTGGGAAATTTTTCTTCAAAACATAACCAACTCTCTTCTTTGAAACTTGCATATAATTTTATAAGAGAATTCCCTCCATTCCACTATCTGGAAAATTTAATTAAAAAGGAGATTCTTTCCCAATTTTGGACTTCATGCAAATTGATTAGACTTAGTGGAGGAGTTACATGCAAGGTGGTGGAGAATCCTCTAGAAGCTTCTTATTCTTCCTACAACATGTGCCATAATTGGATGTGGAAAATAAATAAATAAAAATAATGTATATTTTCCATGTGTGTGTGTGTGTGTGTGCGTATTATTATTTTATCCTTTTATAATATTCATTCAATCATTTAAATATCTTATCCAAAAATATAATAGAGTTGTATTTTAAATCCAAAAGTGATAAAGGAGGGTTGTGACATCCTCCCCCCCTTAATTTGTGCATCGTCCCGATGCACTTATTGAATGCATCCAAAAGAGTCTATAGTTCATGATTGAAACAAAAAAGGAAACAACTGTTGCATCTCCTTAGTTTCTTCCCACGTGGCATTATTTTCATCATACTGGTCCCATTGCACTTTGCACTAATCAACCTCTCTATTGCGTAACTGGCACTGGCACCTCTCTAAGATTTTGAATGGCTCTATCATTATTCCTCCCATTTCCTAGACCTGTAAAGCATCCCAATTCAAAATATGTTTCTCATTAGGTACATACTTCTTAAGAAGAGATACATGGAAGACATCATGGATTCGGCTCAATTGGGGAGGTAAGGCCAACCGGTATGCAACTGGATTAATCCTTCCCAATATTTCAAAGGCTCCAACATAACGAGGTGCAAGCTTAGTCTTTTTCCCAAATCTTATGGAACTCTTGTGTGGCCTAACCCTTAGGAAGACATTCTCTCCCACCTCAAACTTCCTTGGTGTCTTGTTTTTGTCTGCATAACTTTTCTACCTATCTGAGGCTTCCTTCAATCTTTGCCTAATTTCCTTATTTTTCCTTTCCATCTCCTTCAACATATCTAGTCCAACAATTACTCTATCTTCAAGACTATCCCAACTCAAAGGTGTTCAACATGGTCTACCATACAATGCTTCGAAAGGTGCCATTCCCAAAGATGTTTGATATGTATTAGTGTAAGCAAATTCTACTAGAGGTAGGTATTCTTCCCATTCCCTCTGTTGGTCCATGCAATACATGTGAAGTAGGTCTTCCATAATCTGATTTGTCCTTTCTGTCTGACCGTCGGTTTCAGGATGGTATGCAGTGCTAAAATTTAGTTGAGTTCCTAGAGCTGATTGAAGAGTGGTCTAAAACCTTGAAGTGAATCTAGCATCTCTATCTAATATGATTTTCTCTGGTATACCATGCAACCTAATTATTTCCTTAACAAAGTGCCTAGCCAAGGTAGGTGCATCATCCGTTAGATTCCCTGGTATAAAGTGTGCCACCTTAGTGACTTTGTCAATTACCACCATTATTGCATCATGCCTAGAAGGTGACATGGGTAACCCTTGCACAAAATCCATGCTAATGACTTGCCACTTGTGTTGAGGTACATCGTGCAATTGTAACAATCCAGCTGGATGTCTATGTTCTGCCTTTACCCTTTGACACTCCAAACATTTAGCCACATAATTGACAATGTCATTCTTCATCCCTTGCCAAAAGTATAATTTCTTTAGATCTGCATAAAGTTTGTTAACTCCTGGGTGCCCTGAATAAGGGGCATTGTGAGCCTCCGACAAGACTACTTCCCTTAAGTTCCCTGAATTAGGAATATAGATTCTGTTATTGTATCTGAGCAACCCATCTTCATCTAATGTATACCCTTCAATCTTAGGATCGGTTGGATCGTATTCTAAAGTCAATTTGACTTGCTCATACCATGGGTCATGTCCTTGTTCATCCATTACTTGCCTTTTGAAAGAAGTTTTGAATGTTGCTATAGTCATCAAGTGTCTTCTCCTACTTAAGGCATCTGCCACCCTATTTTCCTTCCCCTTAATATATTCAATTTCAAAATCATATTCACTTAGAAACTCTAACCACCTTCTTTGTCTGGCATTTAAGTGGGGTTGGGTAAAGATGTACTTTAGTCCTTGGTTATCTGAATTTAACTCAAAGGGCTTCCCTAGTAAGAGGTGTCTCCATTTTTGTAGGGCATGCACAATCACTACCAACTCTAAGTCATGGGGTGCATAATTGACTTCATGAGTCTTTAGCTTTCTGGATTCGTAAGCTACTACCCCTTCATCTTGGACAAGTACTCCTCCTAAACCTTCAATAGAAGCATCAGTTAGGACTGTGAAGTGTCCATTCGGATCTGGTACCTTTAGAATGGGTGATGAAGTTAGTTTCTCTTTCAAAATTTGGAATTCCTTATCACTTTGTTCTGTCCACACAAACCTTTTACCCTTCCTTTGTAATGAGGTGATGGGGTTTGCTATCTTAGAGAATCCTTCCACAAACCTTCTATAGTAACCTACTAGCCCCATAAAGCTTCTTACCTCTGAAACATTTTTAGGGATTGGCCATTCTACTATTTCTTTTATTTTATCTGGATCAATTTCTATTCCTTCCTTTGATATTATCTGCCCAAGGTAGTGAATATTTTCCTTGAAGAAGGCACATTTTGACAATTTCCCATATAACTTATCTTCTCTCAACCTTTACAAAACAATTTGTAGGTGCACTAAATGTTCCTCCTCATTCCTAGAGTAAATCAATATGTCATCCAGAAATACCAAAACAAATTTATCCAAGTAGTCATGAAGTACACTATTCAATAGGTTCATAAATGCAACTGGGGAGTTGGTTACACCAAAAGGAACTACTGTGAATTCATAATGCCCATATCTAGCCTTGAAAGCTGTTTTCGGAATGTTTCCTCCTTAATTCTGAGTTGATGGCACCCTGACCGGAGGTCTATCTTTAAGAAAACTGCTGCTCCTTTCATTTGGTCAAAAAGATCCTCTATGCGAGGTAAGGGATGCCTATTCTTTATGGTGACTTTGTTCAACATCCTATAGTCAATGCATAGCCTCAAGGTTCCATCCTTCTTCTTAACAAACAAAACTGGCGCTCCCCATGGTGATACACTTGGCCTTATTAATCCCTTAGCTAAGAGTTCCTCTAATTGCATTTTGAGCTCTTGTAATTCAATTGTGTTCATTCAGTAAGGTGCCCTTGATACTGGTTCAGCTCCTGGTAGTACTTCGATAGAAAAAGTCAAACTTCCTTTTAGGGGGTAAGCTAGGTAATTCTTCTAGAAAAACATCCTTGAATTCTTTTAAGAAGGGGGTATTTTCAAAGGTTGATGTATTTTCCTCTTTTCCTTCATCAATTTCAACCATATAGATTAAGCCTCCTCTTCTCCTTTCCTTCTTTAATTGCATGGCTGAGATGGTTTCTATATTAATGGGTTTAAACTTTCCTTGGATTTTGGCCTTTTTCCCCTCATCATCCAAACATTCAACAACTTTGTTACAACAATCTACATTAGCTTGATGGTCTATTAACCAACTCATTCCAATAATTACATCATATAATCCTAGGGGCGCCACATAGAGATCTACCCTTGTTTCAAACTCAGGAAATTGTACCCTTGCCCTCGACAAACACTTAGTTACTTCCCTAGTTGCCTTATCCCCATATTGAAACATCCATGATGACTCCATTTGATTAACTTTTAATGCATATTTGCTTACTAATTCAGGTGAGATGAAACATTCAGATGATCCAGTGTCAATTAGAATTGAAATTGGTTGTTCAAATAGTGTACCTGTAGTTTCCACGGGAACATTCTGGTATCTTCCTCTTCGGTTCCTAACTGTTGCATGAATCTTTTGTTGGGGCCCTTGTTGGGGTTGATTGGCCTTAATTTGTCCTTGCATCCTAGCGCACTCTCTAGCAAAATGGTTCTCCCCACACATAAAGAATCCACCTAGAGGACCCATCCTACCTTGATTCCTAGGGGGATCATTCCTTGTTTCATTGGCCCTGGGTGGATAAGTTATCCTGTTCTGCTGATCATTCCTGTTACAGTTGCCTCTGTTATTATTTCCCCTGTTATTATTATTATTATTTCCATTCCTCTTATATTGATTAGGAGGTGGCCTTCTTTCGGAAGAATTATTCCTTTGACCTTTGTTGAAATTAGTGTTCCCATTGAATTCTTGCTTCCTTTTAAATGAGTGGTTCCCATTATAGTTCCGCCCTGCTAGTGTTTGAATCTTCCTCTCTTGCCTTAGGGACTTTTCAAGTACTTCGCTCATGTTTTTGGGTCCATGCATGTCAACCTCTACCCCTATGTTGGTATTTAGCCCCAAAATGAACTTCCTTGCTTGGCCTTCTTCATCTTTCTGGTACATAGGTACATATTTAAGCAACTTGGCGAACTTATCCCAATATTGTTGAATGAATAGGGGCCCTTGACGTAGATTATGGAATTCTGTCACCTTCTCATCAAAGAACAATTGAGGGAGCCACCTATCTCGGAAGTGGTGAACAAATTGATCCCATGTGACCGTATCCCTGCTATACCCATTTTGTTCCTTAGTGTTGGTCCACCAACTAGCTGCCTCCCCTATGAGTTGATAGGAACCCCATAAAGCCTTGGTTGTTTCGCTAAAATCTCTTAGTTCAAAATACTTTTCCATTTCATTTAGCCAATTCTTAGCTCCTTCACCAATATGCCTCCCATCGAACTTAGGAGGGGTGATTTTTGTAAGGCCTTGGAGAGTTCTAATATATTATTTTCCTTTCTATTACCCACCATATTCCCTTGATTGCTACCAGGGTTTCCATTTTCGGTACCACGTCTATTTTCAAAGTCATTCTACCATTCCCTAAGGTCCTGCATTGATTGTTCCAAGAAGTTGATTTTATCTCTTTGTTCGGTTAGAAGGTCGATTATAGCTTGGACCCCATCTTCATTATTTCCTGGGTTGTGTCGATCCTCTTCATGGTCTTCCTCATGGTTTTCTTCATGGTTTTCTTCAAGGTTTTCTTCCCTTTGACCCCTAGTACGTCTTCCATTACCCCTTCCTCTTCCTCTTCCTCTTCCTCTAGCCATTCTAGGTTTTTACCTGAAAGTTAAATTATGTAGTTAGTTTTTGATTTAGGATTTTAAAATTTAATTTCTACCATTGCAAAACATTCCCTTAGTTGAATAAATTGAAGTGAGCACAAGGCCTAGATTTGAACCTTTGCTCTGATACCACATGTAATAACCCACCATATTTAACCCAACAAAATTTGACCTTTTTTTTTTTTGTTAAATTTAATCATTTTTGTTTGATTCAATCGCATACTCTGGGCATCCATCCATTTGGATTAGGCATTCATCCATCCGAGATGAGCATCTAACCATATGGGTTAGGCACTTGTCCATACGGGACATAAGATTTCATCTATCAAATACGGGATAGGAATCTACCCATACGGGGTAGGCATCTATCCAAATCAGGATAGGCATTTACCTATGTAGGGTAGGCATCTATCCAATCAGGATAGGAGGTGCTCTAGCCAGAGACTTAGACTCATCGGGACCATTCGGGTCATGAGCCACTCGCTAAGTACTACACTCTTCTAACAGAAGTGCACTGAGGTCGCCATCCTTAGGAGTAATTGAATAACATAATACAAGCTTGAATTCCACCTCAGAATTTGGCTTAAATCCTTGGGAAGTCAAGCGAATCCATACGGGATTCCTTCCGAGTGTGCATTGAATTACCTTTTTCCAATTTTAATTGTCTTATCTTTCAAAATAGGATTCTTACTCAATCTTTCTTTTACCAAGCCTAGACCCCACCCACAAACGCCTGAGTATGAGGGACAACTCCGTCCCAAGACTGCCTACATACCTGCTTCGGCATGGGATCAAGGCGTAAAGTATGTAGTTCTATTTCCTACTCTATGGTTTGATGTAAACTGATTAGTGGGTATGCAACCCTTTCTAGGGTCAATGTCCCAGACAGTTTCTTTGTGGTTGCTACCCACGATGGTAGCGCTTAAGCAAAGGCTCAAGATGGCCTATTGCTTGTGGCCTAAAACAACTAGATCCTAATTCTTATCATGAGCATCACCCTTGACCAAATGCCAATCGACAATAATTCTTTGAGATTAAATCAGTTTTATAAAAGCATTTCACTCATCATCCCTATAGGGGTTTACTATAGTTTAACTCAGTGAATGAAAGATCGTTTTAGAATTATCTTATTAAATTATCGATCCAAGGGAGATTACCTGCCCCTTGGATTTAACTTCCAAGTGTCCCTTATTACTCCCCGATGATTTATAGGGACGATTCCACAGACGTCGTTGATGTAGCTTTATTAGGTGTTAAGTGCAGTAGTTCAACACGACGACATTACCCGTAAGCGTGACCCATAGGCACTGTATATACCGAACGCTACTAGGTTTTGGTTTTCCAACTTCCTTTATTTAATTTTCTAACTTATGATAAACATCAAGCTTGAAAAATAATTATGAATTGAACGCATATATTTAGTCATTGCAAAGCTCAATTAATTGAAATAACTACTTGATGAATGACATTGAATAAAACCATAACTAAAATTATGTTTTTATTCAAAACTTGAATATAACTTGCATAATAATGACAGTTAGGTAACTTGCATAATAACAATTAAACATGTAATTTGCATGAAGATGGGAACACCAATAATTGAAATCAATGTAAAGACATTTGAATGAAATGAAGGTAGGGTAAGTTACATGCGAGAATATCGCTTATAAAACCACTAATCCCAACATAGAATTTAGCTTCAAATCATTTAATTGCTAACTGGATCTTAAGAAGATCTAAGTATCATTTAATATAAATTTGTTAAAACTAGTTATAAATCTAATAATTACCTAAGTTTAAAAATTTTATTAACTAAGATTTATATATATACAAAAAAAGAAGGAATTAAAATAAACTAAAATTTTAAACATATATGAAAAAATAGAATTTCTTTTTAAAAGCTAACATTGCCTTCGAACTATGTTTGATTGGCATTAATAAGGGTTAATGGGAGTGGGACCCCACGGGTCCCCTCCACTACCCTGCGGCCACTGCCGCAGCAGTGACTGCAAGCTAGTGGGGGGTACTGTTACGGTACCACTCCCTGCGGAGTATTGACTCTATCCTCCACCTGCGAGCCGGTACGCACAGGCACTAGATTGTGCAATATAAACATTAATTACTTCACATAAATTTTATTAATACATAATGCATATATATAGTTCATTCCAAAATATTAAATTGAATATAAAGAGAATACATAAACAGGTATGAATACATAAGAAGATATTAATGCAAGAGAGAATATCTTATTAATCCCAGGGATGAAATAAAACAGAGAAATAAAAATAACCAGAGAAGTAAATTTGCTCCAGTGATGCACAGATTATCCAGAAGTAGGTAGGTGTTTAAACTAAGAAATACAAGTTAACACAGAGGGATTGTATTCTATTTCTTAACCAATGTCCAGAGAGGGGGATAGAGAGTTATTTACAGAAAGATTATTTATTTTCAGATTTCACAGGGAGAGAGTTTGTTCGATTGATATTCACAGAGATTCAGCTAATATTCACAAAGAAATTTATTCAACTCATTTAACTACTATTCACAGAGATTCAGCTAATATTCACAGAGAAATTTTATTCAACTCATTTAACTAATATTCATAGAGATTCAGCTAATATTCATAGAGAAATTTTATTCAACTCATTTAACTAATATTTACAAAAGTTCAATCCAATATTCACAGAGAGATTTTATTTATTCATTCACAAAGAGGGAGATTTATTTATTTTTATATTCAATATCATCTAAGAGAAAACAGAAAAGCAAAAATCTGATATTCTACCTTTTAAATTAGATTAAATAAGATATGCAAGAGAAATCTGCATTTGTAAAATAAAAAAAGAGAAGAAACTATATCACTGCATTTCTTAAAGAAAACAAAAATAGATTTTTTCTCCCTATCTAGAAATTGAGAAATGATTTCTTCAGAATACTATATTCAAATAAAAGAATCTAAAAACTATATGTTTGGATAATACAAATTCCTCATATGATAAAAGGAGAGAACCTGGTTTACTGAAGCTCAAAGTTGAATCCTCTAGCTATTCTTTGATCCTTCCTTGCAACTTTGAGAGAAACCTTCAACAACAACTTAAAAATTCCTACAATGAAAATGAGACTAACAAAGAGAATCCTACTTCTAAACTTGGGAAATTTTTCTTCAAAACATAACCAACTCTCTTCTTTGAAACTTGCATATAATTTTATAAGAGAATTCCCTCCATTCCACTATCTGGAAAATTTAATTAAAAAGGAGATTCTTTCCCAATTTTGGACTTCATGCAAATTGATTAGACTTAGTGGAGGAGTTACATGCAAGGTGGTGGAGAATCCTCTAGAAGCTTCTTATTCTTCCTACAACATGTGCCATAATTGGATGTGGAAAATAAATAAATAAAAATAATGTATATTTTCCATGTGTGTGTGTGTGTGTGCGTATTATTATTTTATCCTTTTATAATATTCATTCAATCATTTAAATAGCTTATCCAAAAATATAATAGAGTTGTATTTTAAATCCAAAAGTGGTAAAGGAGGGTTGTGACAGTAGGTTCCAACCACGGTTTTTCCCCTAAATGAGTTTTCCACGTCAAAAATCTTGATGTTATGTGTAATATTGATGTGGTGTTGTTTCATGTTATAACAGTTGATTATCAGATCTGATTTGTGGTTTAAGTTACAGAAAGTTTTTGTGCAAACTGATTCACCCGCCCTCTTAGTGTTGTCTGTGGCCAAGAACTATGGAGGCAGGAAATGACCAGAAGTCATTGTGGAGAAAGGAAAAGGTTGAGGAGTTAGGTTTTACAGATGCCATTTGTATTTTCTTGAAAGTTTCTAAAACCTTTTCAACAAATCCATTTGAAGTGCTTCCTGCAATCATGGCACCCATGAGACTGCATTTTTTTAAGGCATCTTGGCACATAGTTCACATGTCTATGCTTCCACATTTTTTCATACAAATCAACCAATTTTGTTAAAGCAACAACATTTCAAAAGCTCCATCAAGCACAAGTAGTGAGGACGCATGTGAAGGTTGTGGAATTTGACTTTTTTTGTAAAGCCATCAACATTTTATTAAAAAATTATAAAGGTTTTATGACAAATTCACTTTCCTTGGATACCATGTTGCTATGAAGGAAATGCCAATCCTCACAAAGTATGGGTAATTTTAACCCAATGGAAAACAAGGAGGGACGCATGTGGTAGAGTTGGGGAAAGCGACAAATTGTTCGTTCATAATAGAAGAGGAAAAGAGGATGTGCATAAGAACGTGAGGAGTTGTAACTGTGGGAAGGGAAGATATATTAGATAAAAAGACATAAATTAGGGTACAAATATAATAAGTAGAATTGTATAGGATGAAGGAATGTAAGGCATGAGGAACGTATGGAGTTGTATCTGCGGCAAGGATTCAAATGGAAGACTCTGCAAACAAATAAATTGTACTTCAAAACATCTTTATATGTCAGGCGAATCAATCTGTGCAAAGAGGATGAGATAAATTCTAATTACCTTCACATCAGGTCAAGAATTATAGCTGTGATTAAGATCTAAATTTGAAGTCTCTTATTTCTGGTCAAACTCGTCTTTATTTTCCAAATGCAATTCTATTTTCTTTGAAAAGATATTTCAATTGGAATGTGAAAATAAACAAACAACCTTGCACATACTAACTCAGAGAAAACATATCGTTTAAAAATTGAAACTATGAAAGGAGGGCAAAGATTAAAATTGGGGCAATTGGAGACAAGGCAACATTGATTTTATTCCTTATTAGTTATGTTCATTTAAAATTATAATTTGTGTAAACTTATCTTTGCATAGGACTAAGTGAAGGGAATGATGTAGGAAGGGTTTCTTAGACTTTAGATTTCTTGAAATGAATAGAACATCTATTCTTATCCCAACAAAACCAAATGAAGGGGTAGTGATACTATAAGTTTGAAATTTAAATAAAGGCAAATTCTCTAATAAGCCCAAAATTGCAAGTTAAGATAGCACACCGAGAAAGAGAAACTCAAGAGTTAAATAGATAATCTCATTAGATGTAGTATGATAGTGGTCGTATGAGAAATTTTGTAGAACCATAAGTTGCAATAATAAGGATTTGATTCCAACATTGTTACTAACTAATTGTATAAAACCTATTATTAATGAAACTCAAATTCCAGTTGATAAGATTGGTTATAGAACATGTGTCACTGTAAGTTGCGCTAAATATAAATATATACAATCCCCTATGGTACCTAGGATGATTTTGTTTATCATATATGTTGGCATTAGTAAATTAAGCATATCCTTCCCTTGGGATAAACATTGACATTATGTTTATTCCAACCATGCATAACTAGCCATCAATTTGTGGTTGAAATGAAATTATGATGCATAGAAAATTAAACATTGCGTGGATTGCTATTATCTTTAATTATTACTTGTTAAACTTTATCTGGTTGGACATAATCATGAGTTATGATAATGTGGGTTTGCACAATTTAATTATTAAAATCATAAGATAAAGAGTATTATTGTTATTATTGTTGTTATTGTTATTATCCACATCATCATTATCATGGGTATAACTTCATATGAATACCTAATTAATATAGTGTTTTTGTAAGGAAGTTAAGTAGCATAACAACTTCCTACACTAACCTTGAGAGGAGGGTATTGCAAAAAAAATTCAGATTGTTACAACAGTTACATAAACTTAACAAAAATAGACATAATAAAATGCATACCATAACACAGTGATTTACATGGGGAAAACCCTTTCGGGAGAAAAACCCCACACTCTAAAAGCAGCTCAATATATTATTCAGCAATCAATAAGAGATTACAATGTATTTGCAAAGCAAGCTCTTCGCAGGAGTACCACTAATCAGAGGTTCAGAGGTAAATCAATAGCTATGAGACTCTTAGACACAACCTCTATCTCACACACCTCATATATAAGAGATACAATACAAGAAACTGTCAAACGATATTACAAAACCATGGGCTAAAACTACCCAATAAAGTATAGCCGACCTTATCTCCAATCTAGATGCCCTATGACGTATCAAAACACACATCAACACGTGTCCCTCCCTTTTACAACTCATTTATGTGTCTCATGCATTTTATATTTCCTATTTCAGGAGTCCTAACTTACAGAGGCCATAACTTGAGAACCATGTGTTCGATTGACAAATTGTTTGAAGCACCGGAAAGATGACGAAGTGCTCTATCACCTTGTAAATAGATACACCATTTACACCCACATTTTAGGGCATTTCAGAGGGTCTAAATTCCTCAAAATTAAGTTGAAACCTTTCATCATGCCCCTCTAAAATATAAACTTTAATATCTTCAAACTAGTTGTGATCTTGTGACGAAACTTTACTGGTATGCTTCAACTAGAAGCTTTGGGGAGAATTTTGCACCATTTCGTGCTCAAATAAAAACTTACTATAAATAGTAACCTCGTTTTATTACAAGGTTGAGACACCATTTTCCCAACATCCTCCCACTTTTTGAACACCTTGCAAGAGAAAAGGGAGTATCAACTCACTAAATTAATTGCTCGGGGCCATGAGGCCCATAGACTCAGAACACCATCTGAACTTTTCTTTGCTCACAACCTTAGTTAGGAATCTACAAATTTCCTCGAATTTTCTACCCTAACCAACTTCACCCTTCCATCTTCGACAATATCTTTGACAAAATGATATAGAACATCAATATGTTTGGTTCGAGCATGAAATGTCAGGTTCCTAGCTAGGCAGATCACACTCTGACTGTCACAATAAACTATCACTACTCCTTGTTTTATTCCAATATCTGAACACAGTCTCTTAAGCCAAACGACTTCTTTACAAGCATGAGTAGCTTCCATATACTTTTCTTCAGTATGATACAAAGAAACCACAACCTATCACTTACTCATCCAGCTAATTGAACCACCAAATAAAGTACACACATAAGCACTAGTGGATCTTCTGCTATCAATATCACCTTTTTAGTCTGAATCCACATAACCATGAATATCAAGGGAAATCACGTCTCCAACCAAATTACCATGATAACAAAAAGAATACTCTAAGGTGCCCTTGAAATATCTAAAGACTCTTTTGAGTGCATTTGAATGAACTTTACTAGGATTAGACATATATCTTGAAAGAAATCCCACTACTTGGGCAATGTCTGGTCTAGAATAGACCATAATGTAAATCAAACTTCCAACTACACTCTGGTAAGGCACTCTTCTCATGTCTTACATCTCCGATGGGGATGTAGGATAATTTGCAATAGATAATTTTATTCCAACTATAAAAGGAACACACAATGGTCTACAATCCTTCATGTTGAATCTATGTAACACTGAATTCACATACTTACTCTAGCCTAGCCCTAGCTTTATGTTCACTCTATATCTTCTAATTTCCATCCCAAGAATGTGCTTTGATGCACCAAGATCTTTCATTTCAAATTTAGTAGCGAGCTGAGACTTTAGTTCTGAAATCATACCTTTCCCTTTACCAATGAATAACATATCATCAACATACAATGCAATGTACGAGAAATGATCACCCTTAAATTTATAATAAACATAGTGTTTTGATTTAGAATGCTCAAATCCCACACTCAACACATATGTATCAAATTTTTTATATCACATCCTAGGACTCTGTTTGAGGCCATACAAAGATTTATTTAGTTTATAGACCAAATTACTTTTACCTTTCACCACATAGTGCGCTAGTTGTGTCATATAAATATCCTCCTCCAAATCACCATGAAGGAAAATAATTTTTACATCCATTTTCTCAACCTCTAAATCTTAAGCAATAGCAATAGAAAGTAAAAATCTAATGGATGTCATTTTTGCAACATGAGAAAATATCTCACCATAATCAACACCCTCAACCTGAGTAGTGATAGCGAGGATCCTATATTGCTTGTGTCAGCTTGACTCACTCTAAGGCTTTCTTCCTAGTTGTTAGTAAATAGATTTGTCCTTCAAAAATGAATATGCAAATTAACTCCCAATTCCTAGAATGAAAGACAAAAAGAACTAATAGTTGGATCAATTATCATGGGATTGATAATCTTCCTCTGAATTTTACAGGGTACAGCTCCCCGGTCAGATGTTCAATAAATTAATTGGTTTAAAACCACACAATTGCTTTTAACCAGAAAGCAACTAAAGGCACTAACACCTACTCATAACCATGAAGTAAATGTGAAGAGGACTGAATACTAAATAAAGTGAATGCAGGAAAAAGAAAACACAGTTCATATTCCCAACACCCATAGAAAATAACAAAGTATGTCTCGGTGCGGGAGCTGTAACTTTTTTTTTCACTATTGGATCTTTCTCAATTTTGGATATGTTGGCTGAAACCTAGTTTTCTACATTCTGACTAGAGCAATTTCAAAAATAATGTCTAAGTCGAAAAATATTTTCTACTATGTGAGGGTCTATATGCCTATCATAAAATCAGACTTGCCAAAATAATGTTCTCAGTGACTTTCACATCTTTTTCTCTCAAACACTCTACACCATAACTTTCTTTAACAATGGCCTCATATTCAATCCTGTGGATATGAACATCGAATGGATATTGTTGAATCCATTCATATGGGTTGACATACAGGGAAGCAAATATTTCCATGCAGATTTGAAAAACTCAACAATCTTATCCTTCATGAGCTCATTATCAAAATCCTAACACAATGATCTATTCCTATACCTTTGATTCGGCTATTGAGACATGTTTTGGGGATTACCAACAATCATATCAAATCCCAATCTACCAAACATTTTCTCTCTCGACCACTGAATTCGATGCTATTGTTGTCACAGATTTCCCTTCCATTGTAAATGGTGATAAATAATGATTTCTTTCTAATTGTAACCAGCTTGCAAGACCTACAAACCCTATTGTCGGTATATTTAACATTCCTCAAACCATCCTAATTTCCTTTCATTTTATCATATGAGCTCGAAGGTACTTCTCTCACAGGCAGCACACAACCAATGGTAGTAAATAGTAAGTCACCAATTGAATCTAATTAGAGAACAAGTTACTTGGACACTACAAATGATTTCAATCTCAATGTATCTTGCGAATGCAAGGAGTCACTGATGTTTGGAGTTTGATGATTTCAAGTCAGGCCCAATCTTTTGATTCCTAAAATACTAGTATGGTAAACTTTCAATCACAAGGGTCTTCAAAATCCATTATCCACTTTCTAATTGCACATCAAATTCAATATAGGAGCCTTCAAACTGGTTTGAATTTTGAATCCACAAACTAAACTATACCTTTGAAAGCTTGTGAACTGAGAGCCTGAGCTTACAACTTTGAACCTTTGAGATTGAACCTGTGCCTTCAAAACGTTGATCATTAAAATTTGTTGAAGTTCTTAAAATAGTTGAACCTTCTTGAACCATTGAACCAACCTGAACCTTTTTGAATCTGGTTGAAAATTTTGATGCAAAATCTAAAATGCACTGCCACTCTTTTGAACTGGACCGTTGAACCTGCATCTTCATACTTGATTGAATGGTTTGAACCTGGTGAACCTCACTGAACCTCTATGAACTCTACTGAACCAATGCGAAATTTTCTAAGAAAAGTTCAAGGACTCGAATCAAGACACTTGATGCAAAACTTTAAAACTTGAAAGTTGAACATAGGAGGACTTTTTCAATCAAATTCAGATGAAGGGTACATAGAATGACAACATTGGCTCTGACTGGGGACTGCTTTTTCATGCAAAAAGTGGAGAACTTTCAGAATCTCTGGTTAGGAACAGTGCCATAATCCATTGGGAAATAACAGAGTCAAGAATAAACAATGGGAGTTGCTTGCAGAGAGGATGGAGGAGAGCAAGGCAAACCATCAAGCCAAAGCAACTAAACTACTAGCACCACAAAAACTAGCAGCCAAAGCTAACACCAAAGAAGTTATCCTACACACAACAAAAAGACTTGCGAAGCTGAAACTTATTCACAGAGATATACACAGGTGTTAAAATCCCACCATAAGAAGAAAAAGGCAAGAAAAAATCACACATGACCATTAACTGATGTGGAGAAGTATGAGCCTTTCCGAAATAAGGGGTTGTGCTCAAATGAAGTAACCCACAACCATTGTGTGTTGGTGACTTCTTCACTACTGAACGTCAAACTAATAGCATGCAAGAACTTTGTGATCAAGAATTCATACCCAAAGAGCCACTTTTCATCACGAAGTTCTGAATCTTGCAAAGCCCTGTGCATAGTGTCACTTAAGCAATTTTCCAATACTGGCTGGAAAAAGTGCTAAATTTTTTTTAGAGATAAGGCTGCATCATCTTTATAATTCTCATGAGAAAAATAATTATTCTTTAATGGATTTTCAGCATTCAAACCCAGTTTGGGATAAAAAGAAACTCCACCAAGCGTAGGATCCAAGTTAGCAGAAATAATTCCATCATTCTTGACTATTAAATCCACAGACTTCTTATTGAAAGAAAAAGTATAGAATGAAGTAATACCTGGATCTTCCATGCTGAGATCTTCTTGTCTAATAGATGATGAAAAATGACTCATAATTTTCTCTTCAATAACCTTTTGTTTATGAAAAACTAAAGAGTTAGATGTAATGCTAATATGATCTTGTTTTTCTTGCTTACACCAAGTTATTTCAGAAAGAATATTACTTCCAAAATTAGTCTTAAAGCAATATTTTTCTAACTCATTTTTATCATGAGAAAAGCATTTATCTTCAAAAATTAATTGAGAATCAGAAAACTCGAAGAGAGGATGAAGAGGATAAAAGATTAGTGAGGTGGATTAGATAACAAATATGCAAATCAAACATATAATCACATGAAATCCAAAGACATAATTTGAAATGCTCAAAACAAGAATGAAATGCATATACCTCATAAACCAATACCTTCTCCTTTGGATGGAGCTTGATGAAGTGAAGGCACCCTTGGATGATGCTTCACTTGATGTGCTCCTCTTGCTTGCTTGATGTGGATGGCTCTTCAATGTTGTGCACAATATGAAAGGTATTTTAGGAGGATGATATGGACAAAATGGTTAAGTGTGGATGAGATATGATTTGGACATGATAAGGTTGCTCAAGATGATTTCCTAGGTTCAAAAGGGTAGCATAAGATTACTAAACTTGGAGATGATCAATGAAGGGATGGAGTCCTCAATTTATAGGAAGAGGAGAGGAAGAATGGATGGTTGGGATGGATCCAAGATGAAGGGCTATGATTGCTTGTGAGCTCACACAAGGTCCAAGAGAGGGTGTGGAGACCAAGAGATATGTCTTAAAGGCATTTCTTGTCTCCACACTCCTCAAGGTGCATTGGGAAGACTTCCCAAGGTACCTTGAGAAGAGCAAGGTGCATTGGGAGGACATCCCAATGTGCCTTGAGAGGAGCAAGGGATGTGACATTCCTTGAAGAATGGAGAGGAGGAATTTAAAATTTTCCAAAAAGGGATGATCATGGGGATTAGAGGAATAAGAAGGAATTAAAAATTCCTTGGGAGAGGAGATGCTTAGAGGATTGTGAGATTTTGAAAATCTCACATTCACCTAGGAAAAGAGCTTTAAAAGCTGGTGGTTGGATGGAAGGGACAAGGGGTTGACTTTGTGACTAATCATGATGATTAGTCACTAGCAACTCATTAGGAGGGGGATTAGAGGAAATGTTAGGTGAGATAGGATTTGTAGGAGGATTTGACTAGGAGAGAGAATGAGTGGAGGGAATAAAAAATTAGAAGAATAAGGTTAAGTGAGTTTAGGGAGTTTCTAGAAGACTTTATTAGGTTAATGATGAATTAAGAAGATGATTTGCAGGAATCATGTAGGTTATCTAATTAATTGAGATTTATTAGCTAAGAGGAAGATTTGTGAGAATTTAATTTTTTAGAAGAATAAAGAAAGGGATTGATTTATTAAATAAATCAGTCACATACTATAGTGACAATATTAATTATATTTAATTAATATTGAGGAGAATTTGAATTAACATAATTAATTAATTAATTATGTGAGGAATTAAAAATAATTAAAATAATTATTTTTAAGTGTCTACAAAGTATTGTCTCTAACTTTAGAATCTTCATTATATTTAGCCCGTAAGTATAACGCATTAGTCTCTCTCCAAGTGATTTTCTCTTCTGAATTTTTAAATTGCTCCTCCATCTTAGCTGTTGTTGTACCATTCTTTTCAATACCATCAAAAATCTCTTCCTCTTTTGGACATGTAGGAGGATCATAAAAAATAAGAGATTCCTTTTGCAAAATGATTTCATGCTCGATCTCTGAATGCACAATTAATGATTGTTGTTTCTCAAAATCATTTTCTACAAGCATGGGATCAAACTTAATGGTAACTACATCTTTTTCCTTTGCAAGAATGAAATCTTCATTGAGAAAATATGTGGCAGAAAAAATATTTACACCACCTTCACATGCAGACATATCCTTTTTCTGTTCATTTGATGACATTTCTTTTTCAAGAGAAATGAGTAATTTCTCATTCTTGCATGCTGAAAAAGATTTAGAATCCTCAGTCTCAACTTGACACAAATTTCTTATTCGTTGATTGTGATCCCAAGCCTCTAATGGCTTGACTAATGTTGGCTCAAGATCTCCTTCACCTAGACCCGAGAAGATATATGATACTGGTTCTTTATTTTCTGATTTTTCCTTTTCTCTTTCAATAGTAGCTTGAGTTTCTTCTTTATGTTTCTTGAGGTTATAATACCTCGGATGCACACATTTCAGCAGCAAGGAAGATTTATGATCTTTAGAGGGACTTAGATTATTCTTCTCTGCCTCAGAAATGCTTCCCTTGAATGCATTCCAAAGATATTGCAACATATGATCACTTTCACCATCCAACTCTTTAGTTGTAGGTTTCTTTCTGAGTTGTTTTCTTGGCTCAATCTCTTGCTCACTCAAAACTAAAAAATTTTGTGAATAGAAAAATTCTGGAGCAGTTGGAGCTTCATCTTCATCAACTCTCAATTGTTCCTTAAGCTGCAATATTCTTTTCCTATTAGCTTGCAACTGATGCATCCTTTCCTCCAACTCTTTCAGCCTGTGAAACCTTGCACAAAGACTCGTCCATAAAAGAGCGGATGAATGGTCATCTTCTATGCTTTTATTAATTTTAATAGCATGAGAAATACTTTCCTTGTAATGATCTCAAAATTTGTGCAACACTTTGTCATCCATCGCAAGAATTTCAAAGATGGTGGAATTTGGCCTTTTCCCCTCTCCCATTGCTCTTGATTTGAGCATGATATTTTACACAGAGTCACCAATCTCTTTACACCGATATATTTAATCAAACTGAGGAAAGAAAACATTGATCTTTCATTTCTAGATCCCTAGTAGAGTTGCCAAAAATCTGTTAGTAAATAGATTTGTCCTTCAAAAATGAATATGCAAATTAACTCCCAATGCCCAGAATGAAAGACAAAAAACACTAATAGTTGGATCGATTATCATGGGATTGATAATCTTCCTCTGAATTTTACAGGGTACAGCTCCCCGGTCAAATGTTCAATAAATTAATTGGTTTTAAACCACACATTTGCGTTTAACCTGAAAGCAACTAAAGGCACTAACACCTACTCATTACTATGAAGTAAATGTGAAGAGGACTAAATACTAAATAAAGTGAATAAAGGAAAAAGAAAGCATAGTTCATATTCCCAACACCCATAGAAAATAACTAAAGAAGTAGGAGCACATATCCTTCCCAAGAGGTAACTCAATTTGAAAACAAAGTTCCAGAATTAATCACATCTACAGCTTGTCATGACAAGAATGGTACTGAAAAATAATATTAATGAGACCAAGCTCAATAAAATCTGAAGACAACAATAAAGAATTCAAAGACTCTTGAATGCCTTCTCCATTCCTTCAATATCAAAATGAGTTCAAAGACTCAAGTTTTGTACATTACCATTGTAGGAAAAGAAAACATGCCCCCTGCTACAATTAAAAACTCAGAAATAACCTCTTCCCTATCAACAACACACAGACTTCTCCCATAGAGAATTAGAACCCCTTTGATTTGAAAATCTTCCAATAAATAATGTTTTGTGCCCCGCTGCTTTCGGTTAGCGTAACTTTTTAGTTTTGAAGATAACTGATTCTTGAAAATATTTTTAATTCTTCATTCATTCCCAATGTTTCTTTCCCTTTTTTTGCATTTCCTATCTTTATAAACTTTGATTTAAAAGTTTACAATGATGTAGATTAGCAAATAAATGACATGTGTAACAATATCTAGACATGTGGCACTTTGTCATAACACTCTGTATCAACCCAAAATAAAAAACTCTTTATGTTGGGAAAACTAAAAAAAAAATTATGACAGTCAAAGTATGTCTCGGTGCAAGAGCCTTAACTTTTTTTTCGTCATTGGATCTTTCTCAATTTTGGATATGTTGGCCGAAACCTAGTTTTCTGCATTCTAACTAGAGCGATTTCAAAAATAATGTCTTAGTCAAAAAATATTTTCTACTGTGTCAAGGTCTATATGCTTGTCATAAAATCAAACTTGCCAAAATAATGTTCTCAATGACTTTCACATCGTTTGCTCTCAAACACTCTGCACCATAACTTTCTTTAACAATGGCCTCATATTCAATCTTGTGGATATGAACATCGAATGGATATTGTTGAATCCATTCATATAAAATCCTGATCTACTATTGAGACATGTTTTAGGGATTACCAACAATCATATAAAATCCTGATATACCAAACATTTTCTCGCTCGGCCACTGACTTCGATGCTATTGTTGTCACAGATTTCCCTTCCATTGTAAATGGTGATAAATAATAATTTCTTTCTAATTGTAACCGACTTGCAAGACCGGCAAACCCTATTGTTGGTATATTGAACATTCCGCAAACCATCCTAATTTTCTTTCATTTTATCATATGAGCTCGACAGTAACTTCTCTCACAGGAAGCACACAACCAATGGTAGTAAATAGTAAGTCACCAATCGAATCTAATCAGAGAACAAGTTACTTGGACACTATAAACGATTTCATTCTCAATGTATCTTGCGAATGCAAGGAGTCACTGATGTTTGGAGTTTGAGAATTTCAAGTCAGGCCCAATCTTTTGATTCCTAGAATACTAGTATGGTAAACTTCTGATTGCAAGGGTCTTCAAAATCCATTATCCACTTTCTGATTGCACATCAAATTCAATATAGAAGCCTTTAAACTGGTTTGACTTTTGAATCCACAAACTGAACTATACCTTTGAAAGCCTGTGAACTAAGAGCCTGAGCTTACAACTTTGAACCTCTAAGATTGAACCCGTGCCTTCAAAACATTAATCATTAAAATTTGTTGAAGTTCTAAAAATATTTGAACCTTCTTGAACCATTGAACCAACCTGAACCTTTTTTAATCTGGTTGAAAATCTTGATGCAAATCTAAAATGCACTACCACTCTTTTGAATTGGACTGTTGAACCTGCATCTTCGTACCTGATTGAACTGTTTGAACCTGGTGAACCTCACTGAACCTCTATGAACTCTATTGAACCAATGCAAAATTTTCTAAGAAAAGTTCAAGGACTCGGATCAAGACACTTGATGCAAAACTTTAAAACTTGAAAGTTGAACACATGAGGACTTTTTCAATCAAATTCAAATGAAGGGTACATAGAATGACAACACTAGCCTAACCCAGGAATGCTCCTCTCACTATTCCCCTAATCCACTCTAGGTTCTCACTACCAAGGTTTGATACTCTGCTCTGTGTGAATTCACTTTCGTAAATCCACCAGATCTCACCAGCCACCTTGTAGGGTTTTCTCTACCATGGATTACACCTACAACTTCTGCTAAGTTGTTTTCCTCCTCATTCTTGGACCTTCTCTCCCTTTGATCCCATCTTTCTCTCATCTAAGGCTAACAGGCTAAACTCCAGTCTACCCTACAAGTGATTCCTCTTGGTCACTGATACCTATCTGAGCTATCATCAAGCTCGCCTAGGGCCAATCTACTGAAACGACCGATGCCATTCCTTGGTCTACTACACATAGAACTCTACTATACATGGCTGACTCTTCTTGACAACCTCTAATGGTTGTGTGGATCCCATGATGGAGAATAAAGATAGAGCCATGTTATAACTACTTGTCTTCAACAGAAAACAAGAAACAGAATGACAACTTATTTACAGAGCTGAGCTTGGCATGACTTCAAAATTGGAACTAACAAAACATGAAAAAGTAACATCTACTCTATCACACTAGCATTTAAAGATTTAAGCCATTATTTATAGTTTTCAAATGAAGATTGAACTCTGAGAAAGAAACCAGAAAATGATCTTCAAATTGTTATTCAAAAGATGTTCTTTATTCCACCTATCCAACCTCCTTACATAATGCCCATTGGGTCTTTTATATCCTCTACGAAATGGCATGAAGCATCCCTAACCGACGAGATTGAACTTGACACAATCGGTTTCCTTTTGTAACTGTCTTTTGATTTCCATCGGGTTATCGAGTTAGCACCGAAACACTTACACCGACGTCCAATGGTAGTTTACAACTCACTTGTTTTTCTGTCGGGTCATCGGAGTAGCCTCAAAACACTTACACTGATGTCTAATGATATTTTACACTTTGCGCACTTCCACATTGGTTTCCATCAGCTCATCGGAGTAGCATTAAAATACTCTTACCGATGGCCGATGGTGCACTCCCAATAGGATGCTTCCTTATTAGGTTATCGGTGTAGCCCCAAACATGTTCTGTTGATGGTCGATGATGTGCTCCAAACCTTTTGCCTTCCCATTGGGTTATCGGTGTAGCTCCAAACATGTGATATGAATAGCCGATGGTGCGCTCCAAACCACATGCTTTCCCATCGGGTTATCGGGTGGCACAAAAATTAGTCTTACTGATACCCGATGGCTCCACTTCGACTCGCTCCACTCACTGACTTCTTGCTGGGTCCCACCATGGTCGCCAACTTGTAGGAGATAAACCTCATGCAACTTTCCATAGTGGTATAGCAACCGACGTTGATCATCCCGGACTTGGTCACCTATTAGCTGGTGGTTTCATCAGGTTATCGAGGTAGGTGGAAAACACTCTCGTCAATATCCGATGGTTCCACTTTGACTTGCTCCAACCCCTGGCGACTTCATCGGGGTAGGTCTTGCTAAAAAAGAAAACTTTCACAAAGAAGATAAAAATGCACTCCAAGCTCCAAACAAACAACCTAATGGACTAGAACTAGTCCTTATGCCAAAATTGCCAAAATTGCAAAGGGTATTTCCTCAACCTTAGGTGCTCCTACACCAAGTAGCCTTTTGTAACCAACTTTTCTTTATACTTTTCAATGCTTCCATCTGAACCAATATTTTTCTTGAACACCCATTTACAACCAACAGGTTTTTGTCCTTTAAGCAATAGTACAAGATCCCATGTATCATTATTTTTCAAACCTGGCTATTATTCTTCCATAGTAATCTTCCAAGATTTTGTATCATTCATACCTAATGCCTCTTTTATAGATCTAGGTTCATCCACATTAGTATTCAAAGAAAAATACATCTCCAATCATTAGGTGAATACCTTTCAGGTGATTGTCTATGTCTTGTAGACCTTCAAATCAACTATGTTGGAGGTTCTTTCTCCTCTTGCTAAAGATTCAAAGCTAGACGAGCTCTCAACTTATTTCGTATCTAGGGGTCTCGAATCAACTCTTTCAAGTATAGAAGGGAAATGAATCACATATTCCTATTTATTCTATTATGGATGTAGTGTAACAAAAGGAGATTTAATTTATATAAAAATAACACTCCTACTATGTATCACCTTTTGTGCAATAGGGTCCCAAAGCTTGTATCCTTTATCACCATAACTGTATCCAGTGAAGATACATTTCACAACCTTGTTCTCCAACTTTGTTTGTTTATTCTTTGGCACATGTGCATATGCCTCACAACCGAAAAATCTTAGATGGCTCAATGAAGGCTTATGACTCGACCATGCTTCCATAGGCATTTTATCAACAAGAGCTAATGTAGGAGACTTGTTAATCAGGTAGCAAGCAGTGGCAACAAATTCAACCCAAAAATTTTGTTCTAGACCAGCTCAAATCATCATACTCATAGCCTTCTCCATTAGTGTCATCTTCATTCTTTCTACAACTCCATTCTACTATGGAGAATATGAAGTTGTCTTTTGTCCATTAATGCCACAATCTTTGTACAGAATCTATCAAAATCATTAGAAAAAAATTCACTATCATTATCAGTCCTCAAACATTCTATTTTTTTTTCAGTCTGCAACTCAACCACTACTTTAAACTCTTTAAATCGATTGAAACCTTCAGATTTACTCTTTAAAAAATATACTCATTTCCTTCTACTAAAATCATCAATAAATGAAACATGATATGTAGATTTTCCAATGGAAGGAACATCTATAGGACAAAACATGGTGCAGGAGCACCTCATCAACAAGCTACTCATGACCCTAAGGATGAAGACTAGGATCATTAGGGTGTCTTAGTATGTCTTGTGTTTCATGTATGCAATAAACCCCACCATGTAAGCCCATGTCACCAATTAGGCAATTTGAGAAGCCAATTGGGACAATGTGGTCAATAGGGGTAGTAGATGGTTTAGATTTGTGTTTGATAGGTTTTAGACATGTTTCATGAGTGTTTGGTTGATCCATGTATATGGATTCCAACCTTAGCCAATATGACAACTTTTTGTGCAAAATTGCAAAAATGCAACTTTTGTAAAATGCAACTTTTGGGTGCAAAAGTGCAACTTTTTAAAAATTGGTTGGGGGAAGCCTTTAAATGACCCAAACCTACTACAAATTTGGTGGGAAACAATTGGAGAGTTTTATAATACTTGTGGACATGATTCCCAAGGTTGTTGTTGTTGTTGTAATTGGAGTTTGTGAAGCAATAATACACAAAAATACTTCAGTTTTCCTAGAAATTTTGAGTTTGCAGGAGCTGCAAGTGCCTATACGGATTGATTTGAATCCCACAATCCTTAAAGTAGATAGGGGGATGAAATAGATTTCTTTTGGTGGTGATATGAGTTCCTAACTCTCCCAGAGTAGAGAGAACCCTCCATTCTTCTGACTACACCCCAGAAATTGAGGGTTTGGAGAGGCTTTTGAACAAAAATTGCCTTATCTTGCATTCTAGTCCATTAGAAGACTCTTCCTTTGGAGGGATGTAGGATAATCCTCTATAATTTAATTTTTTCATGTTTTTTTTTCTGTAGGGGAAACTTGGTTGTGTGGAGAAAGGAGCAAAATTAGGTAGGCATCTCTATGTGACTACCTAGGACAAGATTTAGGACAGTCATCATAAGTTGTCATAGTGGCGGATTTCAAGAATGCAACCCTCAAATTAAAGGTTACTCACCATCCCCCACATGCCCATAGAGTTTTTTTTCTAGTTTGGATTCATTGTCTGGTAGTTTCTTTGGAAAATAGGGGTAATTTCCCCTATTAGGTCTCTTAGCCTCTAAAGGGACCAGACCTTGTAATTGTAGACCTAGTCAAACCATTTTGGGGATCAGTACAAATTCCAAAAGGGTGTTTGAAATGGTAATTTTTTTGTATGGGTGTGTGGAAAATTTTTGAGTTAAGGTCCATTCTATCGCCAAATAGGGCTACAAGCCCAGGGGGTAGGTTTCCAAAGGAGGTATAAGGAATTGGAGCCTAATCTCAAAACCAATTCTTGGACCAGTTTCTAATAGCCATAAATGAATGAAATCCTAAGCCCTTATGAGAAGGGTGTCATAGTATGTTGTAGGTTAGGTCTTGAGGCAATTACTCATCTTGAGTAGGCCCAAGCCTATTGAATGTGTGTGTAGTTTCATCCAAGGTGTAAAGTCCTTCCTTGCAGGACCCTTGTTATCATTTGGGGGGTCACTAGTCTAACCTAGTTTGGCTTGTCCTTAGGTGTGTGAGTAGGGCTCTACAACAAGTGGTATCTGAGCATTGGAGTGATCTTTGGATAGAAGGAGAAGACAAGATGTCAGAAGAAGAGGGATCCCAAGAGGCACCTTCAAGAATGACCAATGCTGAGTTGAATGTCCTGGTGAAGAAGCAGATGGCAAAGAGAAGAGTATTCAAGGATGAGAATCAAGCCTTGAGAAATGAGATGGACAAGTTTAAGGACAGAGTGGAGAGGGGAGAAAGAGACTCTGGAGAAGAAGGGGATGAAGAGGAGATCCCTATGCAGGAAGAGCTAGAAGTCCCTGCAACCCAGAGACCCCTGATGAGTGTCCTCAAGTCCATGGAGAGAAGAATAATGGTTGTGAAGATGGATCTGCTAGTATTTTTAGGCAAGATGGAGCCTGACACAGTGATGGAGTGGATAGACTCCTTGGACTTTTTTTTTGAAAGTGAAGACATACTAGACCACCAGAGGGTGAAGATGGCCCAATCCAAAATGAAAGGGGCTGCACTAACTTGGTGGAATTTCATCCAAGATAAGAGGGTGAAAGAGGGAAAGAGAAGAGTGGATACATGGAAGAAGATGATGGCCTTGGTGAAAGAGGCCTATGTCCCAATGGACTACAATATCCCATTGCATAGGAGGAGACAAAATTTGAAACAAAAGGAGATGGATGCGAGTTCCTATACCAAGGAGTTCATGAAGTTGTGTGTGAGGACCAAGGTGAAAGAGAGTGAAGATGAGAAGGCGGCAAGGTATCTCAATGGGTTGAGTTTTACAATCCAATAAGATTTGAATCTCCACACCCTGGAGACAGTCCAAAAGTGCTTTCAATTGGCACTCAAGGTGGAGGAGAAGTTGAAGAGAAGGCATGATCAAAATGGTAGAGGTGAAGGGAGACAACAAAAAGGAGGAAGAGGCCCTTTCAGAGGTAAAGGAAATGGTTTTGGATACCAGGGTGACTCTAACCAAGAAGGAAATAGAGGAAAGAGCATTTACAACCAAGGAGGGGGCTACAATCCAAGAGGGAGCTTTATGGGTAGAAGACCACCCTCTAGAGGAAGATCCCAAGGTAGAGGACCTCCTAGGTGCTACAACTACAACCAAGAAGGGAACATGGCCAGTAGGTGTCCGGAGAAGGCTTCTTGTTTCATGGGAGAAAGGAGAAGCAATTTGGTAAAGGAATCTGATTGTCAAAGTGTGGCAAGTGAAAACACTTATCAAAGTGTTAATGCCCCTGATAGCTATGACTATCCTGAAAGAGGAGAGGCTCTAATGATGAGGAGAGCAATAACCACCATGAAGGTACCTGACAAGGAGCCTACACAAAGGAAATCTATTTTCAAAACCACTTGCAAGGTAGGAGGAAAGGTATGCAAGGTCTTGATAGGCTCCGGATCCACTGAAAATTTTGTGTCACTTGAAATGGTAGAAAAGCTTAAACTTAGAAGGTTACCTCACCCTTACCCCTACAAGGTTTCATGGCTCATCCAAGGTCAGAAAGCAGTGGTAGAAGAGAAGGCTTGGGTGGAGTTTCAGATTGGATCTTACAAGGATAGATTTCTATTTGACATAGCCAAAATGGATGCATGCCATCTCTTGTTTGGGAGACCATGGCAATGGGACTTGAAAGCTCATCATGATGGGTTGAGAAACAGCTACTTAATCACCAAGGATGGGAAAGTGATAGAACTCTTACCTCTGATAGAGGAAGAGATGGAATCAAAGGGAAAGGATGCAAAGGTGCTGATAGTAGAAGGTAAATAGTTCATGAAGGAGATTGCAGAGAAAGGTGCATTTTTCTATGCCCTCATGCCTAGCCCCAAGGTGACAAGGAAGGAGCAGCTTGCAAAAGAGAAAGAAGGAGGAAAGAAGTAAATAGACCCTGCAGTCAAATAAATTTTTAATCAACATCAAGGCATCATCTTAGATGGAATTCCAAGATCCCTACCAATGGTGAGAGACATCAATCATTGCATAGATCTAATCCCTAGATCTACTCTCCCCAAAAAAGTAGCCTACAAACTCACTCCAAACCAGAATGCAAAAATGGCAAGGCAGATTGAAGAATTGCTTGAATCAGGACTGATTGGCAAGAGCTTAAGCCAATGTGTAGTACCTGCTATCCTTGCACCCAAGAAAGAAGGCACTTGGAGGCTTTGTACAAACTCAAGATCCATCAACAAGATAACCATAAGGTATAGGTTCCCAATCCCTAGAATAGAGGATTTACTTGATTGCTTGGGGAGTGCTAAGTATTTCACCAAAATGGATCCAAAAAGTGGATACCATCATATTAGAATTAGGCCACGGGATGAATAGAAAACAACTTTTAAAACCAATGAGGGGTTGTATGAGTGGAAATTTATGTCATTTGGGTTGTCCAATGCCCATAGTACCTTTATGAGGTTGATGAATGAAGTCTTAGTGGAGTTCATAGGAAAATTTGTCATAGTATACCTAGATGATATCTTGATCTTCGCTCACACAAGGGAAGAACACCTCAACCACATAGATATGGTTCTCAAGAGGTTACATGAAGAGATACTAATGATTAATTTGGATAAGTGTTTGTTCATGCAGGAGGAGATCATCTACTTGGGCTTTGTAATCTCACAAGGTGAGTGTTATACTATATTGGCCAACACCTAAGACTATGAATGATGTCCGGAGCTTCCATGGTTTAGCAACTTTTTATAGGAAATTCATAAGAGGATTTAGTCATGTTTGTGCACCCATGCTTGACACCATAAAGGGAGGACAAAAGTGCAGGTTCAGTTGGACTAAAGAGGCATTTGATTCATTTGAAACATTGAAGAAGAAGGTTGCAAAACAACCAGTCCTAGCCCTACCAGACTTCAATAAAATATTTCAGGTAGAGTATGATGCAAGCCACATGGCTATTGGGGCAATGCTCAGTCATGAAGGAAGGCCTATTGCTTTTTTCATTGAAAAGCTAAATGATGCCAAGAAAAGATACTCATCTTATGACTTGGAGATGTATGCTCTAGTACAATCTTTGAAGAAGTGGAGACACTATTTATTACCTAAGGAGTTCATAGTTTTTACTGATAATCAGGCACTCAGTTTCATAAGTAGCCAAGAGAAGCTAAACCACTGACAAATGAAGTGGGTAGAGACCCTACAAGCCTGCACCTTCACCCTAAAACACAAGAAGGGAGTCAAGAACAAAGTTGCAGATGCATTGAGCAGGAGGGTCTTAACTGTCAACCAAATCAAGATGGATAGTGTTGGTATTGATTCCTTGAAGAGTATGTATGATGTTCATGAAGACTTTGGAGAGATATACAAGGTATGTGAAACCTTTGGTGAGAGATACCATATTGAGTTTTCTGAATTTTTGATACAAGATGGATTGTTGTTCAAAGGAGTGTAGTTGTGTATTCCTAAGTGTTTTATGAGGTTGAATAATATTAGGGAGAAACATTGTGGAGCCATGGTAGGTCATTTTGGCCTTGACAAGACCCTAGACCTTGTGAAGAGACATTATTTCTGGCCTAAATTGTAGGCAAATGTAAGAAAGTTTGTGGAGACATGTGTAATATGTCAGAAAGCCAAGGGGAAGTCTACAAATGCAGGTTTGTATCAGCCTTTACCCATTCCTTATAGGCCATGGGAGAGCATAAGTATGGACTTTGTGTTGGGTCTGCCTAGGATAAGGAGGGGATTTGACAATGTCTTTGTAGTGGTGGATAGGTTTAGTAAATTGGCTCATTTCTTGCCATGTAAGACTTCTTGTGATGCATCATATGTTGGAGACCTATTCTTCAAAGAGATAGTCTGAATACATGGATTTCCCCTAAAGATTGTTTCAGACAGATATGTGAAGTTCATAGGTCACTTTTGGAGGACCCTTTGGAAGAATTTGGGGACTAACCTAGCTTACTCATCAGCCTACCATCCTCAAACGGATGGGCAAACTGAAGTTGTCAATAGGTCATTGGGAAACCTATTAAGGTGCTTGACAAGGCAACATAGAGAAAAATGGCACAATAGACTATCACAGACACAGTTTTCTTACAATGATACCATAAATAGAAGCATGGGGAAGTCTCCTTTCTATATTGTTTATGGCATCCACCCAAGCGAAGTATTGGAGTTAAGGGATTTACCCAAGGAAGAGCCCATTAGTGCAGATGGTGAAGCTTTTGCATAAGCCATCAAAGAGGTGCATGACCAAGTCAACTCTCATCTCCAACAATCTGCAGTGAAGTATAAGGCTCATGCTGATAAGAGGAAGAGAGGTGAATAGTTTATTGTTGGGGATTTGGTATGGATACATTTGAAGAAGGAGAGACTCCCAAAAGGAAAATATACCAAGCTCATGTAGAGGAAGATTGGACCATGTTAGATATTGAAGAAGTGTGGACAAAATGATTATGAGATCCAACTTCCACCTGATCTTGGATTATCACCCATTTTTAATGTGTGCTATCTTACACTTTTCAAAGCTAGTGACAATGAAGGGGAGGAACCAATGCAGGTTGCAACAGACAATGACATTCCAAGGCATGAATCACCTAAGTTGAGCAAAGTGTTAGACACTAGAGTCACAAAAAAGATAAGGAACAAGGAGTACATTGAGTACTTGGTGGCTTGGCAGGACAAACCAAACTCTGAGGCAGTTTGGATGACAAGTGAGCAAATATCCAATCATGGTGCAGATTTACAAACTCTGATCTCAAATGGGCATGAGATCTCTTCTCCCGGGGAGTATGGTGTAGGAGCACCTCATCAAAAAGATACTCATTGTTAGGACCCAGAGGCAACTAAGAGGGGGGGGGGGGGGGTGAATCAGTTGTCTAATAATTTCAACCCAAATATACTTTAACCAAACTTAGTGCATAATACCGGTAAACCAAAATTTAATGTCGGTAGATAGTTTAGCAATTAATAACAATACCGGTAAAGTTTAATGCATGAAACAAAAAGACAAATAACATACACAACACATAACACAGTTATTTATACATGGAAACCCTAGAAGGGGAAAAACCATGGTGGGAAACCTTACCCATAATCAGATGATACTATTGCAGATAGTATGTGTGTACAAATGGGGTCTACACATGCAAAAAGGCCAACTGCCTAGAGCTCACTGCTCAATCATAAAATGGGAGTCACATTGATTACAATTGGATGGTTAAATCCAATGATAATGTACTGCTCAAAATAGCATCTTCATATACTAGATTCAATACCGGTTAAGCTCTGATTGTCTTCCTCATACCTTCCTTGAATATTTAAATGATGTATGTGTGTATAGCTCTACTTATATTCGCATATACCTTATTACAATCCTTTTTCACACTCCTCTTCTACATAATCTCATAAATGAGATCTTACATATATACCAAAACCTAAGACCAAATGTGTAGGTCAGCTCACCAAGATATTACAATTAAAATCAATTACAAATGAATCAATATATGATGCATGATGTCGGCTCAATGTATTTACAACAATAACAAATCATCTCGATAACGTGTCGTGCTGGTCTGGAATAGATAATGCTTGCCGGTCCATAACCTAGACCTATTTGCCGGTAACAAAAAATATGCAAACTTGATTGTACCAATAATCAAATCACCAAAACCAAGTGTCCAAATAATGTCTTCAACATAACCAAGTAATCTTCAGATGATAACAGATCATCCTTAGTGTCAGTGAACAATATAACTTGTCGGTGACTGTGTATAATTCACTAAACATGTCGGTGAACATAACCAAAGATCTCCACAAGGATAAGTGTTCTCAAGTGTTGACAAGTGTTTACATCAATGACAAAACCAATGCAACACATCCATAATACCAACAATCTCCCCCTTTGGCATTGATGGCAACACAAGATGGAAAAACCATCTAAGTGCCAAAGCAGAAATACCAAAAACCAAAAACCAAAAACCAACAATCTCCCAAAGACATCATTAACCGAAACTCAAAATATAGATACAGAGAGTAACAATCTCTCCCCAAAAGATAATGTGTTTTTCCATAGATATCTCTCCCCCTTTAACATCAAATTCCAAAGCAATACAAAACCAAATACAATCAGTCCATAGAACTTGTTACAAATACCAATTGTTATAACCAAATTTATTCAATCTACTCCCCCTGAGAAGTAGCTCTCCTTCATCAAAGCCAGAAAAACTATTTCTCTATTAATTTTGTTGGTCTGATGCCATGCTCCAACTGTCTAAGTTTCTACCGATGAGGGTATAACTCCAAGCTGCTCTCTTAGATATTCAAAAGTTTCCTTAGGCAAAGGCTTAGTAAAGATATCTGCAATCTGCTCTTTAGTATTGACATTGTGTGGGGGAAAAAGAGAGACTAGGCTAACATGCCCTAATCTCACTTTCAACCACACACTTGTGGAATACGAAAGAGCCTAGAGGTATCACACAATTGGCTACTTCTTTTTGTGGAAGAGAGAGCCACGGGCTACCTATTAGGATTTCTATTCCTTTGTTGCAATTGAAAGATAAAATGATTCAAGTTCAATCCCTAACCCCAAAGTGCAAGTATGAACTAATAACAAGATTGCAGAATTGAACTTAAACAATGGAAAGTTGTAAACACAAGGACAAGACAAGAATGCAAATGCGTACTTGGAGTCAAAATCTGAGTGAAAATGTTCAGGACGGGGGCGCAGGCGCCACTGTCCTGATTCTGCCCCTGAAACTGTTGTTTTGCAACCTGAAAAGCTGTCGGAAAAGTGTTGAAAACCTGCTGTCTAACAGAAGGACCAGGGCGCCCAGCACCCCTGTCCCAGGGACTAGGGTGCCCCATGCCCCTGTCCTGGTTTTTTGCTCTGAAATTTGGTGTGTTGTCCGGTCTCCGTCTGCTTCTTCCGGATCTGTAACTTGCGGCATCGTCCGAATCCCAAAATCTGCACTTATATCTGAAAAGGTGTTTTGGGCGGCTATATAGGGTTTTGTCTTAGTCAAACCCCCGCTTTGGTGATTTCCACCTCCACGAATAGCCAAGTTGTATTGTAAAAGTAATGTGTGTGCAGACCTTGTGTGTGTGCAAGATCCTAAGATGCAAGTAAGCAAACTAGAGCAACCTAGAAAGTAAACCCTAATTGCTTGTAAATGATAATGTAAATGCTCCAAATCAAGATGCAAAGTGATCTAAAGCATGAATACAAATGATATAATGAGGCTTATGCAAAGACATGAAAACAACATGAAATCATACCCAACCCCAAGGGAGGGGTACAAGCCAATCTTCAGTCGGTAATCTCCTATTGCTCTTCAATGTCTTCAAAGCCCTAAATGGATGAATGAAATTGATGAATGCTTGATGGATGGATGTTGAATGTTGTTGAAGTCTTCAAAGATCTGCTCTTTCGCTGCGTAGAAGGCCCTTGAAACCAAAAATCCCATCCTTTCAAATGAAGAAAGAGAGCTCTTATATATGAAACCCTAGGTCTTAATTTCAACTTTTGGCCGACCTAGAGATTGAATCTCCCGCCAATTTCTTGGGGTTAAGCTTTATTTTATGATTGGATCACGCTCCTAAAATTTTGGGAAAAATGTCCAGGACCATGTGCACTCCGGGCGCCATGGTCCTCTCCGGGCGCCATGGTCCCGACAACTTTTCACCAAATTTTCAGGGCCGTCAGATATGATGATTTTAGAGAGAATCCCAAAGTTACAAGTGATTTCCAGATGTTTTGACCCCCGAAATCAAGCCCCCAAGTTCAAAATAGGACCAAATTAGGGTTTTTGATTAAATGATGTATTGGAGGAATAAAATGAAAAGGGCACGCTTTAATGAAAGGGCCCAACTTTATGATGTGGAATATGATGAAATAGAACCTTAGACCTAATTAATTTGATTAATTAAGTGCTGAAGGGGAAATGCAATGCAAATGCGAAATGCGCCAAGGCGAGTGCTAAACTAGGTGTGAAATTGTACCACCCTAGTAAGTGCGTACAATTTATGATGCTACATTTAGCCCCCACTTTAGCGGTCATATGAACACTACGTGCATATGCAAGCTAAAGTACAGAAAAGTAAACATTATTTGAAAAAGGATATATCCATAAGTCTGTCGAATGAAGCCCCCAGCGGTATCTACAGTACACAGTTAGGAACCGCACCCTACAAAACACACGTTAGATCACAAAATCACCTAATGCTTACTAAGGAAGGTGATGAAAATTTGAGGGTAGCTATATGCCCCCCCCTGTTTCGGCTTGCTAATTTTAGTGAGTTGAAACAGGGTATCATGTTTACCACTTCGAATTGTTAAATAATATTGATGACAAATGCTCACAAGAAGATTTGATATGAGATCAAAAACTAATGGAGAATCATTTGGTAAGAAAGAGGACTAAATCTCAATTCTGACACAACAAAGAGTGTGAGGATTTGAGAGTTCTCTAACACAAGATGAAGGATGTAAATGGAAACAAAATGCAAAGAGAAGAAAAGAAAGGAAAAAAGCATGAATACACACATTGGTGATCCATGAAAAGAATAGTGAGAGAGAAAACATGGACTTCTCGCCCTTAGATCTTGTCTAGGTGATCCATGGGAAAGAGGACATGGAAAACTAGCCCCTAGAGTCTGTCTAGGTGATCCATGTAAGGGAGGAGAGTGAGAAAGTCTAGCCTTATGCCGCTAGTTCCACTCAACCTCGTGCATGTGTGTGTAAGGGAGGTTAGAAGCACCTCATAGGAGTCTATGCCCGAGTATGCTACAACCTGTATATGTATAGTACAAAAGCATGACATCTCACTCTAAGAGTCTGTGCTCTAGTTCCGAGAATGACCCATTGCTCAAAAAGTGTAATGTTTATGTCATAAGCAAAGTAGAACAAGGATACCTACCTTCATCACAAAAGAAGATACCCCAAAAATGCAACAATGTCATAGATCCAAGCAAGAGAGTTTTGCACTCTTTAAGCAAGGATAAGATGAGGAGAAGAGATCTTTGTACAAAAGACACCTATCCCTGAGAGGAATTGTCTTAGACAAATATAACGTCTTCTAGAATAAGACAAAGAAGAGAATAAGAATGCAATACTTCCTTCTTTTGCGAGGTGAAAGTGATTCTTAATAAAGGATGACGCTCTTTTTAACCCAATTGGGAGAGTGAATTCATTATGGATGTCTTTTACCAAGTGCAAAAGAGGTTGTAGTCAAGGACTTACACCTCTTGTAAGAGAGAATCCTTGGACAAACAACAACAAATGCATATAAGGAATAACATCAAGTAATAAAGTTCACACCATCCATGAAATAGGAAAAAGTGGATCCTTAGATAAAAATAAGGAAAGATCATTGCCTCCCAAGGATAAGGACAATGAGAAGGACTTACACAATCTTCTAGGGATCCGAATTTTGAGTTTCAAGGAAGGTGAGAAATTATCAAGGGAGAGAGAATAATCTACACCTTCTTCTAATGGTTCATCCCAAATAGTGAAGTGGTTGAAAGGAATGTTTGAAGTATTTTTAATTTCGAGAGAGGAGATAACATTGTTTATTAATTCCTCATCCTTAAGAGGGAAAGCATCAATAGATGTGTTAAACTCATCCTCTTTCCTCAAAATATGTTCAATATGATCTTTAGGGGAGAGAGAATTAAAGAAATTGCTTATTATTTCATCTTCTTTCTCTAAGGGATGCTTATGGGTAAGACAAACTTTAGGAGAAGGGTAAGCATTTATCATTAATTCATCATCTCTAGTGGGAATTTTGTTGGAAAAGGAAATGCCATCAATAGGAAATGTAGGGATAATGTCATCTTCTTGCACAAAAGGATCCTCATGAAAGGAGTGTTTTTTAGGAGTAACATGAACATATTTCTCCAAAGATTCATGCTTAGGAAGGAGATCTTTGAAAGAAGTGTTCATAACCTCTTGTTGCACTAACATGCCCCCATTGGAAGGACCAACTTTAGGAGAAAATAAATCAATGTCCATCAATACCTTTTCACTTAGAGAGGCATCATGTAGGGAAGGTGAAGTAACATTAAGAAAGGTATTTATGATATCATTCTCTTCCTCTAGGATAGCTAAATAGGAAGGGCACATTTTAGGAGAATTGTCAAGATCACTCTTAAAGTCTTCATCCTTAGAGCATGGGAGAGTCTCAAAGGGATTGGTAGAAACTCTTTTAGGCACTAAAATGTTGTTATAGATAGGGGGAAGTTCTTTAGGAGAAGGAAAAATTGAAACAAGAAAAGCTAACCCATTATCACATCTATGAAATGAATGCATCATGACAACAATTTTCCTCTTTCAAATGATAACACATGCAAAATAGAAGGAAATGTTTAATTTTAACCAATGCAAGCACTTAGAATGTAGATTTAGAAAATGAAATTTATGATTCAAATGAGTTCCTAAATCAGATTTGAAATTATTGATCCCAATTAAGCTATCCACAAGTTCAACTTTGAATTGAAAAATTAGGGTTTTAGCAAAAATTTCCTCTAGATTTTTTGAATCTTGCAAGAAATTAAAACTTGTAAATAGCATAAACACTCAAATTTGAAAATATAAATCAGAATTAGAGAAGATTGGAATTCACGTCGGGTTCACCAAAATGTGTGGGGGAAAAAGCGAGACTAGGCTAACATGCCCTAATCTCACTTTCAACCACACACTTGTGGAATACGAAAGAGCCTAGAGGTATCACACAATTGGCTACTTCTTTTTGTGGAAGAGAGAGCCACGGGCTACCTATTAGGATTTCTATTCCTTTGTTGCAATTGGAAGATAAAATGATGCAAGTTCAATCCCTAACCCCAAAGTGCAAGTATGAACTAATAACAAGATTGCAGAATTGAACTTAAACAATGGAAAGTTGTAAACACAAGGACAAGACAAGAATGCAAATGCATACTCGGAGTCAAAATCTGAGTGAAAATGTTCGAGACGGGGGCGCGGGCGCCACTATCCTGATTCTGCCCCTGAAACTGTTGTTTTGCAACCTGAAAAGCTGTCAGAAAAGTGTTGAAAACCTGTTGTCTGACAGAAGGACCAGGGTGCCCAGCGCCCCTATCCCAGGGACCAGGGCACCCCACGCCTCTGTCCTAGTCTTTTTCTCTAAAATTTGGTGTGTTGTCCGGTCTTCGTCTACTTCTTCCGGATCTGTAACTTGCGGCGTCGTCCGAATCCCGCAATCTGCACTTATATCTGAAAAGGTGTTTTGGGCGGCTATATAGGGTTTTGCCTTAGTCAAACCCCCACTTTGGTGATTTCCACCTCCACGAATAGCCAAGTTGTATTGTAAAAGTAATGTGTGTGCAGACCTTGTGTGTGTGCAAGATCCTAAGATGCAAGTAAGCAAACTAGAGCAACCTAGAAAGTAAACCCTAATTGCTTGTAAATGATAATGTAAATGCTCCAAATCAAGATGCAAAGTGATCTAAAGCATGAATACAAATGATATAATGAGGCTTATGCAAAGACATGAAAACAACATGAAATCATACCCAACCCCAAGGGAGGGGTACAAGCCAATCTTCAGTCGGTAATCTCCTATTGCTCTTCAATGTCTTCAAAGCCCTAAATGGATGAATGAAATTGATGAATGCTTGATGGATGGGTGCTGAATGTTGTTGAAGTCTTCAAAGATCTGCTCTTTCACTGCGTAGAAGGCCCTTGAAACCAAAAATCCCATCCTTTCAAATGAAGAAAGAGAGCTCTTATATATGAAACCCTAGGTCTTAATTTCAACTTTTGGCCGACCTAGAGATTGAATCTCCCACCAATTTCTTGGGGTTAAGCTTTATTTTATGATTGGATCGCGCTCCTAAAATTTCAGGAAAAATGTCCAGGACCATGTGCACTCCGGGCGCTATGGTCCTCTCCGGGCACCATGGTCCCGACAACTTTTCACCAAATTTTCAGGGCCATCGGATATGATGATTTTAGAGAGAATCCCAAAGTTACAGGTGATTTCGAGATGTTTTGACCCCCGAAATCAAGCCCCCAAGTTCAAAATAGGACCAAATTAGGGTTTTTGATTAAATGATGTATTGGAGGAATAAAATGAAAAGGGCACGCTTTAATGAAAGGGCCCAACTTTATGATGTGGAATATGATGAAATAGAACCTTAGACCTAATTAATTTGATTAATTAAGTGCTGAAGGGGAAATGCAATGCAAATGCGAAATGCGCCAAGGTGGGTGCTAAACTAGGTGTGAAATTGTACCACCCTAGTAAGTGCATACAATTTACGACGCTACAGACATAAACCAATTTCACTTCTTTTGCTTCAACATTCTCTTTTAGAAAATTGAATTTGATAGAAACATGTTTAGTTTTAGAGTGAAATACCGGATTCTTTGATATATCAATTGCTGCCATATTATCACAGTAAATGATTATAGGTTCTTTGCATTTTACCTTTATGTCCTTCAACATTTGCTTAATCCATAATGCCTGTGTACAATTAGTTGCTACTGCAACATATTCTAATTCTGTTGTTGATAGTGATGTACAACTTTGTTTCTTGCTCAACCATGAAATTACTCTGCTTCCAAGAAAAATTGCTCCGCCGGTGGTGCTTTTTTTGTCATCTACATCTCCTGCCCAATTTGCATCTGTGTATGCACATAGATCAAAAAATTATCTTTAGGATACCATAAACCAAGATTTTTTGTGCCTTGTAGGTATCAGAAAATCCTTTTCACTGCTGATTCATGATTTTCCTTAGGAATACTCTGAAATCTTGAAACAATACATACTGCATTCATAATATCAAGTGTTGTTTGTGTCAAATATAGTAAACCTCCTACCATAGACTTGTATCTTGTCAGATTAATAGGTGTTGATTCATCCTTCAATGATAGTTTATCATTTGTAGTCATAGGTGTACTTACCGGTTTTGAGTTTTCCATGCCAATTTTTTTAAGTAATTCCTTGAAGTACTTTGATTGATTTATGAATATACCTTTATCAATCTGTGAAACCTGCAATGCTAAAAAGAATTTTATCTCTCCAATCATAGACATTTCAAATTCTTTTTGCATCTTATTAGAAAAGTCTTTACACAATCCATCTTCTCCTCCAAAAATGATATCATCAACAAAAACTTCAATAACCAAGATGTCATCATTAGTCACTTTGTAATATAAGTTGTTGTCAGCATTACCTTTATTATAACCAAGCTTCAAAAGATATTTGTCCAATCTAGCATACCAAGCTCTAGGAGCTTGCTTTAATCCATATAAAGCTTTCCTTAACCTGCAAACCATATCTTTGTCATCTGTCAAAGAAAATCCATCAGGTTGTTCAATGTAAACTTTCTCTTCAAGATCACCATTCAGAAATGCACATTTAACATCCATTTGATATACTTTATAGTTCTTGTGTGCTGCAAAAGCTAAGAATAATTTGACTGCCTCAATTCTAGCTACCGATGCAAAGGTTTCATTGTAATCAATTCCTTCTTTCTGTGAATATCCCTTACACACTAATCTTGCTTTGTTTCTAATTATCTTACCATCTTCATTAAGTTTATTTTTGAATACCCATTTAGTTCCAATTACATTTTTGTTTTTAGGTCAGGGAACCAATGTCCATGTGTTGTTCTTTTCAATTTGTTTCAATTCATCTTCCATGGCCTTAATCCAATGTTTATCTTCACATGCCTCATTAATAGTTGCTGGTTCAATTTGAGAAATTAGACATACCTCTTCATTTGCCAATCTTCCTCTAGTCATAACACCTTGATACTTATTCCCAATTATCTGACTTTCAGAGTGATTCAATCTTACATACCTGGGTGTGTTCACTTGTTGTTCTTCAGTCACTGTGGAATTCTCAGATGATGCTGGTGTGACTGGATCAACATTTTGTACCAGTGTACTCATTGTAGGTTTATTTGTGATTATCTCAACTACCGGTTTAGAGTCTATAGACCTTCTAAACTATTCATCAATCTTCACATTTGTACTTTCAATGATTTTCTGCAATCTCTTATTAAAACATCTATATGCCTTGCTCTTAGATGAATAACCAAGAAATATTCCTTCATCACTTCTAGGATCAAATTTGCCAATATAATCATCTCTCCTAATATAACATTTGCTTCCAAATATTCTGAAATATTTAAGAGTAGGAGTATTACCAACCATAGTTCATGAGGGGTCTTACCGGTTTCACCTTTGATGTGAACTTTGTTGAATGTATAAGCAGTTGTATTGACTGCTTCTCTCCAATACACATGATGTAGGTTTTCTTCTAATATCATGCTTCTAGTTGCATCCAAAATAGTTTTGTTCTTCCTTTCCACAACTCCATTTTGTTGGGGTGTCTGAGGTGCTGATAATTGTCTTCTGATTCCATTCACTTCACAGAATGTATTAAATTCCTTAGATGTAAACTCATCTCCTTGATCTGATCTCAAACATTTGATTTTCTTACCGGTTTCATTCTCTCCATCACTTTGAATAGTTTAAATTTCCCAAAAGCTTATGATTTCTCCCTGAGAAAAGTAACCCAACACATTCTAGAATAATCATCAATAATTAGCATAAAATATTTATCTCCTTGTAAACTTCTAGTTCTTGTTGGACCACATAAATCAGTATGAATTAAGTCAAGACATTATTGGATTTTTCTGGAATAATCTTAAAAGTTGCTCTAACTTACTTTTAAAATTGACATTCCTTACATACCAGATTGTGAGGTTTAACAATCTTAGGTAAATCCCTTACTACCTTAGTTGTACTAATTTTCACAATGCAATCAAAATTTACATGACACGGTATCTTATGCCATAACCAACTTTCATCAATATGTGCAATCAAGCATGTCTTCTCATTCTTATTCAAATGAAAGATATTACCTCTAGTCTGATTACAGGTTGCAATTTCCAAACTAGTTCTATTCATGATTTTGCATTTACCATTCTTGAATTGTAACTGAAATCCATTTTCAACTAATTGACCAACACTCAAAAGATTATGCTTCAAACCTTCAACATAGTAAACATTATTAGTATTGTGCTTACCATCAAAAGATATAGTCATTTTTCCTCTGATCAAACAAGCTTTGTCATCTCCAAATCTTACTAGACCTCCATTGTATTCTTGAAAAGTTAAGAATTTACTCTTATCACCAGTCATATGATGTGAACATCAGGAATCAATGATTCATTCATCCTTTTCTTCAATTTTAGCTGCTAGGGCCTGCTCTATCGGTTGAACAGTAGGTGCAGGTTGATCTTCAGTTATTGCTACAAAAGCTCATCCATTGTCTATCGATTCCTCATCAGAATCATCAGTAACTCCTTCATCAACATAATAACATGATTTATCTCTATTCTTCTTAAATCTATACCTTTGATATTCAAGGTTAGGCTTGTATGTTCTTTTAGCTTCTTCTTTCAATCTTGCATGTCAATCAGGACACCTAGATGCCACATGACCAATTTTATTACAGTTAAAATATTTAAATGGTGCTTTACCTTCATATTTATTCCAACTAGACCTTTAGGCATTTTCCTTGAAAATAGTGCTTCAAGCTCTTCAAGTTCTTTATTCTCTCTTCTGATTTCTTCAAGCTCTCTAGCATAGAGTGCTTTCCAATCAAATTTTTCAAATGATGATGATGATGCTACAGATGATGAAGCTTTAAAAGCCAAATCTATCTTAATTGTAGCAATAGGACCAAATTCCTATAGGAGTTGAGAAAATACAACACCACAGGAGCCTGAAGATCTTCTGCAAGCTGAATAACTTGTTACAAGGAGAAGCAATGAAGCAAAATCTGAAGAACATACAAAACACAGAGAATATGCTCAAAAAGAGAGAGCTCAATATTCACAAAAATATGTAATGTGATTCTTACAATGAAAAGAAAGAACTCAACCTTTAATAGGTCAAGAAACCCTAAAAAGGGAAAACCTAGGTTTGCACATAATAATTAATTAAAACAATTAATTATATGCACCTAAAGTTAGCTTAAGTGTAAAAGAGATAAAGGGAACTTAAATAATTAAACAAATAATGTTTAATTAATCAAGTAAATACCCGAATACTCTAACAATTCCTCAAGTTCAAAAGCTGAAAGTTTTCCAACCAAGGTATATCTAGATATTGATGCATTAGGCATTGTTCTCAATTCATTAAGAGCAGTTACTTTCATTTTGTATGCTAGTGGAAAAGCTCATAAAACTTTAGAAACAATTTCATCTTCACTTAAGGATCCTCCACAACATTGCATGCCCAAAACAATTTCATTAACCCTTTCCATAAAAGCAGAAATTCTTTCATCTTCTTCCATTTTCAGATTTTCATACCTAACCTGGAAGCATTCCAATTTTGTAATTTTAACAGTGGTATTGCCTTCATTCAATGTCTCCAATTTATCCCAAATAGATTTAGTAGTAGATAGGACTGATAATCCCATGATTTTCTGATCTGACAATGTGCTCAAAAGTGCTTCCCTTGCTTTGCAATCATTTTCTTCATCTTTAGCCAAGGTTGGTGGATTAGGTTGACCTTGAGTAGGAGCAACATTACCATTCTTTGTAACATCCCATATGTCCTTTCCAATGCAATTTAGATTTGTCTCCATTCTGATCTTCCATATACCATAGTTGGTTCCATCAAGCTTCAGACTAACCTTCCGGAAATAGTTAGTAGACATAGGATCTCCTCAAGTTGTTAAACTTCTGCAAAAAGAGGACTTAGCTCTGACACCAATTGTTAGGACCCGAAGACAACTGAGAGGGGGGGGGGGGTGAATCAGTTGTCTAATAATTTCAACCCAAATATACTTTAACCAAACTTAGTGCATAATACCGATAAAGAAAACTTTAATGTCGATAGACAGTTCAACAGTTAATAGCAGTACCGGTAAAGTTTAATGCATGAAACAGAAAGACAAATAACATACACAACACATAACACAATTATTTGTACATGGAAACCCTATAAGGGGAAAAAACATGGTGGGAAACCTTACCCACAATTAGATGATACTATTGCAGATAGTATGTGAGTACAAATGGGGTTTGCACATGCAGAAAGGCCAACTGCCTAGAGATCATTGCTCAATCACAAAATGGGAGTCACACTGACTACAATTGGATGGTTAAATCCAATGATAATGTACTGCTCAAAATAGCATCTTCATATGTTGGATTCAGTATCAGTTAAGCTTTGATTGTCTTCCTCATACCTTCCTTGAATCTTCAAATGATGTCTACATGTATAGCTCTGCTTATATTTGTATATACCTTATTACAATCCTTTTTCACACTCCTCTTCTACATAATCTCATAAATGAGATCTTACATATATACCAAAACCTAAGACCAAATGTGTAGGCTGGCTCACTAAGATATTACAAATAAAATCAACTACAAAAAAATCAATATGCGATGCATGATGTCGGCTCAATGTATTTACAACAATTAAAAATCATCTCCATAACGTGTTGTGTTGATCTGGAATAGATAATGCTTATTGATCGATAACCTAGACCTATTTGTCGATAACAACAAATATATAAACTCGATTGTACCAATAATTAAATCACCAAAACCAAGTGTCCAAAAAATGTCTTCAACATAACCAAGTAATCTCCAAATGATAATAGATCATCCTTAGTGCTAGTGAACAATATAAACTATTGGTGAACCAAATATCGGTGACTGTGCATAAGTCATTGAACATGTCGGTTAACATAACCAAAGATCTCCACAAGGATAAGTGTTCTCAAGTGTTGACAAGTGTTGACATCAATGATAAAATCAATGTAACACATCCATAATACCAACGCTCATGAACCTAAGGATGAAGACTAGGATCATTAGGGTGTCTTAGTGTGTCTTGTGTTTCATGTATGCAATAAACCCCACCATGTAAGCCCATGTCACCAATTAGGCAATTTGAGAAGCCAATTGGGACAATGTGGTCAATAGGGGTAGTAGATGGTTTAGATTTGTGTTTGATAGATTTTAGACATGTTTCATGAGTGTTTGGTTTATCCATGTATGTGGATTCCAACCTTAGCCAATATGACAACTTTTTGTGCAAAATTGCAAAATGCAACTTTTGTAAAACGCAACTTTTGGGTGCAAAAGTGCAACTTTTTGAAAATCGGTTGGGGGAAGCCTTTCAATGCCTCCAACCTACTCCAAATTTAGTAGGAAACCATTGGAGATTTTTATAATCCTTGTGGACATTATTCCCAAGGTTTTTGTTGTTGTAATTAAAGTTTGTGAAGCAATAATACAAAAAAATACTTTAGTTTTCCCATAAATTATGAGTTTGCAGGAGTTGCACGTGCCTATATAGATTGATTTGAATCCCACCATACATGGAGTAGATAGGGGGATGAAATAGATTTATTTTGGTTGTGGTATGAGGTCCTAACTATCCCGGAGTAGAGAGAACCCTCCATTCTTCTGAGTGCACCTCAAAAATTAAGGGTTTGGAGAGGTTTTTGAACAAAAATGGCCTTATCTTGCATTCTAGTACATTAGAAGAATATTCCTTTAGAAGAATGCAAGATAAGCTTATGTACTTTAATTTTTTCATGGTTTTTTGTAGCGGAAACTTGGTTGTGTGGAGAAAGGAGCAAAATTAGGTAGGCATCTCTATGTGACTACCTAGGACAAGATTTAGGGCAGTCATCATAAATTGTCATAGCGGTGGAGGCCAGGCGTGCAACCTTGGAATTAAAGGTTACTCACCATCCCCCAAATTCCCATAAAGTTTTTTTTCCAGTTTGGATTCATTGTTTGGTAGTTGCTATGGAAAATAGGGCTAACTGCCCCTATTAGGTCTCTTAGCCTCTAAAGGGATCAGACCTTGTAATTGCAAACCTGGTCAAACCATTTTGGGGATCAGTAAAACTTCCAAAAGGGTGTTTGAAATGGTAATTTTTTTGTATGGGTGTGTGGAACATTTTTTTTATTTAAGGTCCATTCTATCGCCAAATAGGGCTACAAGCCTAGTGGGTAGGTTTCCAAAGGAGGTATAAGGAATTGAAGCCTAATCTCAAAACCAATGCTTGGAGTAGTTTCTAATAGTCATAAATGAATCAAATCCTAAGCTCTTAGGAGCAAGGTGTCATTGGATGTTGCAAGTTAGGTCTTCAGGCAATTACTCATCTTGAGTAGGCCATTTTTCCATAAATATAATGCTCACAAAAATCAAAGTCAAGATTACAATCATTCAAACCTTCAACAAGGTTTTTATTTTTCAAGGTCCTTAGACCCGTTTCTCCAATGTGGCCAAGTCTCTAGTGCCATAACATAGTCTTCTTTGTAGGTAAATTTACTTCAAAAGAAAGAGCACCCTTAGGTACCTTAAAGCCATGTCCATCTGTTGAAGGTGAAACCCTCAAATCTTCCAACGAAGTATCCACAGATTTATTTTTTACAAAAATGCTATTACACTCAATAGTGTATGCCTCTACCTTATACAAAATTCCAAACCTAACACCTCTAGCAACCACCATAGAACCCTTAATCATCTTACATCAGAAAAGACTGCCTGGACATTCGCATCTATTAGTTTGCTCACAGTTAATAAATTTTGTTTCAATCTAGGGATATGCAACACATTACCAATCATCTTTATCCCACAATAAAGAAACCTAATTCTAACTTTACCACGACCAACAATATCTAAATGTGAATCATCACCCAAGTACACCTTACCTTCATTAAATTCTTCATATTCAGAAAACCACTCTCTATTGGAAGTCATACGAAAAGATGCACTTGAGTTAATTAACCATGCATCATTACCTGCATGAGTAGCCAAACCGTTATCAATGCATCACCATCTTCCTTCTCAAACTCAAAACCAGAATCGTACTTCTTCTTTTTCTTCTTCTTTTCTTCTTTGCAATCCTTACGAATGTGTCATGGTTTACCACAATTCCAACAAATGACTTTGGAATTTTTAGGAGATTTTGATCTCTCTCTGGATTTGGACTTATTGCACTTCTCATTTTTCTTGCCTTTTTCCTTAGGTTTTCCATGAATAATTAGGGCTTCCTTCGAACTGATGGATACCTTCCTCAACATCTCTTCACCAAGTAGGGCACCCACCACATCTTCAGACTTCATAACAACAAAAGTACTATTGATAGCCATAACAAGAGAATCCCATGAATCAGGAAAAGAACAAAGCAAGATTTGACATTATCCTCTTCATCCATCTTAGCACCAACATATACCAATTGAGCCACCAACATATTAAATGCTTCCAGGTAGTTTGCAATCCATCCACCCTCTTCCATCTTCAAGGAATATAATTTCTTCCTCAAGAAAATCTGATTTACTAAAGATCTGGCTTGATACATCTCACCAAGCTTAGTCCATAACTTCTTTGCAATATTCTCTTTGTGGATATTGATCAGAACAAAGTCTTCCAAGCACAGTCTTATTAGACCCTTGGCTTTATGGTCCATAACATCATATTGAGTAGCTGCAGTAGGATCTGAGGGTCTTTGGACATTTGCGTCAAGAGCATCACACAGATCTCGATCTATTAGCAGTTCTTCCATCTTCAACTTCCACATCTCAAAATTACTTCCATTAAGTTTCTCCACCTCTATTATCCTTGACAAACTTTCCATATGAAATTTAGTGCAAGATCAAAAGTGTCTTCTACACAAGCTCCCACTCAAATCTGGATTAGTTCAAAAACCCCAACAACCTACAACTGAAACCAAATGTGATCAAGCTCTGATACCACTTGTAAGTAAGTTAAGTAGCAAAACAACTTCCTACACTAACGTTGAGAGGAGGGTAATCCATAAAAAATTCAGATCATTACAACAGTTACATAAACTTAACAAAAATAGACATAATAACATGCATACCATAACACAATGATTTATGTGGGGAAAACCCTTTTGAGAGAAAAATCCCACACTCCAAAAGAAGCTCAATATAATATTCAACAATCAATAACAAATTACATTATACTTGAAAAGAAATCTCTTCACAGGAGTACCACTAATCAAAGATTCAAATGTAACTCAATAGCCATAAGACTCTTACACACAAGCTCTATCTCACACACCTCATATATAGGAGATACAATACAAGAAACTATCAAAGGGTATTACAAAACCATGGGCTAAAACCACCCAATAAAGTATAGTCAACCTTATCTCAAATCTAGATGCCCTATGACATGTCAAAACACAAATCAACATGTGTCCCTCCCTTTTACAACTCATTATGTGTCTGATGCATTTTATATTTCCTATTTTAGGAGTCCAAACTTTCGGAGGCCATAACTTGAGAACCGTGTGTCTAATTGACGAACCATTTGAAGCATTGGAAAGCTCGTGAAGTTCTCTATCATCTTGTAAATAGATAAACTGTTTATGACCACTTTTCAGGGAATTTAGAAGGGTCTAAAGTCCTCAAAATTAAGTTTAAACCTTTCATTGCACCCCTCAAAAATGAAAACTTTAATATCTTCAAAACTAGTTGTGATCTTGTGACAGAACTTTACCAGTATGCTTATCTAGCTAGCCAAAAGCTTTGGAGAGAATTTTGCACCAGTTTTTGCTCAAATAAAAACTTACTATAAATAGTAACATCATGTAAATGCAAGGTTGAGACACCATTTTCCCAACAATTTTTTGACCTAATGGGAGCATGACGTTGGCAATGTTTACCTATAGAAAGTATAACATTATTGATGTATGCTTCTATATAGTTAGATAATCCACTATAGTATACATGGCATACTTATCTTGAAGACAATAGTTTTAAAGACTATAAAATGGTATAGGTTGTGAGTTTTGTTTAATAAATCCAAGTATAGGATTAGTTGATGATCTTAGACACAAGTTCTCAACATTGGTAATTATATCAAGAAAACCTTATGGTGGATATCCTCCATGTTGGTATTCATAATTACAATAATCATTTAATTAGGTGTTAAGAAGAAAATGATCTAATCTAAGAATCAGGCTATTATAAGAATAGTGAGTTACCTAATAGGAAATTGAAACCAAGATATTAAGAATATCATTATCTCTAATATTATGAAATGTAAACTTTTATATGAAGACATGATGTGTATAATATTGTCAATTGTTGATCAAGACTATAGCAATCAAATATTGATCATGCCTAATGCAAGTTTTTAACCATTGATAGGTGTCTTTCAACGTTCAAAAAGATTTTATGTTATTTTGTCAGGGTAGTGTCATACATTATTATGATACATGATATTATCAAACTACATAGAAGCAGGACCCGACTAGGGGCCTTATTTAGATCTTTACATTATTTTTTCATCATTATGATATTATGATTACATGATGTTTATTGACCTCTTACTTGTACCATAACCTTGACAAGATAACTAGTGTGGGAACTAAGAAATTGTACTATGATTGTGGGATGATGGTATGTGTATGTAGGAATCATGGATAAAACAAGGATAAACCTACATTGTAAGATATATGATATTTTAGATACTTGTGATATTGGAAATCTTAGACATAGTGTTATATGGGGAAATTATCAAGATGCTTATAATTACTGCATATAGTGAAAAGTGATGATGATAAACTATAGTAAGACCTCAAAGATCCAACCACAAATAATCTAAGTCTTATAATGAAGCATTCACCAATACCAATAGAGATACCTAAGATCATGCAAATCAATAAAATAAATCAATATTACCATTCACATGTCAAGTAGGGTTTCAACCTCTATTGTCTCCTATCTCCATTGATCTTGTTTGATAAATTTGCTCTCAGATTTTTTGTATATGCGCAAGAGCTCAACAAAGAATAGATTGTGGTTCATATCTTGATTGCAAGAAGGATTGATTACATATATGAGTATTTATACATATTGATTAGGGTAGTTGGATTGATTAGACACATTGATTAGATGATTAGGGTTGAAAAGGAAGAGAGCATCCTCTTATATAGAGAACACTGTAAAAAATGAAGGATAAAATTAAGAGTTGTAAAGATAAATGGTCAGCTAGGATTAAAGGGTAGGTAGAGGAAATAATTAAATGATACATGGGGTAGGTAAGAGAATAATTAAGAGATGAGTGACATGTGTCATGGGTAGAAAGGGGTAATGAATTAATTAAATAACTAAAGATTTATTTAATTAATAGAGGAAGTAGGATCAATTAAATAAATAAAATATTTATTTAATTTAGGAAAAGGACAATTTAAATAAATAAATCTATTTATTTAAATGAGGAAAGGCGTAGAAGAGGATAAATGAATTAATAAAACAAATAAAGATTTATTTAATTAATAGAAGACTTAGGATAAAATAATTAATTAAATAAAAATATTTATTTAATTAGACAGGACAATTTTAGGTGTCTACAATTACAAACCATTTTGGAAATTATATTGTAGTGGCAATGGGTTAATTGAGTTCCTTTATGTCATTTTATACTCCTTGCAAATGCAACAAAAATATATGTTAAATAATTTAAGAAGGGTATTTGGGTACTGAGCTAAAGGTTTTTATATGATTGCAAGATATCTATTGACCCCTAGGTTAGAGGAATATCCATATTAAATCTATTGGGTGAATATTGTTAGGAAATAATGCTTTAAACCCACATACAAATAATCTATTTCCTAGATAACCCATGAGAGAAAAGCATGCAAGCTTACAAAATCACCATAATGCAAATATCAAATAGATTAGCCACAAGATAACACAAGATATATCCAGGGAAAACCCTCGTCAGGGAAAAAGACACCCTCCAAAAGCATCCATACTCAATTGCATTAATCAGCCATAAAGAAACATAGAGTTACAATGAATACCTCTGAATCATCAAGCCCTCCAATGCATTCCCAAGTGTCCAAGAATGAATCCACACATCCCATGCCATGCTTCACAAATGCAATCCTCCAAAGGACTCAATACAATGACAACCTAGAACCACTAGTCAACCTTAACTAGTAAACATGTGTTTGCTTATATAGACAAAAGCTCACACAAAAATAACTAGTGGTAAAGTAAAACCATGTGCTTACCTACCCCTTTGACCCCACATTTAATATTGGGTACTAAGTTTCTTTTTTTAAATGTTTTTCCCCAATATTAAAAATAAATACATTACAAGAATACCAATGTTACAATACAACTCATCAAGTGGTCCCGAGAATATTCCCAAAGAATATCTACATGTTACATGTCCATTGCAACATCAAATAAATAAATATTACATTACATGTCCATGGGAAACCACATAATAAATAAATATTACAATTACAACATTATCATGCAAGGTGTACAACACCTATTTTCCCAACAAATATTGAATGGTAGTGTCTTCTTATGGGTTTGTGTAAACTAAGGTAATTATAGGTTGAGTTATGATTATAGCCTTAGGTTGATAAAATGAACCCTTGGGTGTTCAATTTGGTTAACGAAAATGAAAGGACTTGAGTCATAACCTCAATATCCTTAAAAGGAAGTGTTATAGTATGGGTTGGTAAAGTAGGGACTGAGTTGTGATTTTTCATTGTTGTTATGTTATTGACTGGTGAAATCTTGATTATGAGGAAATTGGTGTGTAGGTCCTTGAGAGAGACTATGTTAGGAGAACTACATGTGACTTTGACCTGTTTGGGAGTAGGAATGTAGGCAATCCTTGTGTGAAGGATTCCCTTGTGACCTCAAGTTTGTAGGGGTAGGGTTAAGGGCGAGATAACTCTAGGTTCAAGGTTGTTCCTAACTTTTTAACCCTTTCTATTTAGTAGGCTTTAAATGAGGCCGAAAAGGCATTAGAAGATTATGAAAGAGTCCAAAAAGCCTTATAACTCATATTTAATATATATTAATTTTTTGAATGATAAATTGATAAAGTGGAAGGGTAGACCACCTTATAGTCAGTTTATTTATCTATTGAGTAGAGGCCATCTTAAGTTGGATCTAGGTGAAATTTAATCCTAGACCTATAAGCCTTTATATAAATACTCCTAGAACTGTCTTGGTTATAATATACATTCTAAATTAGGAACCTCTCTTCTAGTTATAGTGCTAAGACATGTACATGTGCTGAATTTTATGGAAATGGATAGAGTTAGGACCCTACGAGAGTATAGGTAGAGGATTGTATTCCTCTAGCACATAGACTAGAGTCATCTCTATCTGATGTGGTCACTGAAACATATTAAATCCTATGGCCCACATAAGATAAGCATATCTTCTTGAGATTGATAGTAGTCAAGGAGTGTTCTATGTCAATAGATTGTCAATTGTACCACCTAGTTAGAGGATTGTTACCACTAGTTGCATGTAGGTGAGGGATACCTCGCATTTATCTAAGGTATTTGGTAAATTCCACCAATAGCATGTAGGCCTAAAAGTCAATTGCATGTCGGCGATGAATGTCCTTGTTGCTTAGTCATCCAATGGAGTACTACAGGAAAGAGAAATTCTAATGAAGGATGGGTAGGTAATAATTGGATCAATCTCTTGTATAATTTTGGGGATATTTTGATGTGGAAATGGTTTACTTGACTTTGTTAGGATGAGGATAGACACTCAGTGTAGCATGGGATATATCAAACCTTTTTCCCACTTGCTCATTGGTGAAAAAGATTGGTCAAAAGAATGTGTCCCATGGTGTAGTGTGCAGTGCATCGATATTTATTTTATCTGGGATGCACTATGAGCAAGTGGTTTCTAGCCATTATGGATATATTGGTTCCTCACTGTGTAAATGCTAGCCACTAGGTATGTGATGCCTATTAAATCTAGTCACTATCTATGAGATGTATTTTGAAGCTAGTCCCTATGAATATGGGGCATATGCTAGAGCTAGTCACTTTTGATATGTGACATAAGCCAAAGCTAGTCATCATGTGTGTGAAGTGTATGAGCTAGTCCTATGTGTTAATGGGAACTATGCTCGAAACACTCTGTATGGATTTGGAAATTTTGGAAGGGTATGAGCCCTAATGTAATTGTGTATGTATGTACACTATTTGAATGCAATTAGATATTTCTTTAATATTATTGGGCTAATTTTTAATAAATACTCTTGGTTTAAAGAGAGATTAAAGATCTCATCATATGAGAGGAGAAAATGAACTCCCTCTAAACATCAAGAGATACGTAGGCAGGGTCGTTGGGAATGAGCCCTCGAAGCTTAGGTCTAGGTCTAATGGGGTTCCTAAACTCAAGAGCTTACCACCTTTGGGTGCAAGTATAAGTGGTGGCATAGGGTTGTCACTACTATGGTGATCAAAGATATTATGAAGTCCACACTCCTAAGCTGGAACCAGAAGCTTGGTCAATTAAGTTGGTAATTGAAAAAAAAATTAGTAACAACCAAAGGGAAATTGTTACATAGGTATCAGAGCAACCGGGTTTAAACACTAGAGACCTACAAAGCCCACTTAACTTTTGATTAAGGGATATAGCCTTGCATTATTGAATGATCATAATTAAGTTGGACTCATGCTATGAATTACTTGTATTGAATCTCTTAAATGGACTTTAACCTTGTGATAATGGTTGGCTAGTCCTAACCAAGACAACCTAATGGGATGTGAAAGAGAATTTTGATATATAAATTTGTAAAAGGGAAAATTTGATTTGGCAATTTGCAACATACAAGGAGAAATCACCAAATCAAGTTTTTCTTTGGGAGGAGAATGTTGTTATATTCAAAAGAGGGGAGGAATCCACTCAATTCAATCACAAGTTAGATAAGGACTAAATTTGTTGAAATTGACATACAGGACAAGATTTAGCACTATTGAACGCGCTTTAGCGCCTTCGAAAGTTGGCGTTTTAGCATTTTTGTTGGTGAATTAGCTCCATTGTCTGCCAAATAGAGATTTTGTCTTTGTTTTACTGCTATTGCACTTTAAATAGCACTTTTTTCACTAGTTTAGCGCTTTTGTGCTCTCTGTTTGACAAAATTTTCATTTTGTTTGACAAATTCTTTTAGCGCTTTTGTCCATTTTATAGCGCAATTGTTTTTCTTTTAGCACTCTTGTTTGTCATTTAGCGCATTTGTGTTAAATAGTGCTTTTGTGTTTACACAGAGTAACGCTATTGTAACAGAAAGTTGTAAAAAAAAATATTGTAACCAAAAATAAAAAATTTTAGGCTTGTAGAAGCCCACCAAAAACTTCTTTTTCACCAATTGTTTGGTTTTTTATGTAGGTTTTGCTAACTTCTTTTGCAGGATTTGAAGAGTTAAATTAAGAAGCTTAATTTCTTTTTGTTTTCTAGCTTTATTTTAAAGTTGGATTAAAAAGAAATCACTTTCTCTTTTGGGATTAAAAATCAACCTCACTTTTCATTTTGGGTTATAAAATTGATCAAATTTTCAGTTTGGAGCTTAAAAAGAACCTCATTTTGCAAGTTAAAAAGATTCACAAAACTCACACAAAAATAACTTTGTTTTATTGCAAGTTAGGAACAAATTTTTATTTTTGGGGCTTAAAATAAACAAGACAAACTTTCATTTTTCTCGCAAAGGTTAAAATTCACAATGAACACTTCAATTTTTGGGCAAGTTTTAAAAGAACAAACAATTTGTCCCTTTTGTTACAAACTCGATTTTACTTCAAGCAAAAACGTGCTTCAAATTTAGTTGACCAGGATTTTACTTTCCTAGATTAGACAACATTTTGTCTTGCAATTAAAAAGAACACCATGTTTTTTGGAGCAACATCTCCAAATAGCATTTAAATCACATTGCAATAAACTAGTTAAAAAGAACAAGTGTTTTCAGTGTTTGGCACACTTCTGCAAAAATCTGTGTAGTGGTCCTACTTCTAACACACACTATCCTCTCCCTTGGCTTTCATGGTCCTAGGTGCAAGAGAAAAGTGTTAGTAACACTCGACATTTTTATCTTTTTAAGAGAGGTCTTCCAAGAGACACGTCACTTTTGGGAAAAAACTCACATGGTAAATCCTTCAAGCCACTAAAGAAATCAGGTGTGAGCAAAAGTTGTAGCCTTGGGTATAGTTGTTCCTATAGTGTAACTTGCTGAAAGGACATATGGGCCCCACAACAAGTTACAAGGCTCTTAAGTGAGTCACTGCAGGATGAACTTGTGTCCAAAAACATCGAACATTACTAGACACCTTTTATTATAGAAACCCACCCGTTCTATTGATTGAGAATACTTGTGAAAATTTTAGTGCAAGAGCATAGATGGTTTTGCTCCCAAGATACTCACCATACATACTTCCTTGAGTAGAAATAGGGCTTTTTGAAAGGCTACTTGTATCTTGATAAAAGTGGTGACTCCCCCATCATAGGGATCATCTATCTGTTATTCTCACGCAAGACTTAGTATATCACATCCTTACCTAATGTGACGGGATTCATAAGGTATGTAGTACCAAACTTGAAGAAATATCAAGATGTGGGCTGAAATTATCGCAATTGGCCATTTGACCTTAGGGATAAAGTGTGTTTAAAGTGTCTTCAATTAATGTCAGACGAGTAACAATCTGAGCTGACTTCGGGCTTTTGGAAAAACATACAAAAACATTTGAAAAGGGGTCAAAAGTTCAAGATTGGGTTAATTTAGACCCACACCTATTTGTGAATTTTGAGGCAAGATTATTGTGCTTGTGTGCTTGTTCTATTTTATTGTCAAAGAAAATCAAAACCAATTTTAAAACCAAGTATTCATCCAACACGATTTTACATCAACATTGACCAACAAAAACAAACATCAAACAAAGTGAAACAAGATATCCAATTATATGACCATCACTCAGATCTTGAGAAAAAGGAATCTTCATCAACATACCAACTTGAAGAAAAGACCATTGAGTTCAAAGGTTGTCATCAACAAAAGGAAATGTTTCTATCTCAATAGACAAATTTTTATCTCAAGGCAAATCCAACGAATTCAATAAAGAGCCTTTGAAAAATAGAGCTTTTACTCAGTATAGAGCCTTGAGTTGTCACAAAAACAAAGGAGGTAAAGTCAATATTGCTTTCTTTCCAAACATCTGCATCACCTATAACATAGCTCGAGCAGAACCACCAACCTCTGAGAGAGAAGAGGAAGTAAAATTCCCCTTTGTGACAGAGTTTTTATTGATGCCCATATTCTATCCACTTTCACCTTCATACATCATCAATCCATTCAACTCTCAAAATACAAACAAGGTCTTGTCCTAAGTTCTTTTTAGATATTGCTTAAATCAAAACAACACATCACTTTTAGAGTGACTCTACATCTAGGATCAATCATCCTAAGAGGTATTTTAGACAAAGGTTAAAACTAGCTTATGAGTGCATCCTCTCATTACTAGGTAGTTTGGTTTGTAACACATCTCAAACCTTGTTATAGCTTCTCATATCAAAATTATTGAAAACAACAAGAGAAATTCACAAAGAAACTTTGGTAACATCCAACCTTCTGTTTTAGAGATCCATCTTCTAAACATTTCACAAAACACTTATCTCTCATCAAAACATTTCATCACCATCCCTCATAAATCACCAAAACCTCAAAACTTTCAAACAATATGGCTCACACTAGATCAAAAACTAGACAACCAGAGATCGAAGAGGAGGAAGAAAACCTCAAAGATTTCCATGAGGCCATTGGAGGAGGAATAAATGATGAATATCCTATCACTCCAACTCCCGAAGCTATAGAAAGAGCACAACACAATCCCAGGTTCAATAGAATTTTTGATGAAATCCTTAGAAACAACGCAGATGTTCATTTTCCGAGACTTGCTTAAGAAGGTGCTAAACTACCCTCTGATTTTGATACCACACAGAGACGGCAGACATTAGAACAATATAGCCATAACAATGATGGAAGAGGTAAAGATTACTTCCGGCATGACCTTAATCATCAAGGGAATGCCCCAGCTCCCCCTCCAATGGAAATAGACATGTTGAGACAACAAGTCAAAAATCTCGCTCAATAACTCAAGAGTGATGTGAAGACTACCCAGTTATCACTTAATGATATTTGTCCCTATCCCTTTGATAGGAACCTACATATGTCACCTTTTCTGTGAGGGTTTGAAACACCTAAGTTTGAAAAGTATAGGGGCAAAGGAGACCCTTGAGATCATGTATGATAATTTCACTCAGCTTGTCTAGAAGTGGCTTATGAAGACACCTATCTAATGCGCCTCTTTCCTTAGAGTTTGGGAGGCACAACCATGCAATGGTTTTCCCGATTACTTGGTGGTATTAGAAAATTTGAGGAACTGGTTCAAAAGTTCATCACTCATTATTCACATAACATAGAACGAGATGTTACCATGGCATATCTATGCAACATCAAACAAAAACCAGGGGAGTTGTTCTCAGCTTTCCTACAACAGTGGAGGCAACTATCTAGCAGACATTCTCTTCATTTTCCTAAACAAGAACTAGTGGAAATATTCATTTCCAACTTGAATGATGAGATGGAATTCCATTTAGACATGAAGGGCACAGAGTCCTTTGAAGACATGATGACCCAAGGATTGAAATGTGAAAGGGCCCTCATCAAAAAGGGACTCATAAAAATCTATAATGAACCTAAAGATGGCCCTCGTCCACATTTTAATAGTGATAAACCAAAATTTTGGAACAAGAAAAAGAACATAGTTAATGATGGGATAGTGGATGCACAAATAGTAAAGACTGCACAACCCATGGTCAGATTCATGGGGAAAAATCCCCCTCCTAAAAATAGCACCATCACTCATCCAAAAAATCAAGTTCACAATGCACTACAAGAGGAACCAAGACAGCAACAACAGAACTATAAACAAAAATGCACATACACACCCCTAGGAGAACCCATCAAAACAATATTATGCCAATTGATCTCTTCTAATCTTGTGACCTTACCGAAAACATCTAACTATGAACCTTAGGTCAAACCTCCATGGTGGAGAGATAATGAACATTGTGAATTCCACTAGGGAAAGGGGCATAAAACGAGCAATTGCCATCGACTAAAAGATCTTGTTCAAGATCTCATTGACAAAGGAGAAATTGAAATAGGAGGACATGACCCTAAAACATCAAATGATGATCATCTAATGTTCAAGAATCCACTTCCATCACATGATCAATGGGGTCCCTCCACCTCCAGGTGCAACACAAATACTACAACCAATTATACACAAGCTACCTATAAATATACTGTGAATCACCTCTATGATGTTGATGAACAAGTTGTAACTCTCACCATCAAAGATCCCAATCCTGCATGCAATTTTGTTACACGTCATAGAAAAATTACCATTCGAGCAGCACCACAAGGCACAACACCCCTGCCTAAGCAATATAATCTTGTGGAACAATTGGACAAAACGCCCGCACTCATATCTATATTAGAGATTTTGTGCTTATCCCCTTCACACAAAACAATCTTGGATCAAGCTCTCCAAGAAGCATCAGTCCCCACCAACCTTAAGACAGATTAATTTCAAGCCATGGTTGGAAGTCTCAGGTCATCACCATCCCTCACTTTTTTTGAAAATGACAACACTTAATTCCAACAACCACATAACGCATCCTTGCAAATTGAAGGCTGTATAAACCAACATAGAATCAAGTGAGTCTTGATTGACAATGGAGCCAGATTGAATATATGCACCTTGCAGTTGGTCATAGCATTGGGATATGTAGGAGAATCAGTGGATCCCATCAAAAAGATAGCCATTAAAGACTATGATGATGCATAGTGTTCTTCCAAAGGAGCTATTGTATTACCTATCAGAGTGGGGCCAATAGTAAAGCATATTGTTTTGTTGTAGACCTCCCTCTACCATATAATCTCTTGTTAGGGAGACCTTGGATACATGCTATGCAAGCCGTACCATCTACCTATCATCAGTGTATCAAGTTTCCCCATAACGGTGTATAAATCACAATCCTTGGCGATGCAAATCCATTTGCATATTGTAACAATATCCATCATCAACCAGAAGTCACCATCCCGAACAACAAAGAAGCTATCTTGTCCACATCATATGTTAGTCCAACCTCTCTCTCTAGTTCAATCACCCCTATACCAAAGCAAGAGAAGCTGAAAATGAAAATGGTAGAGGAAGGTCCCGGGGAATATAATCTTAGCCAACTCTTTTGTGTTGGACAACTACTCACTTCTCCTAGAACTCATGGAAAACCTCAAAAGTTTTTGCAAACATCACTAACCAAGCAGGTATGTACTTTGGCACAATTTGTCCCTGGTAAAAGTCAGGAGGAAGAAACAAGGGATGAGGACCTGGCAGAATGGATCTACAAAGACCCTATCAAAGACAGCCCCAAGGCTAAGCTACCCACTGATCAATATGGCAAAGGCCTCATTATCATGCAAAGAATGGGCTATGATGTCTAGAGTGCTTTGGTTCCTTTCAAACAAGGACGACACGAAGCCCTACAACCTAAGTTAAAACCCAAAGATAAAACTAGATTAGGTTTTTAAAAGGAATTTCTTCCTAAACTCGGATTCAAAGGCAAACCTAGTTATCAGCCAATTACTCCAAGAAAGTCATGCTTGACTATATTTGCAACACCAGCAAAACTGATTATCAAGTCAACAACATCCATCACACCCGCGGTACCAACAACACCAACAGCACCACCAATCCCATCAGTAGCACCAATAACCCCAGCAGGACCCATAGTACCAATACCCCCAGCACTAGCACCCACCACTTCCCCAGAACCGCTAATCCCATCAGCAGCATCAATAACACTAGTCATACCTATGACACTGGCAACTCCACCTCCAAAATTGCATAAAACCTGTAACTAATGTGCTATTTAATACCAAGGATATCCCAGCGTGGTATAGTAACCGTATGCTAGAAAGTGACTCAGATACAGACTCACATGAATGGGAGTTTGATTCAATAAATCTAAATACTTTAGATGATGAAGACACATCACCTCCGCCACCTTGTAAAGTTATACCCATGTATGGAGAAGCATGGATAAAAAATTTCTGGAAACCTGAGCTAGAAGTACCTTCCATAGGCTCCACCTCAAACTCATCAACTAGAACCAACCAAATCCCCGATGTCTTGATCAATTCCAAAACGATGAAGCACTCGTAGACTTTTTAGAATTATAGGATAACATACCAAGTAGGGATCATAAAGTTGGGTTTGCCATTGAACTCAACAGTGCATCATACTTCAGGGAAAATGCCAAACCTTTCAGCTGCAAAAATATCACAATAAAACATGGATCTTCTAGTGAAAACCACACAGTGGCACTTCTTGATCCCAAAAAAGTAAAAATAAAGAGCCTATCTGAAGGTGAAAACCTCTCTGAGATGCCTGAGGATGAAAGGTTTGACATCCTCCCCTTTAGTACAAATCAGGAGAGATCAACAATAGTAATCGAAGAAACAAAGGAATTCAATATGGGGAACCCTGAGACTCCTCACCAAATACATTTGGCATCACTATTAACTTCAGAGGAACAACCAAAATTTGTAGAATTCTTCCAGAAGCATCAAATCAACTTCGCACGGTCCTATGCAGACATGCCTGGCTTAGATCCTGACTTGGTCATGCATCATCTAACTGTAGCAAAGGAAGCTAAACCTGTTAAACAAAAGCTCCGAAAGATGCACCCACAGATTGTTGTTCTTATCAAGGCTAAACTCAAAAAGCTCTTGGATGTTGGTTTCATCAGGCCAATCGATTATGCAGATTGGATTTTCAATATTGTACCTATCGACAAACCTACTGGGGGCATTTGTATCTGTACAAACTTCAGAGATTTGAACAAGGCATTCCCTAAAGATGACTTCTCATTACCAAACATTGACATGATTGTTGATTTAACAATAGGTCATGTAATGCTTTCTCTTATGGATGACTTTTCAGGGTACAACCAAATCAAGATTGCTCCAGAAGATCAACACAAAATTGCTTTCACATGCCCATGGGGAACATACTATTGGAATGTGATGCCTTTTTTTCTAAAGAATGCAGGGGCAACCTATCAAAGAGCTATGACTACCATCTTTCATGACATGATGCACACCAAAATGAAATATTATGTCAATGATTTACTAGCAAAATCATTAACAAGAGAGGGTCATCTGGCAATATTGGGTCAAATATTTGACAGATTAGAGCAATATTATGTTCGTCTTAATCTAAAGAAATGTGTCTTTGGAGTAACCTCTGGGAAGCTCCTCGGATACATTGTCTCAAGAAAAGGCATTGAATTAGATCTAATGAAAGTCAAAGAAATCATGGACATGTCACCTCTGAAGAACTTTAGTCAGTTAAGGACACTACAAGGGCAGCTCCAGTTAATTCAGAGATTCATTGCATAATTAGCTAATAAGTGTCATCCCTTCACACATCTATTACACAAGAATATCCACTTTCAATTGGATACAAATTGCCAGCCAACATTCCAAATGCTTAAAGACTCCTTGATGAATACACCCTTGTTGATCCCACCAGATCCAAATAGACCTCTATTGCTATATATTTTAGCTACAAAAACAACATTAGGAGTGTTGCTGGCACGACATAATGCAGAAGGAAAAGAATTTGATGTATACTATATCTCTTGCACATTGGTCGGCTATGAACTCAATTACACACCTATTGAGTGAGATTACCTGGCACTTATCTTGGTAGCTACCAAACTCCAACACCACATGTTGACACACAAGTTACAACTTAGTGCTAAAATTGATCCACTCAAGTACCTACTCAGCAAGGTAGCATTTACAGACCGTTTGGCCAAATGGGTTATGATTCTGAGTGAAGTTGATATTGAATATGTGGACCGCAAGGCTATCAAAGGGCAGGTCATTGCAGATCAGTTGGTCGATACACCCCTCACAGGTGACCATCCTCTTGTTTCTAACTTTCCAGATGAAGAACTCTTCATGATTACAGCCACACAATCCTGGAAGTTATATTTTTATGGCTCTTACACTAGACATAGCTCAGGGGCAGGTATTCTTTTCATCACACCTCAAGGCGACAATATCCTAAAGTCATACAGGATCAATTTCCCATGCACCAACAATATAGCAAAATATGAGGTCTTGATCACAAGACTCCAATTGGCTATACAATGGCATCTAAAAGAGCTACAGGTCTATGGTGATTCCCAGCTAATCATCTGACAAGTCACTGATGAGTATAAAACTAAGGATGATAAATTCATGCCATATAAAAGGATGGTGGATAGTTACAAAGAATCATTTACAACTATCACATTTGAGCAAGTACCTAGAGATCATAATCATGCCACCGACGCAATGGCTACAATTGCATCTCTCCTAGCTCTCCTGCAAAATTCAACATGCTACAAGTTCTTGGTCGAATAGCTTTGGATCCCTGATTATAATATCCCTAAAACAAAAATGATATGTTGCCTAGTTGGCTCTGACTCCCCATGGTACGATGAGTTCTTCACTTACCTCCATGATCACACACTTCCTCCCAACCAATCCAATAACCAACGCAAAACCTTCATCTGCCAAACTGCTCAATACACCATTATTGCCGAAACCCTATATCGATGAAGTCTTGATGGTACTCTCCTTCGATGTTTGAAATGAGATGACATAACAAAGGCCTTGGAAGAGGTACATGAAGGAATGTGCAAGACTCACTCAAGCGGTCCTTCGCTTGAAAAGAAAATCATGCACGTTGGATACTATTGGCCCACCATGGAAAAAGACTCCTACTATTTTGTCTAAAAATGTAAGAAATACCAAGTTTACAGAGACCTAATACATGCACCAGCATAGGAATTGCAACCAATCATGACACCATGGCCCTTTTGTCAATGGGGACTTGACCTTGTGGGTAAAATCCATCCATCTTCATCCAACGACCACAAATTTATCATTATCGCCACTGAATACTTCACAAAGTGGATCGAAGCCATTCCACTTACCCAAGTCACCGGCAAGCAGATCGCTTCATTCATCCTTAATTACATCATCTGTCGGTATGGAGTACCCATGTCCACCATCACAGATAACAGACTCCCCTTCAAAAATCAAGATGTCTGTGAGCTCTGTGACAAGTTTCATATCCAACATCGCTTTTCCACCCCATATTACCCACAAGGAAATGGTCAGGCAGAAGCATCAAACAAAAACATATTGAGGATCCTCAAGAAGACAGTCAATGATGTTGGTCGTGATTGGCATATTCACTTAAATCCAGCACTATGGGTGTATCAAACTATCATTCGAACCCCTACAGGGCCAACTCCCTACTCACTGGTCTATGGAGCAGAATCCATTCTGCCTATTGAGGTTGAGATACCCTCTCTACGGGTTTCCTTTCATAATCTAATTGATGATGAAGCATATCGGGTCTCACGACTTCAAGACTTGGAACTGCTCGATGAATGACGACAAGCTGCAAACAACCACCTCAAGGCCTATCAGCAGCACATGAGAAGAAGCTATAATCACTAGGTTAAACCTCGTACATTTGAGGTAAGTGATCTTATTCTCAGAGAAAATCCTCGTAGACAACCAAATAGATAACATCAGGGCAAGTTTGAATCCAATTGGCTGGGTCCATATGTTATTACTACTGTATTCGGGTCTGGGTCATATTAGTTGGCAACTTTAGAAGGGGAACCACTAGTAGATCCTATGAATAGTATGCAAGTCAAATGGTTTCATACATAAGCTATATAGAGCATACGACTCCACCATATACCAGAAAAATACCAAAAACATTCAGAAAAAATATCATGAAGAAAATACAAAAAAATTAAAATAATAAAGAAAAATCATTCATCCAAACAGTGAAAACCACTTTGGTGGCACCTTGGGTAAGTATGATGGTGAAAACTTGGTAAACAAGCACCATTCGTAAAAGGCTATAGCTCCATTGTCTTTCAAGCTTGTTGTGATTGCATCCATTTCATCTATTCACTTATCATTCAAACCATGGCTTTCTATTTATCTGCAATCAGGGTTATTACTTCATGTGTCCTACATCTCGCTTTCATAAGCAACATCTAACTGGGGGCAATACTCTTAAAATACTAATGGAAGTGGATTCTACATTGTATGTGATTCATTGAGTTCCTTATTCAAAAACCATGTAAACACCACAAAAAAATCACAACGACCATAAAAATATCACAAAAACATTCACAAAAACCATAAACACATCACAAAAACATTCATAAAATCCTAAAAATATTAAAAACATTGCAACATATAGATATTCTTTGTACATACGTACCGCCAAGACACCAAACAAACACTTTTTTGAGCTACTCAAACGATGATCACTTATCAAATCAACCAACCAATCGAAACATTTACACACAACTGTCTGCACAAGGATGCATCCGTTCTTACCAAACAAAGACATGGTAACATTTTCTTCGACAAGAAAAATTTGTTTTAAGTTGCTAAGTACTTGATTGATTTATTATGGTCTTTCATTTATTCATATCAGGTTCCTACACTACTCCAAGATATCCACAGGTGATTAGAGTAGTTGGGATGGTTCCTGATATCTTCTTTTGTTTGTTGTCTATGGATTGTTCCAATGAACTTCTGGGGCATGTACTGATGGTGTCTACGTCGGAAGTTCACTAAGCTACAAGGTCTTATGCAAAAACTAGTCATAGATCACTATGGCTTACTGACTACAGTGTATACCTCGACCATCTGCACATAAACCAGAATGGAGGGTCACTTTTCCTTGTCTATAAATGCTTGCTTACAGGTGAAATGCTCCAACTTGGTTCCTACTACCTTAGCCAAGAACGATACTACCATGCTCAATGATGAAAATAAAGCACTATGAATAATTTATGGATCGTCATTTCATCTCATATGTATATATTACATTATGTTACATTCCATCCATCCATAAATTCATATAGCTACATATCATTCATACATATTAGTGACAATGCATACACTCTTTTGTTGATCCTCTTCCACAGGAATAAGTCCTAGGTCCTCCATACCTTCTATCTAACATTAAATCCCCCTCTCACCCTCCCCAACTCGATAATTAGCATCACATACCCTACATCATTCCCCATCCAATCAATCAAGCCACGTTCATCAACGTTCATCTCTCATAGGAGGGGTTGTGTTTCCCATCCTAAGTCATCCTATAAGCCAAGCAAGTTACTTTGTCTACATAGGTACATCCACTCACACACACCTAGACTATCAATAAATACTTTGATCAAGTATCTTCGGGTCTCAACAGGTAATCGATCATGGCAAACCTAGACTACAACAGGCATTTCTTATAATGACCTTAGTCTTAACGAGGCTGCTATGATTCACCACAACCAACCTACAACGCAAACACTATCAATTGATCAATGATTCAAACACAATCAACACGAACAATTACATCAATTGTTTAAGTCTCAACGAGTATTTTGCTTCAAATAACTTGACTTCATCGAGCAATTACATCAATCGTCGAAGTCTCGTCAGGTCACTTTGATTCACTTACTCAAACTTTATCTTGTCCAAGTGAACAACTGATATCAACTGTCACGCCTCGACCAGGGCAATTCAACTGATTACACCAAATTGTCCAACCAATTTTGATCAATTGTACAGTATCAATCACAAGAACACACTACATTTGCATTGTATCTCTTGCATGACCTAAGGGTACTCATTGGCTTGCCATTTCTCAATATTCACTTTGTTTTCTCCCATTCTTTCGCTATTTTTTCTAAATTCTTCTATTCTACCTCCCCTCCACTTCTTTCTCCTTTTTCAAGAGATTGCCCAATTTTTCAAAAAAAATCGACCCATCTCTCGAGGGGGCATACCACCCACTAAATTAACATTTATGGGGCATATTTCTTCACACCTATTTTTCTTTCTTTGAAACAATGCGATAAACCACACAGTCTCAAAGAGGGGCAAATGTAGTCACATAAATTTGTCCACTTAAATAAATGAATATTTACTATTTATTTGATTAATAAACCATCAGTCATGAGTTAATTAAATTAATATTTAATTAATTCATCTTCAACCTCTTCTCCACTTAATTAAATAAATTATTCAATTTATTTAAATTAATTCACTAAGACACATTCTAAAAATAATCAATTAAATAAATAAAGATATTTATTTAATTTTAACCCTCTTTCTCATTTAAATAAATAATCAAATATTTATTCAAATCCCTAAATTACCCCCCCACATGCATTCTCCTACAAATGCAAGTTGCACCTATTTGATTGAAATAAATGAATTTTTATTTTAATTAAAATCATATTTTCTCTCACCCACCAAGCCCACTTACTCTTCTAAACCACCTTCTACACTCTTCTAACCCCTTCCTAATTAGCCTAACCCATCCCCTAAATATTGTCACATTACTAAGTAACTTGAAGACACCTCTCAAAGCCTCCAAAGTCTTTGAAAAGCATTCAATGCTTTGTGTCTTTAACAAGTTAACCCTCAAATTCTTTCAAACCACCTATGGCTCTTACATAACCATTAATGGTTAGCTCAACTCACCCACATGGTTAGAGACTTTCCCTCTAACTTTACCCCCATTTAACCCATGTGTCTCTTCAAGCATTCATTGCTTTGACCATGGTTACCCTCACTAACTCTTGCACAAGAGTTTATCCAATGGGTAAAAGCATTACCCTTGGATAAAAGCTTTATCCATTAACTCAAGCCTAACCAAAGCCTCCTAGGGTAACCTCAGGTCATGTCAATCATTTAATGCTTCTTCCCTCTCCTCTCAAGCCATCTCATGATGATATTTGTCATCCTGGGATTGGGTTGAAAGCCCTCACATGGATCCTAAACCTTTCAATCTTGGCCCTTGTTGAGATTACTCAATCTCAACCATCCATTTATCTATTTTTCCTATAAATAGAGCCCATTTCCTTCATATTAAGATCTAGAATTCTTGCATACCTATACTAAATTTGAGAGAGCATTTTAGGAGTAAATCATAATCTACATTGTTACTTTGGTTAAAAATCAATATAGTTTAAATAGGCTTTTGCATATTTAGCTTGCATTTGCATAATCATAATCTTTATTTTCACAATCTTGAACCCCCATAAGAATTCCATAGTAGTGCAAAAAGCTGCTAAGAGATACACTCATGTGGAACTTGGAGATGAGGGGAACAAGGGACGAGCAGCTATGAGCATCTTGGAGAGAATTTGGGAGGGTTTAGTGTCTTTCCTTAGTTTTTGTATGCTTTCTATAACATGTTTGATATCTCTTTATATGCTTGCTTAGGATAGTATTTCATTTCATTTCTAACACTAACGTTTGAATTGATTTGAGTGTCTTGTGTTCCTAACATTATCCTATTTTGTAGTGAATCAATTTCTTTAAAGTAATTTGTATATGTGTATGTGTATGGGTATGTGTATGTGTATGTGTATGTGTATGTGTATGTGTATGTGTATGTGTATGTGTATGTGTATGTGTATGTACACATGTATTTAATTTTAATGTTTATTTAAAGTAATTTGTATCAATATTTCAACTACTTCGAATTGTACTTTAAATTACAATTGTGTATCATTTTAAAATATGTTTGAATTAGTTCAAAATAGTTTTTAGAATCAGTTTGAATTGTTTAAAATAGTTTTGAATAATTATTTTTAAAATTATTTTCTTTTATAATTATGTACATACGGATATTTTCCACATGGTCGATTAGGCATCAGATGGCAGTGTTCATCGCAAGGGCACTAACCAGACATCTAGACAATCTGGTCAAATGTCGTCTACTCATAGTGATGTCAAGGCTCGGCTTTTTTACAAAACCACTCAGGCCCTACAACATGCTCTAGACCATCTTGCGTCCACATTAGATTCTACCACTTCCTGACCTAATAAAGAAAGGGGAGAGACTATTAGGGATGAGTTGCTACATATGATTGACACTATTCGGACATATAATCCTAATGATGATATGTCTGTCAATTCTTTCTATATCTCCCTTTCTTGTAGTATCACTGGCACGATGAAATGGGAAACCATGAGCAAGGATGTATCTTCTACACAGGTCCATACTATGCTCCCCCATTATCAGGGCCCGAGACCGCATAATATTAGAGGATATTTAGTTACCAGATGCACTGATCTAGTTGTGGCACCATTCATATATCCTAGATGGTTGGCAACTCATCATATGTGGCCACAGAAGGATGAGTTTCCACTTTATTTCTAAAAACAATTGTTTGCAAAGTTTCATATGGGCTTAGACATTGATTATACATCTATACAAACAAATGTTGGACAGGGGAGAGGGAGGCTCAGTGATTAATTTAGATGACCTGATGCACCAGTGCTCGTTAATAAATGAGAATTAGTTGGCTCAAATCTTTTGGTTCTACCAAAACATTTGGAGTTAACATAGGAAATAGATGATGCCAAGCAACATATCTACTCCAACATTGCACAGATTGTCACTTAGGTCGACCAGATGACATCTAATCATGTTGGGACATATTTGTTGCGATCATGGGGTACCATTCTGTAGGCTACATATGCAACATCTAGTAGTGGCACAGATCCTTACACCCATGTAGACATACTATCTCCACTTGACATTGCATGGTTGACAGAGGTTGATCCATTGCAATAGATGAGTGTATTGTTGTCTAGTGATTTATTGGATTCATATACAATTCTTGGGATCCCACTTGAGGATGTACCAACATGGGTGAGATAACATATACATGGAGGTAGAGTGTCTTAGGGTGATATGGGGAGAGAGGAGGGAATTCCAGTGCATCCTACAACCCCTCCACCACATACATCAGTTGATCCCACACCTCCTCCTTAGCCTACACTAGGCGATCTGACACCTAAGCCACCACGTCCTACACCACTACCGCCTATTACTTTTACACCTCTTGCTCGAGCTCATGGTCACTATACCAGTCTTCTTATTAATGGTTTAGATGATGCATCGCTGGATATAGATGTTGACCACGTGTCCTTCCATTCATCTGAGGTCAACAGGATCGGGAGAGCCTTCGAGTCTCGTGAGGTACACATTGTTTTTTCTGTAAGGTCATATTATTTATTTGATTTTAAATAGTATATTTCAACTTCAAAATTATTAACATGATTTTAATTTTGAATTATATACAACATCCTATTACATTAGAGACATTAGGAGATTTACAGGCTCCTTTTGCTTCTGCACATGGTCACAGTCAAGTTTTTTTTCTTTTTTTGTAAGGTCATATTATTTAATTGGTTTTAAATAGTGGATTTCAACTTCAAAATTGTTAGTTAGCCCAATTTTAATTTTGAATTATATATGATCCAAGTTCATGGACCACGTTTGAGTTCTTCATCTTGGATACCTATGGCCCATGCACACTCAGGTGGTGCAAATGATGGATCAAACTAGGTAAAATTTGCATGTACTTATGTTGAAGTAAAATTTGCATACTTATAGTTAGATAATATTTGCATGTGCTTATATATATGTGTGCTTAAGTGTACTTTCTTGTGCAGGGACAACATTTAGGACATGGATCAATGGAGGGTCGACCAAGTTAGTTTATACATTATCATTATTTGATGAGATTATATGTACAACGCATTTTTATTTTTTTTACATCTATGTATCTGACACTTGTTTGATGAGATTATATACATATCAGACACTTGTATGTATGTTTGTTTATGTATCTGACACTTGTACATGTTTGATGACATTATATACATATCAGACACACTTGTTTGATGAGATTACTTGTTTTTTATTACACGTGTCTATGTGTCTATGCTATACTTTTATAATTAGTTCAAGTTACATAGAATTAATCATGTTATTTTAGATGATAAATCTTGATATTTAGTTAATTGAATTGTTGATTTAATAAATTGAATTATTAAATCAATTAGTTAGTTGAATTGTTAATTGTAAATTGTTGATTTGATTGAGTTAGTTGAATTATTGATTTAATTATTAAATTAATCAAATAAATTCAAATAAAAAAGTGATTCAAATCAATTAATCAAATCAAATCAATTCAATTCAATGAATTAATCAAATTAATTGAAATCAATTAATCAAATCAATTCAAACCAATTCAATGAATTAGTCAAACTAATTCAAATCAATTCATTGAATTAATCAAATTAATTTAAATCAATTAATTCAATTCAACTAAGTGGTTCAGATCGTTATAAGATAGCATGTAACAAACTAACTCAAATTGTGCAAATTTTGATTTCAAAGTAGTTGCAACAAATAAACTAAAATATACATGTGTACATACGCATATATTGCAATTTAAAATGACTGACTTGAATGTATATGTATATCTATATGTGTATATATGTTGCAAAAAATAACTCAAATGTACATGTGTGTGCATATGTATACATGTTTAGCAATCCAAAAAATAGCTTGAATGTACATACGTACATATGTATGACGATCCAAAAAAATAGTACATACATATATATGTATATATATATATATATATATATATATATATATATATATATATATATATATATATATATATATATATATATATATATATATACACACACATATATATAGACATGTATCATGGTCAAAAAAATACATGAGTTCACTTGTTCTAATAAATTAAGTGAGCTCATGGTACATAAAATCTGGATCCTCTCTACCTTTTACTATATCTAATATCCTTTCATGATCTTCGATAGGCAACCTCCACTTTTGGGGGCCACAACCTCTTTTTTGTAAAGTTTCAAAATGTAATCTTGTTGCTATAACTAAATGACTATAATGCAAAACTTTTTTGGCCGAGCATGTATTCAGTAAATGTAACACCATTGTTATCTATCTTCATTTATTGATAATAAGTACCTTCAACAATGACTAATCCAGTGGGATATTGTTGCCCATCAGCATCTTCAATTGATTTTAACAATTTACATTTTGGTTTTGTGCATTGTAGTGGGTAATAGTCAACACCTTCTACATTGTCAGGATATGCAAACACAACAAAAATATCACCTATACATGACAAATTACAAACAATTAAATTATAAAGTGTGTGGTAGAATGTAAAAAGAATTCAAATTTAAACAAAGTATATGAAAATTCGTAAGGATATTTAAATAAAATGCAAGTGTACTTGGCAAAACTAAATCAAAAACACGTTCATAATCAGTTGAATATAGAGGATCATGAATATTTACAATGTCACTTTCTTCAAAAGGAGGCATTGTGATAAATTGTTTCATCTCCCATTGTGAAACAAATCCATCTCCAATGTTCTGGCATTGTTGAATGTTTATGTTGTTTTCAACGCAATCAACACAAAAATATGATTTTTCTCTAACCTGAATCACAAGAGGTTTGCTATGTCCTGTAGTCATCACTTGATGCAAACTTCTAATGCCATTAATTGGTTGACAATTATAAGGATTGGATCGATCAATGTCTTTAACTTCCCAAAAATAACATTTGTTGTATGTCATGTCATGTGCCCCAAAATGATTTTCGCACCATTGTACTATCTCACTTGAATTTCATATGTTATTACCTCCAAGTTGATATTGGTGAAATGCATGCTTCACATAGACTCCTGCTCCATAATGCTCTCCTTTTCCATGTCCACTCTCAAAAAAGTTCCACAAAAACTTTAGACCATGTTTAGCATGTTGTTGTGACAACCAATTGAACGTTTTTGCAAATTTAAATTGCCTGTGAAACTACAATCAAATCTATTGTATTAGTTTACAAAACTTAATTATACTAGATAATTAAAAGAATACAAGAAATTTAATCATTTTTTTCTCTTACCAGCACATCCATCAGACCAAATCCAATTTTGTGAAGCATTTATCTGACGATGTATGATATTTTCAAAAAAAATATCAAAACAATGTGCCACATAACTCTTGTCATGACAAGTATCATCACTTATATAAAAATGAACTTCTTTAATGATAATGCATTCATCTTCATCAGATTCTCCACCGTCCACATGAAACTTTGCATATCTATAAAAAACTTGTACAAAAATGGCAACCTGCTCAGAATGATAGTATTGACTTTGAATCTCTTTGTGAGGACTAAATGTATAGTTCTTAGAAGAGTCTACTATTGAAAGATTACAACCCAGAGGAAAAATAAATAAAAAAATTGAGATACAAAACTATGTTGCTTGTCATCTTGCACCATGACAATGTAGGATATGTGGATATATCATATTGTGAAATCTACACATAAACTCTTTGTAAGGCAATTCACTCTCTTTTAACATTTTTTTTTTTATTCAGCTCCTGACTTTGTCTTAAATTTTTCATATTCAAATCTCTTCCATAGAACTTGCACTGAAAGATTAATGTTCTCAATTTGTACAAATTTCTTCAAATCTCCACAGTCAGCACATGTATTTTTTATACATTGTACATTGTACTCATCTGAACCTTCTAATCTATCACATAAAATAGACTTCACAAACTATGTTGCACTTGCAGGGATGACTAAATTTGGATTATTTTCTGCCATTGCCTTTTTATATGACTGGAGGTGCAGTTGAAATTCAACATGATTTTGACAACAAGTTTTACATACCTTATTGATATACACAAAACATGGTTGTAATCCCTCAAACATTATTTGACATATCTTGGCATCTCGAAATTCTTGTTTGAATGCTTCAAACAATTCACTCTGTGTTGTCTATAAACTGTTTTGGATGTGCAATTTTTGTACCATCTTCATCTCTAATCTGTATAGTGTCTCTTCTATTGGAAGAAACACGAGATTGACTAGTCTATTATTCAATAACAAATCTTTTTACATCTTCAACAATTCTATCTTTTCAAGGAACCCTGCAAATATTGACCCAATTCTTTTCAATATTCTCATCCAACCTATTTCTTTTCCTAATATATCTCTACACATTTATTCTAGAGACATCCAATAACTGAGCAATTGCTTAAGTTTGTCTTCTCTGTGATAGTTTCTTACTAGAAATCATAGTCATTAATGCTCTTCATGCAACACTCAAATCAGCAGTGCGACTTGTGCTCTCGATACATTTCAGAGCTTCTTGCAAATTTTTAACAATTGTCTAATTTATTGACCCATCTAATGATTTATTCTTGTTATCAACACCCAGCAACTCCAAAACGGGGGTCATTTCTTTTCTCCTAAATAACTTTGCAAACAATTATGCTCTTCCAATTAGAGATTTATCTTGAAAATATGCATCCCAATTATTTTTGCTGTGTAGTTTTATTGTGCTTTTCGATACCATATCCTCAACTGAAATCTCGTTGAAAAGAGCATCTTCATCCATATCCATCAAATTGGACATACCAATAAAAATATTTCTGGATTGACTAGGACCAATTTCTTCTCTTTCCTGAATCGGGACCACTTCATCGTCAATGGGAACTTGTTCTTGAGTAGGTGTTGTATCCCTTTTCTTTGTCTCTTTTATTCGATCATACTTCCTTAATATAGTCCTTTTATTTCCCATTGGACAAATTGCTATTGAGAAGCAATCCAAATATGCAGACCCCTAAATACACATGCACATATATGTCAAGTCAATTGAACCCAGCTTTAAATATAAATACGTACATATACACACATACATGTAGACACACACACACACATACATGCAAACATAGAAACATACATGCAAACACACACACATGCATACATACACAGTATATACACAAACATACACATACACATACACATATGCATAGATGCACACATACATACATACACATATATACACAGTATATACACATACACATACATACACAGTATATACACATGCATACATACACATGCATACACATACACATACACATACACATACACACATACATACACACACATACACAGACATAAATGTACACATACATATACATACATGCATACATACCCATACCTACACACATACACCCATACACACATACACACACATACACACATACACACATACACATAGATACACATGCACACACACATACATGCACACATGCACACACACATACATACACACACACACATGCACACATGCATACACACATACACACCCATACACGCACACATTCACAATTACACACACACACATACACTCATACACACATACTCATACATACACATACACACACATACACAAACACATACACAAACACATACACAAACACATACACACATACTCTCTCTCTCTCTCTCTCTCTCTCTCTCTCTCTCTCTCTCTCTCTCTCTCTCTCTCTCTCTCTCTCTCTCTCTCTTTCTCTCTCTCTCTCTCTCGCACACACACACACACACACACACACACACACATTTCTGGGTTAGGAGTTTCCCATTCATTTCGTAGGTCATTGGGATTAGATTAAAAGTTAGGAATAGTCCACCCTGATATATATAAGGGTGTAGGTCCTAGTTCATAGGCAACCTATTTTTATGGCTCGGGAGATTAATAGACAAGCATTCAAAGATAAATAAAATTGCTTCTTATCCCTATTCCTACACAAAGGATCTAGTAGGTTGGGTAACTTCTGTTATCTTCTTTTCCATTTGATTTCTTGTGCTCCTAATGTATTGGGGCATCCCGAAAATTATATACATGCTAATCTGATGAGATGAAATAATTCATTGTAAATAGAGTTCACATCTGAAAATTCAGTAAAACTCAAAAAATATTATGTTTAAGTTTGTAGAGTCTTCCAACTAATTTGTCCAAACACATATCCATCAATAGTAATTAATTTATACAAATAATATATGTGTATAATTTATAGACCCGAAGCAAATAATTTAGCTTTATAATGAACATTGACATGGTCTTAATTTGTCCTAATTAAAAATCCTTATTCATAACAAGTCCTTCGCTCTCTTTTAAATATTGTGCAATAGATGTCTATAAAATGAATACTTAGATGTAAGGCTCACCATTTTCGAATAAAATATAGGTTAATATGCCAAATTTCAAAATTGACTCCCCATTAGCTCACTAAATCCCATCTCAACAAATAAGATTCTAACCATTTACAAAATGAAATAAGATTTCAATTAACTATTTACATTTTGACTACAAAGAATAACATAAAATCTTATCATACTATTGTGATACAAAGATTAGCACATTTTGTCTCATTCTCGATGCAAGGGAATGCAAACCCTCTCTCACAAACTCTCAGCAATAAACAATGCAACTTAGAAATACTAGAATTGACTCAAAGTTTGCAAGAAATGTCTCATGTTTCTCATTCAAAAACTCCTAAATTAATACAATAACAAAGCATAACAACTTGTTTATATTTTTAAATCTCCCCCTCTAATTTTGGTGATCACTAATTGAAGGTTGACAATTCCACTTCCTACCTAACACACTCTACGTTTGCTTGCATTTTGGTGGACATTGACATCTCCAAGCGTCTTCACAAGGATGCGATTTTGATGGTGGGAGATAGGCTTTAGAATCAACCACTTGACTATTATGGCCTCTCATTCATATGTAGATGATGTTTTTCCATGGATCGCCTAGTTATAGATTGTCCTCTCTCTCAATGCAAGGGCATAACTACTTAGTGGAAGAATGCTAATGAAGGCTGCTTGACTATTAATGCCTTGATTCTCTATTGGATGTCTCTCCTCAAGATGATGCATCCTCTCAAGAGAATAATTATTTAGCTTTTGGTGCAACTATAAAATGTCATAAAACCTTATTAGAGAGCCTTCTAACTTGAACTCACAACTTGCTTCAAATCTACTTCAGATTACTCATGTGGTGGAAGGTCACCTTTTGCCTCACTATTCTATTGCTCCTTCACACATTGATGGGCTTCCTCTTGTTCTAAGGATCTAGAAGATAATATTTCTTGGATTGTTGTTAGAAAGAAGAAAGGTCTTCCCAAATATTTATCCTAGAAACTCTGCTAGAGTGTTAGGTGAGATACCAATTCATGAAAGGCCTGACATTATCTAAGTGGGACCCTAAGGGTCCCATATTTATCATCTGTTTGTAGTTGTTATTGGTAGCATGGTTGTAACTATTATACCCATCTCTTTTTGGCCTTGTTGAGTGGTTTTGTTTGTCAAATTGCCCATGGTACATGTTTCATGCGCCTTTTGGCTATTTTGTTGTAAACGAGTTAGACCACTTTCAATCCTACTTATCAATATCAAAAACATGTAAAAATTAAATAATGGTAATCACTATAATTAGGCATTTATTCCTTCATTGACTATGTGTTTCGTGTTTAATTATTTCAAGACAAATTAATGGTTAGGGAGGATAACATTCTTTCAATGTGGGGATTTATATCACCTTCACATATGTAGTTGGAGCATTGGATGGAGTTAAGAGTTGCATGGGTATTACCATAGTATATATTTAGATTATTGACTTTAGGTCATTATTACATCTGTGGCATACAAGTGGGATCATCGCTAATGTGAATGCATATTATTTATAAGGCATGCAATTATTTTAGTTGTACCATGATCTTATTGTAAACCTTAAATAATGTTGTGCAACGTTGAAAATGATCTATCAATTTCATCATTGCATTTGTATTGAAAAAGATTTTTGTTGGAGTATAATTTCATCTTCCTTATACTTTCCATTTATTCACACGAGTTACTTAATCTTATGATGGTATGGAAAAATTGAAGTTCTAGCTTGAGGGTTCACAAATAACAACTAATTTTAGTGTAGGCACAAATCTACCATAGAACACTTGGGACATCATCACTATCTATTCATTTTTACAAAATATATTTGCTTTTTACATTCTTACAATTTGCTTGTTTATTTTAGCACACATATTCATGGAGTTTGCATACATGCCAAGATGGAGGCAAAATGTAAAGGTAAAAAATGCATTCCTACCTTCTTACGATACTTTTTTTTAAATTGATTTAGGCACTCTCCTAGGAATAATATTTTATCGATTCGGCTCTAGCTGTGCAATTATGTTGATTATAGCTTGCCTTTTGCCACCTCATACTATTTTTTCTTAAGCCATATAATTTCGGTCAATCCATTTTTGCAGTGTTTTCCTTCTTAAGGTATTGTCCTACCCTTTGAGCCAATATTTTAGGGTCCTATTTATTTAACCTTGTTGGCACATACTCCATTTGGGTCCAATTCAAACTTATAGGGTTTTGTATATAATGGAGATTCCCAAGTCATTTTAGATCATGCAAATCAAGAAAGAGAAAAATCACTAAGTAAATAGCAAAGAACATATAAAGAAAACATTTATTATTACATTAAAATTGTATTTTTATATTAAATTTGTCATTACATGAATACTTGGTATGTTTAATTCTTCATATTGGTTCATCCTAGAAGTTTCCATACACAATAAGCAAAAATGTTACTATAAAACCATCAATTAAGAAAATCTATATGCTCTTCGCCTTAATAATTTTAATTTACAAGCTACAACTAATAGATCAACGTATCTCAATGAAGCTTTGCATTTGGACCTTTTACATGCCACACATTTATCAATCCATTTAGCCAAACAAAAAAGACACTGAAATTTAAATGATTAACACGATATAAGATAGTTGTCTAGAAGACCAATAGGGGCAAATTGACAATATTATTTTAAAAAATAGTTGACAATATGTCAATTGACATTTGACTCCCTACCTCTTACAGCAAATAAGATTATCCTTCCTTAAGATTAGCCAACAATTCATTGCTTAATCTTTGATAACATAACATGATTCTCTGGTTGTTTATATTTTTAAGAATCTAGTGGTCTCATTTAATTTTTTAATAACTAAATAGTATTATTTGGATTTTTTTTTAAATTAATCAAACAAATTATAATTTAAATTATGAAAGTTCAGTTGTTCATTAAGAAGGGAAAAGGCAAAGAGGTGAATTAATATAGCCACTTTTTATTTAAAAATTTATTATACAACTGCATATATTATCTTCACTTCTTTATTACTTTCTTTTATTTTCCACTTTGAAAATTTAATAATTACAAAAGAATAAATTGCTTGAAATAAAGTAGCAAATAACTAATGCACAAAATTTGTCCTAAGTCTTTTTTAGCAGTGCATGTTAAAAGTAAAATGGGACACTACCTTAAGGCAATGGGTTTCATGTTCTTAAGCTCATATTTCTTTATAGTACTTAAGGCAATGGGTTTCATGTTCTTAAGCTCATATTTCCTTATAGTTGGTGTCCAGATACCCCATCCAAATGAGGAGGATTTGAATTTGCTTTTAGATTAAAAAATTGACTCACATAAATTCATGTCTATAAAGGGCCATAAATAGTAACAGTTTTATTAGCTTGGATAAATATATGTCAAGGATATTGTTGCACATACATGGTTTCTTTTGGCTTAGCACTTTCTATATGTTCGTTTACCTACTTGGCATACCTAAGTAGAGGGTTCTTGGTTTTAGACCCTGCCAAAAGCTATAAGTTTTTGTATCATTACTAAAGCATTATGTGCTCTAACAAACAGAAAAATAAACCAAAAAAAATTCTCATATTGAAGTTTATTGTCTTAAAATGTGTTGATACATGACACACATTCTCTTTATCTAAGCACAATTTTTTTTTCTCATAAAGCTAGGTAAAGGATAGAATTGGAAAGGAATTTAATCACCAACAAACATTTGTGTCTACAAAATATGAGAAACCACCTCATAGATTCATAATTTTAAATGGTAAACACATTCATCAAAACTCCATAAAACACCCATCTCTGTCCATGAACAAAAATCCTTGGGCCAAGACCTTTTTCTTATGTTTGTGTTGTGATCACATTTGAGGAAATACTCAAGAAAAATAAATGACAGAAGAGCATGGCTATTAAATCATATACAGAAGTCTATTTTCACCTTAATATTTTATTGATAGTGCCAAAGATAATCATGGTGATTTACATCTCGGTCCCACTAAATCACTATAAAGGAGATACACTATGTGATTGCGTACCACAAGCCTTTCTCATTCTAAGAATTCTTTAATAATTTGAATAACTCAATTTCAATTTCTTTTCTTGTCTTCTCAAAATTGAACCTTAAATTGAAATAAGTATAAAAAACTATAAAATTTGGGAATTCAAGGTGGTTTTCTGATATTTCTGAGGCTTAAGCATCAAGCTTCAATATTATAATATACACTAAATTCAATCAATTAGCATAATATATGTCATTTTTCTGATTTCAATTTTGGAAGAAACTTATTCTAATATAAATTCAAGACTACTCGTGAAATAAATTGAAACCTGAACAGGATTATAGAAACAAATGTAGGTTATTTGAATTATTTGTTAGGTTAGATCATAAAATCTAAATCTGACAAAACTCAAATCAATATGTTGTAGCTGAAACCAACAAATAATAAAGAAAAGTGAAACAACCAAAAAAACATTTATGCCAATTGACTGCTATTCATCCATCACCAATGACAAATGTTAACAATTGTAATTCTCAAGATTCAAGATAAACAGCCAAACATAAGTGTAACTAATAAATCAATATCTAATGTTAGTTAATTTTCTAAACTATGGGGAAATATGCACAGATGACAGATTTGTACTTCTAGCGATTCTTGTCATACATCCATTTACAACTGAATTTTAATTATTGAAAAAGCTTAAATCAAACAAAAAAAACTATTAAAACCATTAGATATGATGCACAAATTGGAGTAAAAAGAAAATAAAGTCAATAGGAACTGGAAATCTAGTAACCAATAAACATGAATCCATGTTTTTTTAATCAGGCAAGTGAAAAATTACCAATCTTATCTCACATCTTAAATAATTCAGAAAAAGTTCAATTGATACCTACAATTATGATATACTTGTAATAAGAATATCATATAAATCACCAATCAAAAGAAAAAGGAAAATCATATAAATCGAATACTGTCTTCTATCCAAAAGATTTGATATTGATTGACATACTAGATTTGCAAGATGATACTATAAAATTTATTAGCATCAAAGCAAAATAACACTGCACGATGCAGCTAGCTGAAGGAACATTCTAGTCATCACTGACACCCAAAACTATGGACGTGCTAATATGGACTTCGATTTTTTCGGGAGGTATGAAGTAACTTAGGCATTCAAATTGCCTTTGACATTGCAGTGAAGCATCATCCGTGTTATATAATTCAGCAACCTACATCAAACAATTGGCAACGTACAAAAGAAAGCTAGCAACACCAAGAGATGACTTAACAGCTTATTGTGAATACGAATGTGACTATGAAATGTTTGATCATCTTATGTTCATCAATAAAATAACTATTTGTGCAGCCAAACAAAACCTCACCAGCTTCAAATGCAGTTGTTAACATGGAATTCAATTAGTTGTTATATCCTTCTATAGTTTGTCAGTGCTCTCACAATGAAAAAGATGACCCTAGAAATGAAATAAGAGAGGAACAAGTTCTAAATAACTTAACCAGATTGGTATCAAAAATTACTAATACTGAGCAAGTTTATAAAAGTAAAAATTCATACAAATGCTTTCAAATTTTTCCTTCTGAGAAATTCCCGAAGATTGAAACAATTGCAATGTGTCAATACAAATAAAGAATTGGTACAATAAATAATGTTTTGGGATTGTAGTGGAAGTCAGAAAATTACATCCATCATAACTGTTAGTGCTGATTTCTGTACATTTCTTTAGATTTCACATACATTGCAAACCAATCAAGAGTTTCTCAAGCTTTCTAGGCTTGGTTTGCAATTTCCGGTCATGTACTAGACAAATTGAATGGGTGATCTCCAGTACCTGACAAACCAATGTGGTTTATGATACATAAATTGAAATAAACAGTCTTTGCAAGTACAGTTGAGATGGAACAGCCTGCTTATTCCAAGTCACTATCTACTCCTTGCATAGCTTTCAAACCCGTCGGTCTCTGTATCAATTACATATTGCAGTTGTTAGGGCAAGAAACGGAAAAGTTGTGCAACAGAAGTTGGCATCCACTGAGTAAGAAACAGCTGATGCAATAACTGACAAATTACCTTTCTTGTGGATTTATTTTCCCTGACTTCATAGCGTTCTTGAGAAACATCGCTAAGCCAAAAACCAGGAGTAAGATTCTGCAAACAAGCATGCCATTTACAATATATGAAAGTGCTTCAATTACTGACAACTATTATTCTTTAATCATCAATAACAGTCAAACATGGCGTGCACTCATTGCAAGATCATCCCAAATAAAAGGGTTGTCTAAGAATCTAGAAAGATCCATAACTTAGGTGTCCAAATGTAAACATTATGTATTTTAACTTCAAAGCATAGTTAAATTTTCTAAAAAAAATGGTTCATAGACAAAGTTTAATTGGAGAAATATAGATGAAAAACAAAATACGTAAGGTGAAAAGACACAAGTTTTCAAGAAAATGATTATGAATTCACTTTAAAAAAAAATCAGTAACAAAAATTCATAAATGATTTGCATTATTATTCATTTGCTCGATTGGGCTTTGTTTAAATAGAAGAAGACATCCTCCCTACACTTACAGAACATAATTTTTATCCTGGCATCATCAAGGAGAGTAAGCTCATTGGATATGAACACAATTGACTAGAAACAAGCAATAAGTATTCCAACACAATCGACTAGAAACAAGCAACCTTTGGAAATTTTCAAAATCTAAAACAATAGAAGACTTTTTTTTGGTCATCCCATTAAAATAAAGGGCAAGAGAAAAAGGACACGACAGTTAGAACCAGACATACAAGGAATAGAAAAAAATTAAGGCACTGATTGCTGCCAAACCCTTGATTTCACTCGTAATGCAAGCACAAATATTAGAGGGCACTTACAAGTGATTCAAAAAAAAAACTTCCACATAATCCAAAAAAAACATTGATTATCAATATGGATTGTGAAAATCTTAAATCATTAATTAACTGGAACAGCCCCAAAGTCCAAACCAGGAATCCTTTCCAGAAACAAGCGACTACGGTTTAGGAGAGGTATTTTCGTTCAATATATTATTGAACGAAGGAAAGGGTGTGCACTTGATAGATTTATAGCCAAAATCAAGCCTGTGTTTAATTTGAACTTTGTGATAATTTCTAACAAAGATATTAAATAATGATTTTAGGCATAACCTCCTTTAAAAGACATTCCATACATGACAAATTCAGATTCCAGTGAGAACTACTTTTCTGCAAAGGATTCCTTAACTTTAATTTGCAGTACAAATAATAGACCGAAGCGACTTGGAATAACACAATGTTCTTATATTCTCTGTTGTATCTTTGTCACCTCGAGGATTCAAACATAAAAATAAAAATAAAAGACAAAAAAAGCACAAGATGGATTAAAACAAAAATATAAAAATAAAAGATAAGAAAAGCACAAGATAAACACTCACATCTATTGCCTTCTGAATACACTTGAGACGCTTTTTGGGTCTCAATGGCAACTTTGAGCCCTTTATTGCCTGGAAATCTTCCTCTTTCTCTCCTTGGGACAGGCTTAGGCTCAATTTTGGCCAAACAAAAGTGTCCAGATTCAAGGGCTTGTTGTCTTGCATAGTGTTCCCTCCCTCTGTATTATTGCTGCTCCTGGTGCACATTATATTATTCATTCGTTGCTGTCATCTGCTGCTTCCTTCCGGAGCAGATAGCAGGGAATGAAAGCTTTTATTGGAGGGCAGTGCTATCATTCTATCAAGGCCTGATTGGATTTGATGACACTGTACTTGTGGGAACAGGGGATTTTAAGACACTGTTCTTGTGGGAAACAGGGGATTTGAAGACACTGTTCTTGTGGGGAACAGGGGATTATCCCTGCAGCAGCAAGTCTATCCAAACAAATGGTGGATTTGTTCTCCATAATCTTCTCGGCCTTCTTTACTTGTGGTTTGTCCCTTCGGATACGCTTGCGGACTCCCCATTGAAAAAACTCAGCACAAGAAATTGGGTTCTTTAATGTTGTCGGCATCTCCACTTTAAATAAACAGCAATATCATTCAGATTTCTGAAAGCGAAAAAGTTAACTCTCAAATCCTTAGAGAAACAGGAAAATCGATGACAAAAAACTTGAATCCGCCGGCATGAAGCAGAAACCCGGGAATTTATACAAGTTGGGCAAGAAAGTCCTTAATCCCAAGGTTTACAGCCTAAAAGTGACCAAAAGCTCTCCAAATCCTCCATTCTGCGCAAAATACCAAATTCCATTAACTCCAAATTGATATTTCCCAGTCAATATTTCATGACGAACTCTAACAAATTCATTGGCCTTTAAACCAGTAACAACAAATTTTACCGCTCTAGCAAGGTTTCTGACGGCTAATAAAGAAAACCTACTCAACAGAATCCTCAACTTAAACTCACATAAGGACTGCTAACCAAAACCTTAAAATTACCAAAATCAAAAATAAAATGTTGGTTAACAAGCTACGACTGGTTAATTGTCTGGCCAAAATTCGCCAAAAGATAACCAGATTGAATAGAAAATGTATCGACAGCGGAAGCATACTGTAACATTTAGCAGTTGGGTGAATTCTTTATTAGAAAGATTCAAATAGTGGGCCAAATGTTACAAGATTTGGCTCTTTGGAATCCCTGAATGTGCAGAAGAAGATCTTAAGCACCAAATTTATATAGACGGACGCCTTCGCCAGCAAAATTTTCCCGAATATTTAACACCGTGGAAGGGATTTTCAGCCTGCAATGAAATCTCGGTAAGAAAATTCAAGAGTTATTCAGCATGCATTAATAGTTGGTAGAGTATTCAGATTTTCTTCCTATTTTAACCTTACTCCCTGCAATGAAATTTAAATTTTTACTCACGCTTTAATATTTATCTCACTAGGAAATTCTCTAAATCCGAGATTAAAAGACTCAACGGTGGCGGCTCAAAGCCACTGAAAAAATAGCGACGGCATTGGTTGTTGGGAAAGTATTTATTAGAGTTGGGAATGTTAATAAAAATATACAGATTAACCTAAATAATTTTATATATCAAAATATATTCTATTTGAATGAAAGTTAATAAACAAATATTAATGATTAAAATCTAATTCTACATGAAAATAAGGTAATATAATTTATTGTAAATAAAATTTACATTTGAAAATTAGACAAATTATATTCATTCAACTAATTTTTACAATCTCATAAATATAGAGGTTAACATCAATTTATACTAACGAATTTATATAAGGTATATATATGTGTATAATTTATAGATCCTAATCAAATAAATTGGTTTTATAATGAACATTGACATGTTCTTAAGACATCATAATTTTAAAAAGCTTATTTCTAACAAGTCCTATCTCTTTTAAATATTGTGCAATAAGGGTAATGTCCCATGGAGGGGGGCTTCCTAAACAAATTTAGCCTGCCTGAGATGTAGGATTTTACATGGAGGCCATATAGGGGAGTGGAGGCATGGCCCAAGGATGACTACTACTTATCCTTCGTGTAAATGAGGTGTTGGTTGATAGGTCGATCAATGCATGTGACTAATCACGTAGTGTCGTAAACTGTCATCGAGCCAATTTATACCTCATGTTTGTGCCCCTACTTTAATGTCTCTTATCCTCATCTCCTATTTAAGTCCGATTTGTGCCCATACTCTAGTTTTGATGCCATGTACACCCACTAATTGATTTCCCAGAGGGGTGTCCTTCTCCCTTGGGCTAGATATAGTTCCCTAACTAAGAAGGACCATGGCACTAGCGCTCTAGTCCTGGGACCAAAGCACCCTCGCCCCAATCCCTCTTAGTTGGGTCGTATTTTGAAATGGAGCAAGGGATCTATCTCTCCTGTGGGAATTCAATTTTGTGGCTTTGCATGACCGTTTGAGGTCGGCCTAATTGGTAAATGATCTAGATACCCTTAAATAAAGACATTAATCAATTCATTTCAATCCCAATTCTCCATCTCCAAGCTATCATCCTCCAACAATCTTGCATCTATGAAGCATTCCATCAAGCATTTTTAGAGATCTTCAAGGCTGCATAATCTTCATTCAACCATTGTGGAGCAAAATTACATCATTCACATGCAAGCATGTGTGTGTGATTAGGGTTTTATTATGTTCATGCCATTTCATACAACATATGTGATTACATTCAAGAAACAAAGCATCATCGTCAACAATTGCAAATCTGAGGTATATCTTTCAAGTATTTATTTCAGTATTTGCATTATTTCATTTGAAAGGTTAATTCCTAAAATGGGTTTTGACTTAGGTAAACCCCTATTCCCAACCATTTTCTCTTCAATACTATGTGTAAAAGTAGGTACAAAGCTATAACTTTTAGGATCGGCATAATTTACAGAGACAAACAAGTTCCCCTTTGGATGGAAAAAAGTTTGGAGGACTAGAGCAACCAATGCTCCGGTCCCAACAATTCAGATCGACCTTTTGGGAACAGATCTGAACATTCACATATTGCTTAGATCCAGGTTTGTGGCTCCATTTGACAATTGGAGGTCACTATTTTTGCATAATCTCTTCAATATCAGCACATTTACCCTAATTTCAACATCTTCAACAAATTCAAATGAATTCAACTCAAGGGAAAGAAGAGGAACATCTAAAACTCATGGAATTAGATTAGAATCTAGATCTGTTATGTTTAGATCTATCTAATTTCTATCTCTCCCTAATATAATTAATCTTTAAGAAAAAATAATGGTTATATTATCTTACTGGGTGAAACCCTAATTTTCACCATTACAACTCAATATCTTCTTCACAATGTGATGCTACAATTTGAGCTTTGACAAGAGGAGATAGAGGAGGAGTTGTTGCACCCTCAAGTGTCACGAGAGACAAGCGCATTGTGGGATGCTATTGACATCATGTGGGCCAAATCCAACTTTCCAAGGATGACACCCATGCCTTAGGATCCGCAAGTAAATGTTATAGATGCAAGGATGTCTTTGACATGCGTAGCATGGTGGGAAGAGTACAAGCTACTTAGATTGACTATTTCTGGTGTATTAGAGGCAACTGAGGGAGGAGTAGGGGTAGATTAGGTAGTGGGAAGAGATGGAGATGATGGAGGGGATAGAGGAGATGGTAGAGGGGATGGAGAGGGAGATGGAGGGGGAGATGTGTCAATGGCCAAGGCAATAGGATCAGGGAAAGCACGAGGATAGAGATAACCTCGGGTGCACCATTAGAGAGGAGACAATAGAAAGTGTTGGTAGGAGGGATGAGGTTGGACCTATGATAGGTACAAGGACCTTGGTGGCCACAACTATAGATTGGTGTCCTAGTATAGAGATAGGGATAGGGATAGGTAGGAGGGTAGGCACCTACATAGGTACAAGGCTAGGGGGATTATCAGAAGGGAGGACAACGAGTGGGACCGAGGGATAGGCTGAGGGGAGCATCAATGGTCACACAAGAGGCATATGATCACCCACGAGGAGTGAGAGACTAGCTATCTAGGGCATGAGACAAAGAGAGGGCATGAGTTATGCACCTATAGGCAGATATGGACAGAGAGAGATCTTGGGCTAACACACCGAAGGTAGAGTGAGATAACTCATAGGCAAAGGTGGAGAGAGAAAGAGAGCATGAGTAGATGGACTACAAGCAAAGATAAATAACCTCCAAACAACACTAGACGACGCTATCTAGGAGAGAGATGCATACCAAACATAAAGTGTTGTACATGAGTCCCTATAGGATCTAAGAGGAGGGGCGATGGTAGAGGAGATGGAAATGAGGATGTAGATGGATGGGATGAGGACAAGCTAGAGAGGCTAAGTAGATATGACCTAAATCAAAGGTGAGAGACATATTGTGACACAAGTTAGTGCCTCAAGGTCTCTCACAAGTGTTTAGCAAGGCATTGACGACACTGGCACATGCAGACCAAGTTGGTCATGACGCATAGTACTACCGAGACTTATACCATCAGTTTTGCTGACAGATCAGAGGGATCCTCCTTATGCAAAGAGTACACAGTCTAGGAGGACTAGATTAAAGGCATTTAGAGGATCAATGACCATGAAAACACCATGACCACCATGGCTAGAACTGAGCTCGGGATGGGTAGGGTCTGCACCATCAAACAAAGAAAGTGAAGGATAGGGCTACATTATGGACACAACAATTTTGTTTTGAACCTTCAGGGATAGACTCTATGTACCATGATTTGACACATAATTTTTTTTATGTATATATGAGATGATCATGATTTTGGTGTTGACTATGCATTGTGTATATGGACTCTATGATGATTTTTATTATAATGTGGATGATGATTATGCATAACCTATTGTGATGTATCTTATGACTGGCATTTGTGTATGTAGGGTGGATGTGCACAATATGCCTATCATGTATGATGTTATATATGAGATGATCTATATGAGACTAAAATGTTATGATGCAAGGTGTATGGATATATGTAATGCATGGTAGATCTATTATGATATATGTGGTGATGCTTATGTGTTGTGAATGATAGTATTGACATGTGTTGTGGTGCAATGGGGAGATGGATCTACATTTGGATGTATGCATGAGAATGAATATGTCGTAAATGGTTTATATTAATATGCATATGAATAATTATTAAATGATAATGGAATGCACAATTAGATGAAATGCATATAATAATGAGTGCGTGATGGGACTAGAGATCTCAAGAAGATATTCCTACATCTAAAGGAATATAAATGAACCCTAGTCCATGAGAAAAATTATCTAAGGATGGTAGGAATCTAGAGAAACAAACCCAGGAAAATCCTCTTGCCTTGTAGATGGTATAACTAGATAACCCAGAGGGATATAACTTCAAAGTCTTTGTGACAGATCATGGTAATATGATAGGTTAGGAAATCACTGTCACATTCTCACATGCATAAAAATTCAAGCAAAAGGAAACAAAGGAAGGCCTGAGTTAATGGGCATGTAGGTGCCAGAGGGTGATGTGTTGAATATCAAGTCTATGATGTATAAAATGAGCAAAGTCAATTTATCTTAGTGCCATATTAAATGCAAAGTCTACTAAATACATCATACACCTACCTGAGCATTTTTTACTAACTAAATTTGGGAGCTTGTAAGGACTGATCTGGGAGTTGTATATAGGGGCATACTACTTGAAAATGACTTCTAGAAAGAAAGGTTGAGATGGAATAGTGTGGCAAATGATTACATTTTGTTATGGAAGGGTGATTTGAGTGGCCCTAGGCAAATGTAATGAATACAAGGACTCTAAAAGGGAATGGTACAAACCTTATATAGAACAAGCTAATGTTTGATACAAGAGACAACTAACCATATATATTCCTGAAGCTGTCTGGTGAGTCGTCATGGTCATTAATATAAGAAGAGGAACGAGGTGCTTTGGATCGTCTAGAGATTTTTTTGCATATTTTGTTCTTTGATGAAATGCAACCTCCATGCATGACGCAGATGCAACAAGCGAATGAGGGAGGTCAATTAATGGCTTACATTACTATGAATGCAATGGGATGCATAGTGTGTTTGAGTGATCTAAATGCATATTTTTGTATTTGAAAATCATAGTACATAGGACTAGGAAGAAATGGAAGGGTGGGTGGGAATAAAGTTAAGCCTCAAGAGAGATGAAAGGAATAGGTTGGATTGGAGGCTTATGAAATATGATGATCAGATTGACAATGGGATTTTGATGCATTTATGTGGAGTGCAATCCTAGTTTTGATATTGCAAAGAGATATCAACGCCATTGGTTATAAGAGCCAAGATGCAACGATTCTACCTATGCATGGACTAGACTCTAAAATAAAAGGTTATCTTACATAATCAAGTTCATACATAATTATGATGGTATATATGAGGCATAAAGGAGAGTGACTCTAGTGCACACAAGCCCTAGATAGGACTTGATGGGAATATGCAAAGGAGAATCATGATTGTCATACTTACATATCTATAGTTATAGCGAGACTTGTTGGACCATACATAATAAAACCAACAAGCATAGCATGTGTAACAAACCATGCCCTATTGTGCACTAGTCAAGATACACCAAGATATAAAAATATCTAGGCGGTCTTCAGTAGGTATAGTCATAGGACAAAAAAAAAAGATTAACCATGCAAATGAATCTGTTGACCAACGAGCATTTCTTGCCAAGAGCTAGGACAAAGATTGGATTAAATTGTCATGTACATGGGAAGGATACATCTCAATGGGCATGGTGATGATGATAATATGAATGGTGAATAATTTCCATGTTGTTTTGAGGGACATGAACAAGGATATTTGAAGTCTGATTTTGGGAACTAGATTACTGACAAGTGTTTTGGAATACACATAAGTCTAGTAAACTTAGTTTGGTGGGAAGCTCAAAATGATGAAATTAAAGCTTTGTGTACTAGGTTGGGTGAGCCACTCATCATACAGACTTTCTAACATATTTTGATGCAACTTTATCCTTTTGAACAAGGTAGATTAGACCATAATGATGTACTACATAAGACTCAAATTTCTAAGAGATGGAAAAATACAAGAGACTTGGTTATGATCATCCCAATACAAAATGGTGATGAAGGAAAACAATGACACGCGTGATATTCAACATATCATACTCTTACAACTATAATTTGTTGTCTCCTAAAACTAAGTAGTCTGTTTGATCTCGTGTAATATAATCTAAGTTCATTTGATATGTTAGGCCCCAAGATGAATGTATGTGGACTGACTTTGTGAGGGAGACAAGGATCTCCTACACAAATGGTTAGTTCTCTATGAAATGAATGGCATTAGATTGATAAATATTTGCAGCACAAATGAGAGAATAGAGAAGAAATGACAATTGTACAAAAGATGGGATAGTGGATGGGTGATGAAAGACATCCAAGATAGATGGTGGACCCAATGGACTACACATGGAACCTATAAATATTTTTTCACCAAGGTACTTTCCCAAAGTGCCACAAAGTGGTTTTCCCTCACACACACACACACACACACACACACACACACACACACACACACACACACACACACACACACACACACACACACACACACACACACACACACACATGCATACATATGCATACATATACATACATATACACACACACACATACATATACATAGACAAACATATATACATATGCATATACATACATACATACATCCAAGATAGATGGTGGACCCAATGGACTACACATGGCACCTGTAAATATTTTTTCACCAAGGTACTTTCCCAAAGTGCCACAAAGTGGTTTTCCCTTACGCACACACACACACACACACACTCACATGCATACATATACATACATATGCATGCATATATATACACACACATACATATACATAGACAAACATATATACATATGCATATACATACATACATACATACATACATACATGCATGCAGATAGATAGATAGATAGATGTGTGTGTGTGTGTGTGTGTGTATTTTGACATTTTAGATTTTTTTATTTTTTGACTTTTAAAGCTCTGATATACCTCGAGAAATTTAGGCATAAAATCTCTTGAGATGGATAATGTTTAAGGGTTCATCCAAGGGTTATCCTTCAATTGTTTCTAGCTGATAGGCCCTAGATCCATACTTAGTAGTGATGATGTAGGGCCCCAACCAATTGGGCTTGAATTTGCCTTACTTTTCATGGTGCTAAAGATTCCTCTAATTTTCTTTAAGCACTAGATCACCAACTTCAAATTCATAGTTTCAGACTTTCTTATTATACTGGAAGCGGAGATGATTTTGATAGTCATGGAGATTAGTCATGGAGATTATTCAAGAATTGAGGTGCCTCTCATCCAGCAACTCAAGCTCCTAAAGATAAGAAACTCTATATTCCTCATTAGGGAAGATGTTTTGCAATGAAACCCTTAACAAGGGAAGTTGGATCTCAATTGGTAGGATGACTTCAAAACCAAAGACAAGGGAATAGGGGGTGGCACTAGTGGGTGTGCGAATGCTAGTATGGTATGCCCATAGGGCAGGATTGATTTGGAGGTGTCACTCATGACGAACTTCATTGACTATCTTTTTGATAATTTTGATAAGGGTTTTAGTTAAAGCCTCAGATTGATCGTTTCCTTGGGGGTAATAAGGGATGGAAAAGCAATGTTGAATGTCAAATTTCTAGCAAAGTTCTTTTACATCTTGATTTTTGAAGAGTTAGTTGTTATTTGTAATAATAGCCTTTGGGATACCATAACAATATATGAGGTGATTCAAGATAAACTTTTCTATTTGTTTATCGGTGGTATGGGAAAGTGGAATGGTTTCAAACCATTTAGTGAAACACTCAGTAGCGATAATGATAAATTTATGGCCATTGGAAGAGGTGGGATGGATTTTACCAATGAGATAAAGTTCCCATTGTGAAAAGAGCCAAGGAGTAATAATAGGTTGCAATTCTTGCAAAGGTGTATGAATCAAATCTATGGGCTATTGGTAGGGAAAGCATTTCTTCACAAAGTGGTAGGCCTCATGTTCCATTGTAGGCCAATAATATCTTGTTTGAAGGATCTTCTTAGCAAGAGTTAGACCAATTGTGTATACTCCATAAATATCCTCATGTACCTCACAAAGTGCTCTTTCAACCTCTTCCTTGTCTAAACACTATAAGAGGGATCCATAAAAGTGCCTTTCATATAGGGTATTAGCAAGAATGGTGTAACAAGATGAGCAGTGGATGAAGATTTGTAGTTGTTCTTTAGTGAGATTAGGTGGTATAGTGTTATGGCAAAGGTAGGTGTAAATATCATGATACCATGGGGAATCGGAACCAACAATTTTGCATACCGTTTTGGATTTGGGCACATCATATGTTGGGATGAGAAGATGATCAACCAAGAATTCACACTTATGACTACTTTTAGGCATTTGCAAGAGAGAACCAATAGTATCCATAGTGCTAGCAACCTTGTTGTTTGCTCTAGGAATCTATTTAAACTAAATAGAAGTGATATGTTTCTTGAAATATGCCACCACACAGCAATGGGAAAGAAAATTATCATCCTTGGTTTGTTACTCATTATTGACTTGTCTTATAACCAATTGTGAATTGCTATAGACATGTAAATCAGTGATTTTTCATTGGATGACAATGCAAAGTCATGTGATGAGTGCTTCATATCAGCAATATATTATTGGTACACTGAAAGGCTATCTTATATGATTTGGGAATGCAATTGCCTTGTGGTGAAACCAATAGGATACCCACCCTCATTCTATGTTGCATGCAGGAACCATGAAAGTATAACTCTTCATGTGTAGTTTGTGTGATAGTCATAAAGGTGTCGTTCAGGAACTCTGTAATCAAGGGGTGATCTTCCTGTAGATGCATGTTAGCTAGATGATCTACAATGAATTTTCCCTTAATAGCTTTGTGGTCTATATACTCAATGTAGAACTCGCTCAATATCCTCACCCAATTAGCTATTCAACCTGTGAGAGCGGCTTTGGAGAGGAGATATTTTAGTGGGTCAAGCTTTTCAATGAGCCTAGTCTTGTGATTAAGCATGTAGCGGCATAACTTTTGAGTGTTAAAGATCACTGCAAGACATTCTTGTTCAATTGGTGTGTAATTAAGTTCATAAACTACAAGAGTGTGACTAATATAGTATATAGTTCACTCTTTGCCCTGTTCATCAACTTGAGTCATTAATGCCCCCAGTGTCATTGTCATAGCAGATATGTATAAGAGGAGTTGTTGGCTTGGAATAGGAGGCATCGAAATAGGTGGGTAAGTGAGATAAATTCATTGAGCTTATTAAAAGCCTTTTGACATAGATATACTACTAAAAATTTGTGTCCTTGTGAAGTAGATGAGGAAAGGGTTGGCACTTTATTGGCAAGTTGGGCAATGAATCTACTGATAAACTGAAGATTACCTTGGAGACTGCAAAATTGTTTGAGATTCTCGAGTGGTGGAATTTCCATGATATATTTCACCTTAGCTCTATCAACTTTGATGCCACACCTCAATATAATAAAGCCTAGGAGTTTGTCGAATGTAACCCTAAAGACACATTTCTTAGGATCGAGGTGTATTTCGTACTTATGTAGTCTTTCAAATATTTTGGTCAATATAGCAATGTGCTCTTCTCTTGTTTTTGACTTGCCTAAGAGATCATCCACATAGTCTTCCATGATATCATGAAGCCCATGAAATATAGTGGTCATAGGTTGTTAGTAGGTTATATCAACATTATTTAATTCAAAGGGAATGAATTGGTAACAAAAGGTACCCCATGGAGTGGTGAAGGTTGTCTCGTGTTTGTCTTTTGTGGAAATCTTAATCTGGTTGTATCCTAAAAATTCATCCATCAAGGAAAGCATCTCATGTCATGTTGTTATTATGTCAATGTTAGGAAAAGGGAAATCAACTTTAGGGCATGATTTGTTAAGATCTCTAAATTTTGTGTACATATGGATATCCCCTATGGGTTTATTACCTGGTACTATATTTGAGACCCATTTTGGATAATCAATGGGTTAGATAATTCCCATATCTAACATCTTCTAGAGTTTTGCTTTGACCAAAAGGGAAATTTGAGGATGCATCTTTCTTAATTTTATCTTGATAAATTTTGCATTATAATGTACTCCAAGATGGTGCACCATGAGGTTAGGATTCAACTCTAACATATCAGTGTACATGGCCATGCAAAGTTGACTTGTGTTTCATTTAGAAACATGTGACATTTTGCTTCTCTTGTACACGGAGATTTTTGGCAATAAAAGTGTTCTTTGGATCTTTAGTGGTTCCAAGATTGATTGTCTTAGTTTCCTCAATCAAGATTGATGATTTCTCTCCGTGGTAGGAAATTAAATTCCCTCATCCTCTAATGCTTGATCCAAGTTTTCACTAGTGAACACATCATTTCTTTTTTACTTTTTCATTGTCTGATAGAGCCTTATTGACGTTTTCACTAAGGGACTTTTGGTTTTTATTTTCATTTTTCAACTAAGAGAGCTGACTTGACTACCAAAGTATGCCTCCAAATTGAGTTGAATTCCCTGAATTGTAGTGTGATCTTCAAGGTTGTGCATATTCAAAATTACTAAGAGGGCATTATCATCAACACAAATGTCAAGGGCGGGCAACCCTTGTTTATCCCAATCGATGAGTTCTAGGTATATGAGCGGAAGGTTAGGTAAGGTGGAGAGAGTAATGGTGTATACATGGGTTTCAAAGAAAAGGTCATCTAGATATTTGAAGGGTACTTCATAGAACTCCTCTTCATCAGAGTCATTAACATCAGAAGAAGAAGTCGTTGGAGCACTTGCAAGGGTTAACTTAGGTTCTAGGAAGTAACCCAATTCTTTGTTGTTCCTGTAGGAGATTGGTGCAATAGACATTTCCTTTCTCTTTAGGCCTCAAGCCTTGTCCTTGATATCCCATCTTTTCTACAATGGTTGATTCTTCCAGATATTTATCTTTTGGGATATTGACAAGTTCTTCATCTTCTTCTCTATAGAGCCATGAAGTGACATTTGCATCAAGACTTTCTTCATCAAGTGGGCCTTACTATTGGAAGAATGTCTCGTTACATTGGATGGTGGGTCCTTTTTTATTCTTAATCTTCTTAGGGCACCCAGAGGACTTAGGAAAAGGAGAGAGATGTCCCACACAAAATATATTTTGGAGATTATATTTCCCACATCCTTTGTCAAGGATGTTAGTCTTGATCTTATATTGGGTAAATTTGGAGGTGGAGGTGACATTGGAGGTGTCAAATGGTGGTGTAGAAGTGGGGGTATTAAGAGGGAAATGATAGGGAACCTTCAAGGAGTTTGCAATATTGGAAGGGTTAAGGACCAATGAGAATTATGATTTCCCTACCATTATATGGAAATTTAAGGCATTGATGGTAGGTGGAGGGAACGAATTGAATGGAATGGATCCACACACGACCAACATGGATGTTATATGGGAGATCAAGATCCAAAACTTGACATACTGTTTCTACCACTGTTGGGTGCACTTGAAGAGGTAATGCGATCATGCCTTTGGAGACTCGCTTTGAGTCATCATATGCTTTGATTGTAATTTCTCCCTTTGGATCTGTTGTCGATTGTAGCGACGGGAATCTCCTTGGTCGAATAAGATCAAATATGCAATTATCCTTTCATCTTTGCATATTTGTATATGCCGATTAAAATAAACAATTTTTTAATAAAATATATTTATTTTGTTGAAGGGTCGACTTGGTAAAAGTTTGCCACCCTTGAGGAAAGACATGATTATTTGAAAGGAGTCGATCCTTGGTGAAGAGACACCCACATATGAGTATAAACAAAGATCAGTTCCCTCTCCATTAGATGATATATAATCTACAATAATTCAAATATAAACTATAGTTATTCGAATATAATCTACAACAGTTCAAATATTATGCACAACAGTTCGAATATATACAGCAGTTCACTCTCACACTCCAAATTGCAAAACATCTACAATAGTTTGCACTTCTAGAGTAGATCGGGTATCATCTAGAATAGTTCATGTATCCTCAACAGACTGATTCATTCTGATAATGCTTCAAGGAGTGAAGTGATTCACATTGAAATTGTAAAGGCATCTTATTGTACCTATTTGTTAAATATAATAGATCTTGTTGTTGGGTTTTTCCCTTCACGTTGGAGGGTTTTCTCAGGGTATATGCTATGCAAATTTGATTGAATTGTCTTATATCTGCATTCTATTCATTTTCTCATAAAAATTACATGGTATCCGAGCAAGTTTAAGAAGATCGTGATCAAATTTCTCTAAAGCAACGAAGTTCACTATTCTCCTCCCCATTCTAAGGAGTAATTCTTAGCATTGCTATGGTGAACGGACTCAAGGTTGAAGATAGACTTGAAGGTGCAACAAACTTCACTTCATGAAAATATAGAATTTTAATTTCACTTGAAGAAAATGATCTTCTTGAGTTCGCAGAAAAGGATGATATATCTGAACCAACTGATGAAGTTGAGAAACTTCAAATGAAGAAATTGATTGATTCGGTGAAGGATCATTCAGTGCCACTTATCACCAAGATGTCAATCTCTAGAGATATGTTCAAAACCTTGGAAGGACTTTATGAGATCAACAACACTAGTAGAGCCCTAGCTCTAAGGCAATAATTTCATTGAATCAAGATGGCAAAAGGAGAATATGTCATGTCATACTTCATGAAGATTACTAAGCTAAGAGATCAACTAAGCACCATTGGAGATCAAGTTGTGGACAAAGACCTTGTCATGTTGGCATTAAATGGTCTTCCTCAAACTTGGGAACCATTTATTCAAAGTGTTAGTGGGAGATCCAAGTTTCCCAAGTTTGACTATCTTTGTGCGGATTGCATACAAGAAGAATCTAGGTTGGTTGCAAGGGGAATCACTAAAACTCTCACAATGAAGACAATCATGTTCTAGCCACGCAAACTACAAAGAAGAAAGGAAGAGATAGGAGAAAAGACAACTTCAAAAGAAACAAAGATAGAAGTTCAGTTTCTACACCTAATTCTAAGAAGAAGAAATATCTCTCCCACATCCAATGTTTTAGATGTGACAAGTATGGTCACTATGAAAGAGATTGTTTGACAAGGCCAAAGCAACATGCTTCTATGACGGATGTTGGTGAAGTATCTCCTCAAAAGGAATCTAGGAACAACCAAGAAGGGTTTCTATTTATTTTTTTCCTATCTAGCAATGTTCCAACTGATAGAAGCACTTGGTTGATTGATAGTGGCGCTTCTTGTTACATCAAAGGTTATAGGGAACATCTTTCAAAATTGGTGGAAAGAAAGACCAATCTTCAAGTGATAATTGGAGATGATGCATGGTACTCGGTGAAAGGCTCTAGATCTACCTCTCTCAACTTAGAATCTGGCATCCCTCTCCATCTAAGTGATGTCTTGTTCATGTCGGGAATCAAGAGGAGTCTTGTCTCCATTTCAACCTTGGAAGACAAAGGTTATCAAGTTACATTTTCAGAAGGGAAAGTTCTTGCTTGGCCAAAGAACTCTAGCATCAAGACATCACATGTGATTGGGAATTGACATGAAAGTCTAAACAATCTTTCCATCCATCCAGTTCAATCTCTCCTACATGACTCTACCAATTCCAAAAAGCTATAGCATATTTCTCATTTGCACTACAAGGCTCTCCCATCATTGTAGAAAATGGTTAAAGGTGTACCTAAGATCAACCATGAGCATGATGGCACTTGTAAAGGTTGTGCCATGGGTAAAAATAGTAAGACTCTGTTTCATAGTAGTGAAAGTAGGTCACAAGAAATATTAGACCTTGTACATTATGATTTATGTGGTCCAATGTCATTGGCATTCCTAAGTGAATTTTTGTATTATGTAATTTTCATAAATGATTACTCTAGGAAGAATTGGATTTATTTTTTGAAGTCCAAAGAGACTAAAAAAGTCCAAGATAGGTTTAAATAGTTTAAGGTCCAAGTAGAAAACTTGTTTGGAAAGAGGATTAAAGTCTTAAGGTCTAATAATGGAGGTGAATACACTTCAACAAGATTTTGTAATTTTTGCATTGAGGTAGGAATTAAGAGGGATCTTTGTGTTCCTTACAGCCCAGAACAAAATGGGATTGCAAAAAGGAAGAACAGATCCATAGTTGAAGCAGCTAAAGCCATGATTCATGACCAAGACTTGCAAACCTTTCTTTGGGCAGAAGCTTCTAGAACAACAACATATGTTCATAATAGATGTCCTCATCAAATATTGCAGAATATGACTCCAGAAGAAGCCTTTTCAGGGGTTAAGACTAAAGTCACTCATTTGAGAATCTTTAGTTTTCCAGTATATGTTCATGTACCTAAAGATAAAAGAACCAAGCTGGAACCTTCTGGCAAGAGAGGAATATTTGTGGGCTACAGTGAAACTTCAAAAGCCTACAGGATTTACATTCCAAGATAGAAACATATAGATGTTAGCAGAGATGTTACATTTGAGGAAGATGTTGCATTCAGAAGATCTAAAGGTTCATGCATGGAGATAGATGATGATGACCTGGAAACTCCTCAAGACATGGATGTTGATCATACTCCAGAGATTCAGAGGGAATATATTGAACTCGTAGATGTTGTTGATCCAATTGAACCCTTAGAACCTACTGAGGGTCCGAGAGACATTGTCATAAACAAGAAGAGACCTCTTTGGGCTAGGAAAACTACACAGGAGGCATTAAAGTTTGCAACTCCTAGAGTCACATTCAGAGAAAGAAAATGACCTCAAAAAATTTCAAGCTATGTTGCATTAATGAGTAATATCATTGAATCTTAACCTTCCAGTGTCGAGGAATCATCAAGCCAGCATGTATGGAGAGATGTTATGGATGAAGAATATCAATCCATTATTAAGAATGATGTTTGGGACATTGTTCCAAGACCTTAAAGTAAATCGGTTTTATCCTCCAAATGGTTGTTCAAGATCAAGCATGCAATAGGTGGAAATATTGAGAAATACAAAGCAAGATTTGTAGCTAGAGTATTCTCTCAAAAGGAGGGAATAGACTATGAAGAAAACTTTGCTCCAGTTGCCTGCTATACTTCTATCAGGACTATTATTGCCATGGGAGAAGCAAAAGGATGGAAGCTACATCAGATGGATGTGAAGACAACTTTTATCAATGGCGTAATTGAAGAAGTGGTCTACATCAAGCAACCTAAAGGCTTTGTGATTCATGGCAAGGATTCTCATGTTTGTAGATTAAAGAAGTCTTTAATCTCATGTTTTCTATCTTTGGAAGTAATTTCAGCAACCCCCCGCCCAACTCCAAACCCCCGATTCAGTGGAATGCTCCAGATCCTGGTTGGGTCAAGGTAAATTTTGATGGGGCTTCGTTGGGCAACTCGAGCCCTAGTGGCATTGGGTGTGCTATCAAGGATGAATTTGAAAATTGTTTGGATGAACTTTCAGAGCACATTGGGCATAACACAAACAATATGAAATTTTTTGGGGTTGCATTACGTGGCCTCTAGGCGGGGGTCACTAGGGGGCCCAGAAAATCCACTTGGAGGGTGACTCCTTAAAAGTGGTAAATGCAATTAGAAAGAATGAAACTCCAAGCTAGATTCTCAATCAAATCCCTACTGTATGGATTGGATGATTTTTGCATTAGCCACATGTATCAGGAAGGCAATGTGATGGAAGATAACTTAGCAAAAGTGGTGGCATTGTCTATAAATCAATAATTCAATGGTACTATGATCACATCTTCAGTTGGGTGTCTGGTTATATTCCCTCATGCCACGTCTCCCTCACTTTTCTTGGATAGTGGGATCATTGAACTTCGTTACTACCCATATGGATAGATTTGATTTGACATGTTTTGTATGAAACAGATATCCTATATCACCACCACTACAATTGGGATGACTTATGAGTTGGTTGGCATGAGAGATTATTAATGACATAAGTTCTTGGACATCCCACTTCTTTTTGGCAATGATGAGATTGTATGAATGGGTCTATTTATAGACCTTCCATTTCTATTTTTTCACACTTCTTGGTGTAGTTAAGCTAGCTCGGAGTGGTTGGGTTTTGTGTGATTGTAGAGCTAGGGATGGATACGCCTATTATGTTGGAGTCTACCAAGTAAAAGATGGCCCTTTTGGGGGAAATCTCTAGCAAGCAACTATTACTAGTTATAGCCACGAAGCATCCCCTCACTTTGCATGTTGTGAAAAGGATTTTGGGTGGGGATTTTCTCATAGCTTATCACGGTTACCAGGTAAACTCAGACATCTTGGCCATGTTTGCTGCCATGTTGGTTTATATAGGGGTGAGCAATCAGGGAATCAAGAAAATGACTCAAATAATATTAAGACATTGCTTCCTTGGTGAGATTGATATACTCCTGGATAATGTTGGATAATGTTGATTCCAATTTGCGCACCTCATTGCTGCAGAACTACTATATGTCTCTAGGAGCAGAATTGGAGGTCAAGAAGTTTGTGGTGGTACAAGCCCTAGATCAAGAGAGCCTGGTTGTTGAATGGGACGGAAAGGACCATAATATTTCTTTCTTGCTGAATGCTATTGGTATTCTACCTGGCTTTAGTAAGGCATGGATGAGGTAGTATGTGTTGGTGGGGAGTCGAAGTGAAAGATGAGACATATGAATTTAGGAAAATGGTGAGGAAGACCTTGAAAATGATTGGGGGTTTGGTCGTGGTGAAGAGAGGATCTTAGATGATGAGCGACTCCCAGAAGAAATGGCAGATTTTGAAGCCCATGCAAGCTATGGAATGGAGTGCCTGATGGTGTTGAGAGCAGTCTTGATTCAGAAAGCTAAAGAGCATGAGAAGAGCTTGCAAGAGGAGGGCAGCGATCCAGAGGCCATCGGTTCTAAGGAGGCGGATATTGGCTTTGCTTGAGCCTTAGGCTTTGGTTTTTTCTCCTATTTTATTTTCTGGTATAGCTATTAGGTAGTAGCCTTGAATTTTATAATTATGGTTTGATACTATATAGGGTGCTAGGATGTTCGTTAGATAGTAGGACTGCTCTCCAAGGCAGGTTTTGGGTTTCTTCAGTTGTAATACATGGGTAATTGGCCCATTTTGGTGATAATAGGTATACACAGTAGTAGGGAAGCTAGGCTTATTTCAAAAAAACATATATATGTAAAAATCCTTTACATTAATACAATGGGTGTTGCCCCTCTACATATTTGCCTATCAAAAAAAAAATTCTTCTAATTTTTTGGATTCTTTGGATCATTTTAAACTACAAGAGAAGAACACATTAGAATTTTGGGAAACCTACATGTAAACTTATTAAACCTCTCCCCAGTTTGGATCTCTTCGTTAAATTACCTCCAAACAATCTCTTTCAAGGTAAACATCAAAGAAAAACCAAAGTACCCCAAGGCACCCTAGATATTGAAGTAACTTATGATGTGAAGACCTAGAGTTGTCTCCCATCACCTTACCATGCAAAGCACCAACTTGTGGATTGCATTTTATTCATTCTTATGAATTACATCCCAATCTCTTGAAAATGTCTAGTTCCCATTTTATCTTCATAAAATAAATCAACCTAAGGAAAAAAATTCTCAACCTACTTGATGGCATGTTTGATTCTTCATATTGGTTCACCCTAGAAACTTTCATATGCAATAAGAAAAAGTGTTACTCTAAATGTCAATTAAGAAATCTATATGGTTTTCACCTTGATAATTATAATTTACAAGTTGTAACTAATAGATCAACATATCTCAATGAAGCTTTGGATTTGGACCTTCTACATGCCATAAATTTATCAATCCATTTAGCTAAACAAAAAAGACACTAAAATTTAAAGGATTAACACCATATGAGATAGTTGTTCAATAGACTAATAGAAGGGGCAATTCGAATTGACACTATTATTTTAAAAGATAGTTGACAACATGTCAATTGCCATTTGTCTCAAAACTTGCCTAAAAGAATTTTGCTTGCAAAGTTTTAGTCCCCTACCTCTTACAATAAATAAGATTCTACTTTCTTAAGAGTAGCCACAATTCATTGTTTAATCTTTGATAGCATGATTCTATGTGGTTGTTTATATTTTAAAGAAGCCAATTATCTCATTTAATATTTTAATAACTATACGATATTGTTTGGCTTTTTTTAAAAAAAATAATCAAACAAATTATATTTTATGGCACGGCTACATATATTATCTTCACTTCTTTATTACTTTCTTTCATTTTCCATGTTGAAAATCTAATAATTACAAAGAAAAAATTGCTTGAAATAAAGCAGCAAACAACCCATGCACAAACTTTGTCCTAAGTCTTTTTGAGAAATGCATGTTAAAAGTAAAATGGGATGCGTATATAAGGTAATGGGTTTCATGTTCTTAAGATCATATTTCCTTATAGTTGGTGTCCAATTACCCCATGTAATAAAGAAGATTTGAATTTGCTTTTAGATTAAAAAATTAACTCATACATATTCATGTCTATAAAGGGCCATAGATAGTAATAGTTTTATTAGCTTGGAAAAATATATGTCAAGGGTATTGTAGCACATATATGGTTTCTTGTGGCTTATCCCTTTTCATATGTCCATTTATCTATTTGGTGCACCCAAGCAGAGGTTTCTTTGTTTTAGACCCTACTAAAAGCTGTAAGTTTTTGTATCGTTATTAAAGCATTATGTGCTCTAACAAATAGAAGAATAAGCTAAAAAAAATCTTTTGTTGAAGCATATATTCTTTCTTATAGCATGCAAAATTGTGTTGATTCATGATATATTCTCTTTATCTAAGCATAATTTTTTTTCTCATAAAGCTAGGTAATGGATAGAATTGAAAAGTAATTTAATCACCAACAAACATTCATGTCTACAAAATATGAGAAACCACCTCATGGGTTCATAATTTTAAATGGTAAACACATTCATCAAAACTCCATAAAACACCCATCCCCATGCATGAACACAAATCCTTGAGCCAAGACATTTTTCTTATGTTTGTGTTGTGATCACATTTGAGGAAATACTCATGCAAAATAAATGTAGAAGAGCAGATATTAAATTATATACATAAGTCCATTTTCATCTTAGTATTCTACTGATGGTGCCAAAGATAATCATGGTGATTTGCATTCCGATCCCACTAAATCACTGTAAATGAGATATACTATGTGGTTGGCTACAATAGGCCTTTCCTATTCTAAGAATTCTTTAATATTCTAAATAATTCAAAATTCTATTTCTTTTCTTGTCTTCTCAAAATTGAACCCCAAATTAAAATAAGTATAAAAAATCATAAAATTTGGAAATTCAAGATGGTTTTCTGATATTTCTGAGGCTTAAGCACCAATATTCTATATTATATACACTAAACACAATCAATTCAGTATAATATATGTCAATTTTCTAATTTCAATTTTGAAAGAAATATATTCCAATATAAATTCAGGACTACTGGTGAAATAAATTGAAACCTGAACAGGGTTATAGAAACAAACATAGGGTAGTTTAATTATTTGTTAGGTTAGGTCATAAATGTCTGACAAAACTCAAATCAGTATGTTGTAGCTCAAAACAAAAAATAAGGAGGACGAGTGAAACACCTGAAAAAGCATTTCTGTCAATTGACTACTATTCATCCATCATCAATAACAAATGTTAACAACTGTAGCTCTTGAGCAGCAAGATAAATAACCATGCATAAATGTAACTAATAAATCAATATCTAATGTTAGTCACTTTTCTAAACCATGGGGAAATATGCACACATGACAGATTTGGAACTCTATCAATTCTTGTCATACATCCATTTTCAGCTGAATTCTAACTGTTGAAGCTTTTGAAAACACTTAAATCAAACAAAGGAACTATCAAAACCATTAGATATGATGCAAAATTTGGAATAAAAAGAAAATCAAAATAAAGCATGTTGCTAGTAACCAATCATGATCAATCCATATTTTTTTATTAGGCAAGTGAAAAATTACCAATCTTATCTCTAATCTTGAATAATTCAGAGCAGGTTCAATTGATACCTACAATTGTGATATACTTGAAAAAAGAATTACCATATAAATCGATGCTAGCTTTATCCAAAAGAATTGAAATTGATTTGACATACTAGATTTACAAAATGATACTATAAAATTTATTAGCATCAAAGTAAAATAACACTGCATCATGCAGCTAGCTGAAGGAATATTCTAGTCATCACTGACACCCAAAACAATGGACATGCTAATATGGACTTCAATTTTTTCGGGAGGTATGAAACAACTTAGGCATTCAAATTGCCACAATGAAGCATCATCCGTGTTACCAAAATACAATTCAGCAACCTACATTAAACAGATGATCTCTTTTCCCAGTTTATTGTGAATATGAATGTGACTCTCATGTTCATCAATAAAAATGACTATTTGTGCAGCCAAACAAATCCAGACCATCTTCAAATGCATTGTGTACAAGGAATTTAATTAGTTGTTATATGCATTGTGTAAAAGGACACTAGAAATGAAATAAGAGAAACAGGTTCTAAACAACTTAACCAGATTGGTATCAAGAATTATTAATACTGAGCAAGTTTATAAAAGTTAAAATTAATACAAATGCTTTCAAATTTATCTATTGAAACAATTCCAATGTGTCAAAACAAATAAAGAATTGGTACAATAAATAATGCTTTGGGATTGTAGTGGAAGTCAGAAAATTACATCCATCATAACTGTTAGTGTTGATTTCTATACATTTGTTTTTTATTTCACATTCATTGCAAACCAATCAAGAGTTCCTCAAGATTTCTAGGCTTGGTTTGCAATTTCTGGTCATGTACTAGACAAATTGAATGGGGGATCTCCAGTTTCACCTGACAAACCAATGTGGTTTATGATACATACATTGAAATAGACAGTCTTTGCAAGTACAGTTGAGATGGAACAGCCTGTTTATTCCAAGTCACTACATACTCCTTGCATAGCTTTCATCCCCTCGGTCTCTGCATCAATTGCATACTGCAGTTGTTAGGGCAAGAAACAGAAAAGTTGGCATCCAAAACAAAAGTGTCCAGATTCAAGGGCTTGTTGTCTTGGATAGTGTTCCTTCCCTCTGTATTATTGCTGCTCCTGGTGCACATTATATTATTCATCCGGTGCTGTGATCTGCTACTTCCTTCTGGAGCAGATGGCAGGGGATGAAAACTTTTATTGGAAGGCAGTGCTATCATTTTATCAAGGGCTGATTGGATTTGATGACAGTGTACTTGTGGGGAGCAGGGGATTTGAAGACACTGTTCTTGTGGGGAACAGGGGATTATCCCTGCAGCAGCAAGTCTGTCCGCACAAATGGTGGATTTGTTCTCCACAAATGATGGAACCGCCTGCTTATTCCAAGTCACTGCATACTCCTTGCATAGCTTTCATCCCCTCGGTCTCTGCATCAATTACATACTGCAGTTGTTAGGGCAAGAAATAGAAAAGTTGTGTAACAGAAATTGGCATCCACTCAGTAAGAAACAACGGATACAATAACTGAAAAATTACCTTTCTTGTGGATTTATTTTCCCTGACTTCATACCGTTCTTGAGAAACATTGCTAAGCCAAAAACCAGGAGTAGCATCCTACAAACAAGCATGCAATTTACCATAAATGAAAGTGCTCAATTACTGACAACTAATATTCTTTAATCATCAATAACAGTCAACCATGGCATGCACTCATTGCAAGATCATTCCACAGAAAAGTGTTGTCTAAGAATCTATAAAGATCTATAATCGTTGGCGTCCAAATTAAAACAGTATATATTTTAACTCAAAGGCATAGTTAAATTTCCCTAAAAAGATGGATCGTAGACAAAGTTTAAAGGACAATCTTTAAATGGTGTATTCTAGAAAGGGTATTAGAACAATTTATCAGCAGGGATCCAAAAAAGATTGATAGGTTAAATATAGATCGAAACAAAAAATATCAGGGAAAAAGACACAAGTTTTCAGGAATAACAATTATGAAATCGCATTTTTTTTAAATCAGAAAAGAAAATTCACAAATGGTATGAATTATAAATGGTTTTAAAAAAAGAAAACATCCTTTCTACAGAAAATATTTTATTATCACTGCATTCAGGCAATAAGTATTCCAATGCAATCTAGAAACAAGCAACCTTGGAAATTTTCAAAATAAAACGAAGGAAAAAAGGACACGACAGTTAGAACCAGACATACAAGGAATAGAAGAAAAATTAAGGCACAGATTGCTGCTAAACCCTTGATCTCACTTATAATGCAAGCATAAATATGCGATCATTTATTTTAGGTAAAGCCTCTTTAAAAGACATTCAGATTCCATTGGGAACTACTTTTCTTCAAAGGACTCCTTAATTTTAATATGCAGTACACCCTGCTGTGAAATTTTAAGAAACCCTCTCAATGAGACCACTAGAAAAGCAAATTATCTGTTGCAGCAAAGATTAGAAAGACGCTAATGATTCGAAATAACAACATAATGTTCTTATATTCTCTGCTGCATCTTTGTCACCTCAAGAATTCAGACAATAAAATATTAAAAAATAAATAAAAGATAAAAATAGCACAAGATAAACAATCACCTGTATTGCCTTCTGGATACACTTGAGACGCTTTTTGGGTCTCAATGGCAACTTTGAGCCCTTCATTGCCAGGAAATCTTCCTCTTGCTCTCTGAGGGATAGGCTTAGGCTCAATTTTGGCCAGACAAAAGTCTCCAGATTCAAGGGCTTGTTGTCTTGCATTGTGTTCCTTCTCTCTGTATTACTGCTGTTCCTGGTGCACATTATATGACTCATTCGATGCTGTGATCTAGTACTTCTTTCTTTGGGAGGTGGCAGGGAATGAGAGCTGTTACTGAAGGGTAGTGCTATCTTTTTATCAAGGGCTGATCGGATTGGATGACATTGTTCTTGTGGGGAATAGGGGATTTCATGCAAATGTTCTTGTGGTGTACAGGGGATTTGATTACACCGATCATGTGGGGAACAGCGGATTTCAAGCAAATGTTCTTGTGGTGTACAGGGGATTTGATTACACTGTTCTTGTGGGGAACAGGGGATTATTCCTGGAGCAGCAAGTCTGTCCGCACAAATGGTGGATTTTTTCTCCACAATCTTCTCATCCTTCTTTACTTGTGGCTTCTCCCATCCAGTACGCTTGCGGACACCCCATTGAAACAACTCACCACAAGAAATTGGGTTCTTGAAACTTGTCGCCATCTTCACTTTAAAGAAACAAGATCATTCAGATTTCTGAAAGCGAAAAACAAACTCTCAAATCCTTAGAGAAACAGAAAAATCGATGGACAAAAATCCTGAATCCGTAGGCATGAAGCAGAAACCCAGGAATTTATATAGGGTCGCAAGAAAGTCCTTAGACCCAATGTTTACAGCCAAAAAACGACCAAAAGCTCTTCAAATCCTCCATTCTCTGCGCAAAATATCAAATTCCATGAACTCTAAATTTTTACTTTCCCGTCAAAAACAAATTTTACCGTCCTAGAAAGCTTTCCGACCTTAAATAAATAAAATATGCTCAACAAAACTTCAATCATCAACTTAAACTCACAATTGTACTGAACAAAAATTACCAAAACCAGAAATAAAATGTTGGCTAACATGCTACTACTGTTCAAGTGTCTGGCTCAAATTCGCCAAAATAACCAGATTGAATGGAAAACGTATCGACAGATGAAGCATACCGTAACATTCAGCAATTGGGTGAATTCTTTATCAGAAATAGTGGGACAAATGTTACAAGATTTGGCTCACTAGGATCCTGAACGTGGAGAAGAAGATCCAAAGCACCAAATTTATAGAGATGGACGCCTTCACCAGCGATTTCATCCCAGATTTTTAACGCTGTGCATTTTCTTACTATTTTCACCTTCTTGCGCCTGCAATGATATCAAGGTAAGAAGATTGAATAGTTACTAAGCATGCATTAATAGTTGGGAGAGTATTTGGGATTTCTTTTTTATATAGGTGGTGCGATAGGAATGTTCAATCTGTATAATTTAATCTATTAACAAACACATTTTTATTAATAATTTTTAAAATTTCAATTAATATTTATCACTGATATATCAAAATGTATTCCTAGTAAATAAACATTTAATAATAGACAATATAATTCATTGTAAATAAAGTTTAAATTAAAAAAATTATAATATCTTAGTATTATTATGAGTTTGTTGATTGCGTAAGGGTAATCCATCTTGATGACGAGTTTTGTGATAACAAGAAATAGGAATTAATCGTTAAATTTCTACTCGTTTGACCTTCTCCAATTTCTAATGAATAATATAATCTCGACCTCGACCTATTATTTGTTCAAGTAGGTCAATCTGATACTTAGTTGACTCAATCACCCTTATGTTCTCATTGAGACCCAATCGATAACAAACCTAAGTGGCTTCTTTGGGTCCAATTCCAAAAATTTCAGTTGGGGCAATTCTTACATGTTCGTTGGGAACTAATCTAGTTCCTAGTACTGAATGTGGCATTATTGACTCCTTTCGTGATCCTCCCAACTAGAATTGTGAATAGTAGAGGTAGAGGTCAAGGTCAACGTCAAGCACGTACTATAGATAGGGGCCTTTGAAGTGGAATTTCTTATTTGTTTGTTCCTAGTCATCATGGGAGAGCAATCGATGAAGAAATGGATTGTTCCCTTCGTAATATTGTTGTTCCTCTGTATTCTAGTTCATTTTAGCAACTATCGAGTAGAGGGGGGCTCCTACAATTCTATATGGGTTTATTAGTTCATGCATCCATAGAATTGCAAGGCACTAATAAAGAGGGTAGATTAATTTGCGTGGGGCAACTCCAAATCTAACCCCCCACCTATTGCCCTACACATGCCACCAACCCTTCAAGGTTAGGTGGGAGGATATAGAGTTGCTAGGAGAGGGGAGATAGAGATAGAGATAACCCTTGAGTCGCATTGGCATTGGCATTGTATAGAGATAGGGATAGCCCTAGAGTCTCTTTGGCATTGGCATTAGCATAGTCTATAGTTGATTTGGCACAATATATAGCTTCATTGGTGGGCCATTGGCAGACTCAACCTCTTTGTCCCTGGGGCCACTATTCAATATGTAAGGTCCTACAATTGGGTCACCCATATTCAAGCAACAAACCCTATATTTCTCACTCACTTAATTAATCAGCCTACTTGAGTAAGCCCTTAGATTTGACTAATAATAGATAGTTCGGGGTTGGGTGGGTTGGGAGTTGCCCACTCATTTCGTAGGCCATTGTGAACAGATAAAAAGTTGGGAATAGTCCACCCCAGTATATACAAGGGTGTAGGTCCCAGTTCATAGGAAGCCTATTTTTTATGGCTTGGTAGATTAACAGACAAGCATTCAAAGATGAATAAAATGGCTTCTTATCCCTATTCTTATGTGAAGGATCTAGTAGATTGGGTAGCTTCCATTATCTTCTTTTCCATTTGGATTTCTTGTGCTCCTAATGTATTGGGGCATCCCAACAATTATATACTCGTTGATCTGATGAGATAATATAATTTATTTTAAATAAAGTTCACATTTGAAAATTTAAAAAACTATAATAAAATATTATGTTTAAGTTTGTGTAGTCTTCCAACTAATTTGTCCAAACACACATCCATCCATAGTAATTAATTTATATAAAGCATATATAAGTGTATAATTTATTGACCTTAAGCAAATAAATTAGCTTTATAATGAACATTAACATGGTCTTAACTTGTCATAATTAAAAATCCTTATTTATAACAAGTCCTTCCCTCTCTTTTAAATATTGTGCAATAAGTGTCTATAAAATGAATACTTAGATGTAAGGCTCGTCATTTGGGAATCGAATATAAGTTAATATACCGAATTTTAAAATTGACTCTCCTTTAGTTTACTACGTCCCCTCTCAACCAATAAGATTCCAACCATTTACAAAATGAAATAAGATTTCAATTAACCATTTACATTTTGACTACAAAGAATATCAACACAACTTATCATACTATTATGATACAAAGCTTAGCACATTTTGTCTCATTTTTTATACAAGGTAATGCAAACCCTTTCTCACAAACTCTTAACAACAAACAATGCAACTCAGAAATACTAGAAATTAACTCAAAATTTGCAAGAAATGTCTCATTTTTCTCATTCAAAAACTCCTAAATTAATACAATAACAAAGCATAACAACTTTTTTATATTTCTGAATCTCCCCCTCCAATTTTTATGATCACTTCTTAAAGGTTGACGGTTCCACTTCCTACCTAAGACACTCTACTTTTGCTTGCATTTTGGTGGACATTGACATCTCCAAGCCTCTTCACAAGTATGTGATTTTGATGGTGGGAGATAGGCCTTAGAATCAACCACTTGACTATTATAGTCTCCCATTCATACACAGACAATATTTTTCCATGGATCACCTAGTTACAGATTGTCCTCTCTCCCAGTGCAAGGGCATAACTACTTAGTGGAAGAATGCTAATGAAGATCTCTTGACTATTAATGCCTTGATTCTCTATTGAATGTCCCTCCTCAATATGTCGAGTCCTCTCAAGAGAATAATTCTTTAGATTTTGGTGCAACTCTAATGTGTCATCAAACCTTATTAGAGAACCTTCTACCTTGAACTCACAACTTGCTTCAAATATACTTTAGATTACTCATGTGGTTCTATTGCTCCTTATCACATTGATGGGACTCCTCTTGTTCTAAGGATCTAGAAGATAATATTTCTTGGATTGTTGTTAGGAAGAATAAATGTCTTCCCATATATTCATCCTAGAAACTCATGCTAGAGTGTTAGGTGAGATACCATTTCATGCAAGGCCTAGTATTATCTAAGTTGGACCCTCAGTGTCCCATCTTTATCATTTGTTTTTAGTTGTTATTAGTAGCATAGTTATAGTTACATACCTATCTCTTTTTGGTCTTATTGAGTGGTTTGGTTTGTCACATTGCTCATGATACATGTTTCATGTAACTTTTGGCTATGTTGTACAAGGGTTTAAGCCCTTTCAATCCTACTTATCAATATCAAAAACTTGTAAAACTTAAAGAATGGTAATCACTATAATAAGGCATTTATTACTTTGAACATTTACTATGGGTTTCTTATTTAATTATTTCAAGACAAATTAATGGTTAGGGAGCATACCATTCCTTCAATGTGGGGATTTATATCACTTTCCCCATATGTAGTTGGAGCATTGGATGGAGTTAAGAGTTATATGGGCATTACCATGGTACATATTTAGATATTACATGTTTAGATTCTTGATTTTAGGTCATTATTACATATGTGGCATACAAGTGGGATCATGACCAATGTGAATTCATATTATTTATTGGACATGTTATTATTTTAGTTGTACTATGATCTTATTGTAAACTTTAAGTAATGTTGTGCAACATTGCAAATGATCTATCAATGTTATCATTGTATTTGTATTGAAATAGAATTTTGTTGGAGAATAATTTCATCTTCCTTGTACTTTCAATTCATTCACTTGAGTTACTTAATCTTATTAGGGTATGAAAAAATTGAAGTTCTATCTTGAGGGTTATCAAATAACAACTAATTTTAGTTTAGGCACAAAGATACCATAGAGCACTTAGGACATCTCACTACCTATATAATTTTTATAAAATATATTTTCCATTTGCATTGTTACTATTTGCTTGTTTATTTTATCACACATATTGATGGAGTTTGCATGCATGCTAAGGTGGAGGCAAAATGTAAAGGTCAAAAATACATTCTTGCCTTTTTACCTTGCCTTTTTACCCTACTTTTTTTTAATTGTTTTAGGCACTCTCCTAGGTATATTATTTTATTGATTTGGCTCTAATTGCAATTATGCTAACTATAGCCTTCCTTTTGCCACTTCATACCATTTTTTCTTGAGCCATATAATTTGGGTCAACCCATTTTTGCAATGTTTTCCTTCTTAAGTTGAGTTGAATTTTGTGGCCCTAAACTTGGTTTAGGAAGATAGGTATCTACTTGACCCCAATTTCAAGTTATATTGTCTTATTTATTTAGCCAACTTTTTAAGGTCCTAGTTATTACACCTTGTTGGCATATACACCATTTGGGTCCAATTCAAACTTATAGGATTTTGTATATAATGGAGATTCCCAAGTCATTTTAGATTATGTGAATCAAGAAAGAGAAAAATCACTAAGTATTTATAGCAAAGAACATATATTTAGAAAACATTTATTATTACATTAACATTGCATTTTTAAAATTAAATTTGTCATTACATGGCTACTTGGTATGTATTTGATCTTTTTATTGTACTTTTAAATCTATCTAATAGGGCATGGCTATAACTGAGACAAGACACAAATTCCCCTTCTCAATAGGAGATCTTAACAGGTGCATTATGATGCCACATTTCTCAAATATAATGTGCAAAGCTAGTTTTGAAGATTAATAGGACAAGGTTTAGGTTATAAAAAATTATAATAGGATCACAATACAAAGATCAAAGTTAGATTTGTGGTCACAATTTGAACCCTCTTTATCAACATTCTAAGCATTCAGTCAAGTCTAAGTATCTAGAAGATCAAGGTTGCACATTTTTGGATTGAGGTCATATGTGATTGTGATCCAATTATTCATAATAGTCAATTTCCACATTACCCGTAGTCTTGTGTAAACCAAAGGTCTAGTACCAAATTATGCCATAAAGATCCACCCAATTACATATCAACAATTGAAATATAAAGATACAAATTTATTATTCTCATTATTATTTTATATAAATAATTTATTAATTATTCTAAACTTCGTTTTGAATTATAAGATAAATGATATTTATCATTGATTAATTGATCTACTCAAAACATATATTGTAAGAAATATTTATTCTCCTATAAATGATAAGTACTATATAGAATGCTTCTCAAATATATTAACTTTGCCATAAAAAAAATCCCTTCAAAACAATCTCCTTCAACCAAAACATCTAAGGAAAAGCTAAGTGCCTCAACAACTCCCTCTCCCCTCCCTCACTACTCAAGAAAAAAGGAAAGCTTACTAATATGATAGTATAAGATTTCATGGCAAGATCAAGATTGAAACATGAGAAATGTAAGTTCTATTAAAAAACACAATAGATATTGAAGATCCCTATGATATAAAGACCAAGAGTTGTCTTGCACCTTACCATGCAAAGTACCAACTTATGGATTGCTTTTCATTCATTCTTATGAATAACTTTCCAAGATCTTGAAAAAGTCTAGTTCTTGTTCTATCTTCTTGTATAGGATAAATCAACCCAAGGAAATATTTTTCTCAACCTACTTGATGGCATGTTTGATTCTTCATATCGTTTCATGCTAAAAATTTTCATACGTGATAAGAAAAAAATGTTACCTTGAATACTTTGTCAATGAAGAACATCTATGTGCTCTTATTACCCCTATTTTAAATTTTTTGAAATCTCTCCCCTTTAGTCGCAGAGTTGGTCATTTCCCAAAGTTATGTCATATGTCACACCCCTTTTCTAAGTTAGTCATGGAGTTAGAAATTTCTTAAAGTTCTCGATCGCTCGATATCTCCTATCTTGTGTTTAGTCGCTTTGTCGTGGGTTGTAGGAAGCTTGCAAGTCTTGTTCATAGGTTCATTAGTTCGCATTTTCCCCGACCGAGCGACTTGTCAAATATTTCCTAGGTTTTGGGGCGCCGCCTTTGTGTGTTAGGTTTTATATGGACTAACATTATTGCCTTGTAAGTAGGAATAAGCCGAATTAAGGGACCGTTTAAAGAGGCAAAGTAAATGCGGCATTTAAGGCATGTCACATCAATTAAGTACATGAACAGGGTGGAGAATGATTTTTGAACTAGCCTCCATTTTTTTGAGTTCTCTAAAGTGTATCATCCATCCCGTGCTCATGCAGAGTATAATTATAAATCAATGGATAGGCATGCGAGACACAGTGACAGAGCTTTTGAATTTTGAAACCTTTTTACAAGAGCTAGAAGTAGGAGAGAGAACTTTGTTGCGAGAGAAAATTGTTTAGTGTAGTTTGGCCTTCGCAACTAGTTTTCCATTTGTCGTTCCCTATACAGATTTGGTTGCCGCTTGCTTTGAGAGATACAACCCTAAGACTCGGGAAATTCTGGTGGAAGGTGGTAAAGTGGTCGCGCGAATTAACCCCAAAAGCGTTTCTCGCACTTTGTCGCTCTCTGCAGGAGAAGTTGCTAAGAATATGTCTATTTCGGTTGGAGAGGAATATTTTCGTGCGCATGGTGAATTTTGCATGAATTGTATGGCCAAAAACTGGTTAAAGACAGAAAAGGGAGGTAAGTCTCAACTGCCCACTAAGCTTTAAAGAATGTATTTCAAAGATGAAGTTGCAGAGGTCATAGTCCTTTTGCATCGCGGTGTGGGTAGTAGTTCCACTGAGTCTTTTGAATTCTAGATGTGTCATTTCATTCTCACTATATGTGCTCCCGAAAGATTCATTAACTAGGCCTCCATCATCGGTTTTCATTTGAATGAGCAATTGTGGAATTTTTGCCAATCCCTTTCTTTTCATATGTGCTCATATCTTATTTATATCCCAGCTAGTTAAGAGTTTGTCCAACCAGGTTTAGAGCTTCATCACCCTTCCCCTATTTTTGCACTATTTACGAGAAATTTCCTCGGTCGACTTGTGAAAGAGTACACATGCTTTTTCTTGCATCAATGATGTATTTTCAATGGGTCTAGCCAGAAAATTGGAAGGAAACCCTAGCCTACAGTTTTCTCATGTCTCTGCTAACTTTGTGATGAAGTTTGGAAGCTTTTACACTCAATTACCGGTTTTCATATCTTAAAATAGGAGGTTTTGAGAAAGATCCATTGAAATTGCATCATTTTCCCTCTGATTATATTGTGTTTTTAGAAGTCTATCGCCAAATGTTTGTAGTAAATGTGAAATATTTAAATATGGGAAAGAGGAAATATCATTTTCTATTGTCCACCAGTGTCTTTTTCTATAAAACTAATGGTGATGCCAAGGTAGTGGGAACACTCCTAGAGAAGTTTCATTTTTCGTCCCTACCGACCAAAAACAACTTTGACAATAAAGGGTATGAGGCACCATCTTTATGGAGCTAAAGGTTATATGCATTGGCTTAAGCTTGAATATTTTTGGGAGGATTGTTTAGATGATGTTGAAGTATTTAAGAGAAGTTATATGAGGCTCTCCTTGCAGAAAATTCATACCCTTGGTGTTTCTTTCAATGTCCCAAATGATGTTACCAAAGATGAGGTCATCATTGACCCAGAATATCATATTGTCACTAATGCAGTCTCTTTGGAGGTTGACTGGTCTAGAGAAAAGTTTCAGACCTAATTATTCATATTGCTCTAGTGTAAAGGAGATGGTTGAATGGAAAATGGAGACAGCAGGTCGGTTCTTCCCAAGGTCAAAATTCTTCATCTCACAGAGAGAAGGGAGTGATTTCTTCTTCATTTGTTCAGATACCTACAGTCAAGTCTACAAATAGGTCGTCGAGCAGAAACTCTCAGTCAGAAGATGGTGGAGAAAAGCCGGAAGAGACCACTGCTCAGCTGAAAACCACTTGTGAACATGTTGATTGAGTTACACTGCTCAAAGGAAAATTGCCCCTCTTTGATTCTGAAGGTATATATCAGAAAATCATTGATGATTAGTCTTTCTCTGATTTTCTTGAAATCCCCTCGTCTCCTGTACAAAGTACCCCAGGTGTTATTAACAGAGGATCAAATCTGAGATAACCTCTCCAGCTTGGTTGAAGACAGAGGTTGAAAAGAAGATAAAGGTTTCCACTCCTATCTCTACTAAAATTGACACATTTGCATTGTTGTTGCAAAGTTCCCGTAAGCCTAAGAAGGCTAAACGAATGTCTCGAATTATCTTTGATCCTCCTTCTAGCTACCAAATCCTAGGAGTTATTGATCCATTTGGGAATGTAGATGCAAGTAATGTAACTAAGAAGTATATAAAATTAGCCATGCCGAATTGGGACCCTCTACTTTAGAAGGGGATGTCTATCATGCTGACTTCTTAGTTCATACATTGATCAAGAGAGCACAAGAACAGAAGAAGAAGAATATTGAGCTCCAATCTTAGGTGCAATCATTGAAGGATTTCATTTCATCTTTCATAAATCCTACTGCAGGAGAATCATCAAGTTCACAGGTGCAGGGGATTGATTTAGATAGTGTGAGGAAAGTCAAAGGTAACTTGGGGTATGCCAAAGTTGTCACTAACTGGATCAATGATATGTATGGTGTTGGTGTGGGTTATGTCACTAAGTTCAAAATGTTGTATGCAAATATCGGGAACAAAAGAAAGGAGTTGTTAACAGAACTATAGTAGGTCAGAGAAGAACATTGGAGTATTTTTGTGCTCTCAAAGGAAGTCACAGAGCTCATGTCATTGAGCCATGCCATATTAACCACCGAGAAAATAGTTGAACATCCTGGGGAGGTTAATCCTATTTGGCATGATGCATTAGATTGGAAAGAGAAAATCTACCATGACTATATTGATGATATTGATAATGCGCTAAAACATTACTTGAGTGACTTGCTAAAAATAAAAGAGAATCTATGTGCTCTGGATGTTGATCTCATGGATAGTTTCGAGGAGAATGTGTTGGAACTTAGTGAAATGATACACCAATTCAAAGATAATTATCAGAAGAATGTTAGGGACCCTCAAAGCATATCCTTGGAATCCTTTAAAGTGTTGGGCCGCCTACAAATACATGCCTCTACCTTTGAAACTGAGATGGATGAAATACACCAAAATATAGTTGTTACTGATGGGTTGGCTGCAAAGTGGAGAACAAGGCTACAGATTACCATTGTACCTAAGGACCCGAATATGGAGCCAGCTGTGAACATGTACTGTGAATATAGACAAAGGATTAAATCTTAGGAGGCGACACATGTTGAGCAGGAGGTGGAGATTGTCAAGGATGGTGAAACATAAGTTGAATAGGTGGTGGTGGTTTCTTGTTTAATATTTTTTTTTTCTTGATCATTGGCTGGGAGGCCTAAAGACTTTTTAAATAATTGTTTTCTTCAAGAAACCATTATCTTTCATGTTTTAAATATCTGGACTTTGTTTCTGATAAGGATCTTTTGGGCAAACTTTGTTTTTCTCATAAGAGAAAAAACTTGTATGCATGTGGTTATCTGCTATTTTGATATAGAAGAACTACTAGTGGCTTTCATACATTCATAATCTTTGAATTATGGTGTGTGGGTGTTTTTTGTTCTTTGAAATAAATGTCAGTTGGTAAATTTATATTGAAGTGGTGGATGATTTTATATTGAAGTTGTTGTGGAAGATTATCTGTGAATGGTGTTTCATAGTAGCTTTATTTTTGAAAATTTGGAAAAGCCAAAAATAGTAGTTAGTATTGTGAATGCCTTCACAAAGATTTCTGATTAAAAGCTCTTTCATTATTTGTTTTCTGGTTAAAAGCATATGAGTTGTGTGTTCATTCATTGCAAATCATTAGAAGGTAGTTGTCACCTTGTAAAATAAGCTGAGAATTAGTCAGTTAGTAGTTTGTTAGACTAGTTCAACTATGGTTACATTTGTCATCTCTGTGGGCTTGAGAATATAGAGTTAGGTGACAAATATGTTAACCAACGGGTCTTCACCCTAATAGTTATACTTTATAGGCTACAACTAATAGATCAACACATCCCAATGAAGCTTTGGACTTGGGCCTTTACATGCCATGCTTTTATCAATCCATTTAGACAAACCAAAAAAAACAAACGATTTAAACTATTAACACCATTGTTGAGAAGATCAGTAAAGGGGGCAATGTGAATTTTCATATGGTTGGTTTCTCAACATTTAATTGACACTATTACTTCAAGATAGTCGTTAGCGTGTCAACTACCATTTGACTCAAAACCTTCCTAAAATAATTCTACGTACAAACTTTTACTCCCCTACCTCTTACGACAGATAAGAGTCCCCTTCCTTAAGAGTAGCCCATAATTCATTGCTTAATCTTTGATAGCATGATTTCATGCGGGTGTTTATATTTTAAAGAATCTTGTGGTCTAATTTAATTTTTTAATAAATACAAGGTGTAATTTGGATTTTTTTAAAAATTAATCAAATAAATAAGTTAAGATATGAAAGCTCAATTTTAGATGCCACCAATGTGCCAAATAGACACTTTAATCTTTAATTGCCCAACTCAAGAAGTCTCATGTCCTCCTAGCTAAATAGTACAACCAACTAAGATGTTACAACCAACACAAATAGGAAGAAACAACCCAAAAATTTGTAATAACTCCATGTCTTTCCTTTCTCAAATTCTGTAAATAATCTCTATCAAACTAAGCTCTAAAATCTGAAGAAGAAAAATTAATCGTTAACAACCATTGAAGCACAATATATTCTTGAGATGAAACCACCAAAAGATCTCCCAATTTATGTCTTTCGCCAACATAGAAGATGTTCCTTGCAAGAGTTTCTTCCTCACAAAGCCACATGATGAACAAGTTCAACCAATAAGAGAGATTTCCAAACTATCAAACGAAGCATATCAAATGAGCTCCCAAAACTTTCTTTTATAGCTCTCCCAAAGCTACGCCCTAAATAAAGTTTCTTTTTCTTAATTTAATTTTAGGGCCCTCATGTTTCCAAAGTGGTGCCATTCCCTCATGTTTCCAAAGTGGTGCCATTCCAATAAGACCCTTTTTAATAAATATTTGCACTTTTACTTTATTATTTGGTGCTCATATAGTCATCAATTAAATAAATTAGAATAATGATAAATTTAAATGTTTAATATAACTTAATAACTAATCGTTATTTAATTTAAAACAAATAGACTATATCAAATATTGAGATATCATTATTGATTGAATCCACCAACCAATCTAAAAATAACAATATTGACAATAGGCTTAATTGGTGCTCAAAATTAACTTATTAAAAATAGTATGGGAAAACTATCCAAAACCACTCTAGGAAAGGACATTATGCACATCTCAACCCCTAGAGCTCAATGAGACACCTGTCACCATTGGATCCGACTATCATCATGAGTTCCCTAACCCTATTTATTAGCCTATAGGAACTCATAGCTAAATAGGCTAGTAGTCCACCAAACTAAAGTGCTTACGAAGGGGACATTACAAAATGCTCCAATTGAAATTTTTCCTCCAAATTTGAACTCCAATTTTGCAAACTAATTTTCTTTTCTTCAATTTTGATGAAATGAAAACCAAATTTAGCTTTCTCGAGCCTTTTGTACACTATAGAAAAACTAGAAAAAACTCTTAGATTGCTAAAATGTTGCAAACATCTAGATTGAAAAAATATAAATAAAAAATGTTTGAAGTAAAAAATTTTCTTCCATTTTTTTTTTTTTCAAATCATTTTAAACTACAAGAGAAGAGCATACTAGAATTTTGGGAAAACGGCATGCAAACTTATTACCCCTCTCCCCAGTTTGAATCTCCTAATTAAATTACTTCCAAACAACCTCTTTCAAGCAAAACATCAAAGAAAAGGCAAAGTGCCCCAAGGCACCATACATATTGAAGTAACCTATGAGATGAAGACCTAAAGTTGTCTCACATCACCTTACCATGCAAAGCACCAACTTTTGGATTGTATTTTATTAATTCTTACCTACTACTTCACAATCTCTTGAAAATATCTAGTAAATTGTATCTTAATAAATAAATCAACCTAAGAAAAAAAAATTCTCAACCTACCTAATGGCATGTTTGATTCCTCATATCGGTTCACCCTAAAAGTTTCCATACACAATAAACAAAAATGTTACTCTAAAATCTGTCAATTAAGAAAATCTATAACTAATAGATCAACATATCTCAACGAAACTTTGGATTTGGGCCTTTTACATGCCACACTTTAATCAATCCATTTAGCCAAACAAAAAAGACACCGAAAATTAAACAATTAACACCATATGAAATAGTTGTTCAAAAGACCAATAGAACAGACAATCTGAATGGACACTATTATTTTAAAAGATAGTTGGCAACATGTCAATTGCCATTTGACTCAAAACCTACCTAAAACAATTCCACTTGCAAAATTTCAGTCCCTTACCTCTTACAACAAATAAGATTCATTGAATGTGATTGTTTATATTTTAAAACTACACAGTATTATTTGGATTTTTTTTTTAAATAATCATACAAACTATAATTTAAACTATGAAAGTTGAGCTGCTCATTAAGATGGAGAAAGACAAAGAAGTGAAATCATACAGCTGCTTTTTGATCAAAAATTTATTGTACAGCTGCACTTTTTTATTACTTCTTTTATTTTCCACCTTGAAAATTTAATAATTATAAAAGAATAAATTGCTTGAAATAAAGCAGCAAACAACTAATGCACAAAATTTGTCCCAAGTCTTTTTTAGCAGTGCATGTTAAAAGTAAAATGGGACACTGCCTTAAGGCAATGGGTTTCATGTTTTTAAGTTGGTGTTCAGTTACCTCATGTAAATGAGAAGGATCTGATTCGTATAAATTCATGTCTATAAAAGGTCATAAATAGTAACAATTTTATTAGCTTAGATAAATATAAGTCAAGGATATTGTAGCACATATATGGTTTCTTATGGCTAAATACTAACAATTTGATTAGCTTAGATAAATGTATGTCAAGGATATTGTAGCACATATATGGTTTCTTGTGACTTAGCCCTATTCGTATGTCCATTTGTAGAGAGTTATTTGTTTTAGACCTTGCTAAAAGCTGTAAGTTTTTGTATCATTACTAAAGCATTATGTGCTCTAACAAATAGAAGAATAAGCCAAGAAAATTCTTATGTTGAAGCATATTGTCTTTCTTATAGCATGCAAAAATGTGTTGATACATGACACACGTTCTCTTTATCTAAGCACATTTTTTTTTCTCATAAAGTTAGGTAATGGATAGACTTGGAAAGGAATTTAATCACCAACAAATATTCATGTCTACAAAATATGAGAAACCACCTCATGGGATCATAATTTTAAATAGTAAACGCATTCATCAAAACATCATAAAACACCCATCTCTGTGCATGAACACAAATCCTTGGGCCAAGACCTTTTTCTTATGTTTGCATTGTGATTACATTTGAAGAAATACTTATGCAAAATAAATGCCAAAAGAGCATGGATATTAAATTATATACTTGTCTATTTTCACCTTAATATTTTAGAGATGGTGCTAAAGATAATCATGGTGATTTACATCTCAGTCCCACTAAATCATTGTAAAGGAGATATACTATGTGGTTGGCTACCATAGGCCTTTCTCATTCTAAGAATTCTTTGATATTTTGAATATTTCAAAATTCAATTTCTTTTCTTATCTTCTCAAAATTGAACCTGGGATTGAAATAAGTATAAAAAATTACGTAAATTTAAGAATTCAAGATAGTTTTCTGATATTTCCAAGGCTTAAGCATCAATCTTCTATATTATATATACTAAATCCAATCAATTCTGTATAATCATCCAGAAATCAAGTCAATAGGAATTGGAAATCAAAATAAAGCTAGTAACTAATAATCATCCCGCCATATTTTTGTATCAAACAAGTGAAAAATGACCAATCTTATCTCTCATCTTAAATTATTCAGAGCAGGTTCAACTGATACCTACAATTATGATATACTTGAAAATAGAATATCATATAAATTGATTGACATACTAGATTTACAAAATGATACCAAAATAGCATTCTAGTCATCACTGACACCCAAAACTATGGACATGCTAATATGGACTTCAATTTTTTCGGGAGGTATGAAACAACTTAGGCATTCAAATTGCCATTGACATTGCAGTGAAGCATCATCCTTGTTATCAAAATATAATTCGGCAACCTACATCAAACAATTGGCAAGAATAGCCCTAATTCTTTTTGTTACGTACAAAAGAAAGCTAGCAACACCAAGAGATGACCTCTTACGAATGTGACTGAAATGTTTGATCATCTCATGTTCATCAATAAAAAGACTATTTGTGCAGCCAAAGAAATCCCCACCAGCTTCAAATGCAGTTGTTAACATGGAATTCAATTAGTTGTTATATCCATCTATAGTTTGTCAGTGCTCTCACAATGAAAAGGAGGATACTAGAAATGAAATAAGGAGAACAAATTCTAAACAATTTCACCAGATTGGTATCAAGAATTACTAATACTGAGCAGGTTTATAAAAGTAAAAATGAATACAAATGCTTTCAAATGCATAATTATGAGGAATTCCCCAAGATTGAAACAATTGCAATGTGTCAAAACAAATAAAGAATTGGTACAATAATAATGCTTTGGGATTGTAGTGGAAGTCAGAAAATTACATCCATCATAACTGTTAGTGTTGATTTCTATACATTTCTTTTGATTTCACATACATTGCAAACCAATCAAGAGTTCCTCAAGATTTCTAGGCTTGGTTTGCAATTTCTGGTCATGTACTAAACAAATTGAATAGGTGATCTCCAGTTTCACCTGACAAACCAATGTGGTTTATGATACATACATTGAAATAGTCACTCTTTTGCAAGTACAGTTGAGATGAAACAGCTTGCTTATTCCAAGTCACTAGCTACTCCTTGCATAGCTTTCAAACCCCTCGGTCTCTGTATCAAATTACTGCATTTGTTAGGGCAAGAAACAGAAAAGTTGTGTAACAGAAGTTGGCATCCACTCAGTAAGAAACAGCTGATGCAATAACTGACAAATTACCTTTCTTGTGGATTTATTTTCCCTGACTTCATACCGTTCTTGAGAAACATCGCTAAGCCAAACACCAGGACTAAGATTCTGCAAACAAGCATGCCATTTACAATATATGAAAGTGTTTCACTTACTGACAACTATTATTCTTTGATAATCAATAACAGTCAAACATGACGTGCACTCATTGCAAGATCATTCCAAATAAAAGGGTTGTCTAAGAATCTAGAAAAAAACCATAATAGTTGGTGTCCAAATGAAAACAGCAAGCATTTTAACTTCAACGCACAGTTAAATTTTCTTAAAAAGATGGTTCATAGACAAAGTTTAAAGGACATCTAAAAAATTCTTTAAAAGGTATATTCTAGAAAGGGTAATAAAGCAATTTCTCAGCAGGAATCCTACAAATATTGATTGGAGAAATATAGATCGAAAAAAAAAAATCAGGGAAAAAGACAAATTTTCGAGAAAACAATTATGAAATCACTTTTTAAAAAAAATCAGAGACAAAAATTCATGAATGGTATGCATAATTCATTGCTCTATTGGGCTTTATTTAAATAAAAGAAAACATCATTTCTACAGGACATATTTTTTATCCTTTGCATCATCAAGGAGAGTAAGCTCATTGGATATGAACACAATCGACTAGAAACAAGCAACCTTTGGAAATTTTCAAAATCTAAAACAATAGAAGACATTTTTTTGTCATCCCATTAAAATAAAGGGCAAGAGAAAAAGGACACGACAGTTAGACATGCAAGGAATAGAAAAAAAATTAAGGCACTGATTGCTACCAAACCCTTGCACAAATATGAGAGGGCACTTAAAAGTGATTCAGGAAACTTAATCCAGAAAGCATTGATTTACAGTAAGGATTGTGAAAATCTTAAATCATTAATTAACTGGAGCTGCCCTAAAGTCCAAACCAGGAATCCTTTCCAAAATATATTATTGAACGAAGGAAAGGGTCTGCACTTGATAGATTTATAGCCAAAATCAAGCCTATGTTTAATTTGAACTTTGTCACAAGATAAACACTCACATCTATTGCCTTCTGAATACACTTGAGACGCTTTTTGGGTCTCAATGCCAACTTTGAGCCTTTTATTGCCTGGAAATCTTCCTCTTTCTCTCTGAGGGATAGGCTTAGGCTCAATTTTGGCCAAACAAAAGTGTCCAGATTCAAGGGCTTGTTGTCTTGGATAGTGTTCCTTCCCTCTGGATTATTGCTGCTCCTGGTGCACATTATATTATTCATCCGGTGCTGTGATCTGCTACTTCCTTCTGGAGCAGATGGCAGGGGATGAAAGCTTTTATTGGAGGGCAGTGCTATCATTTTATCAAGGGCTGATTGGATTTGATGACAGTGTACTTGTGGGGAGCAGGGGATTTGAAGACACTGTTCTTGTGGGGAACAGGGGATTATCCCTGCAGCAGCAAGTCTGTCCGCACAAATGGTGGATTTGTTCTCCACAATCGTCTCGTCCTTCTTTTCTTGTGGTTTCTCCCTTACCGTACGCTTCCGGACTCCCCATTGAAAAAACTCACCACAAGAAATTGGGTTCTTTAATGTTGTCGGCATCTCCACTTTAACAGCAATATCACAGATTTCTGAAAGCGAAAATGGAAACTCTCGAATCCTTAGAGAAACGAGAAAATTGATGACAAAAATCTTGAATCCGCAGGCATGAAGCAGAAACCCGGGAATTTATACAACTGCGCAAGAAAGCCCTTAATCCCAAGGTTTACAGCCAAAAAGTGACCAAAAGCTCTCCAAATCCTCCATTCTGCGCAAAATACCAAATTCCATTAACTCTAAATTGATATTTCCATGTCAATATTTCATGACGATCTCTAACAAATTCATTCGCCTGTAAACCATCAAAAACAAATTTGACCGCCCTGGGAAGGTTTCTGACAGCAAATAAAGAAAATCTACTCGACAAAACTTCAATCGTCAACTTAAACTCACATAAGGACTGCTAACCAAAACCTTACAAAAATTACCAAAACCAAAACTCAAATGTTGGTTAACAAGCTAGGACTGGTTAATTGTCTGGCCAAAATTCGCCAAAAGATAACCAGATTGAATGGAAAAAGTATCGACAGCGGAAGCATACCGTAGCTTTTAGCAGTTGGGTGAATTCTTTATCAGAAGGATTCAAATAGTGGGCCAAATGTTACAAGATTTGGCACCAAATTTTTTCCCGGACTTTTGGCACCGTGCATTCGGATTTTCGGACTGCAATGAAATCTAGGGAAGAAGATTCAATAGTCTTCCTATTTTTACCTCACAGCCTGCAATGAAATTTAAATTAAAAATGAATTACTTTCACTTTAATATTTATCTCGCTAGAATCCAAGCGAAGACATTGCCTCGCCTGCATCATTGGATTAAACGAATCAACGGTGGCGGATCAAAGCCACTGAAAACATATCGACGGCATTGGTAGTTGGGAAAGTATTTGTTAGAGTTGGGATTCTGGGAATGTTAATAAAAATATACAGATTACTAATAAACATTTCTATATTATTTAACATAAAATTATTAATATTATAAATAATAATTAATTTTTTAAATATTTTTTGATTGATATATCAAAATATATTCTATTAAATAGTAGTTAATAAACAAATATTAATGATCAAAATCTAATTCTACATGAAAATAAGATAATATAATTCATTGTAGATAAAGTTTGAATTTGAAAATTAGACAAATTATATTCATTCAACTAATTTGTACAAACAGTTGAATATAGAGGTCAGCATCAATTTATACTAACGAGGTATATAAGTATATAATTTATAGATCTTAAGCAAATAAATTGGTTTTATAATGAACATTGACATGGTCTTAGCATGTCATAATTAAAAAAAGATTATTTCCAATTAGAATCAAATTTCAATTTACATACCAAATTTCAAAATTGATTCCTTATCAATTCACAACATCCCTGCTCTACCAATAAGGTTCTAACCATTTATAAAATGGAATAAGATTTCAATTAACCATTTATATTTTGACTACAAAGAATATCAAACTTGCACATCGTATCACACTATTGTGAAGCTTAGCACATTTTGTCTCATTCTAATCAAATTAGGTATTTTACATTTTTTTTTAGATTATATCCCATAAGTATTTTGTAATAACAGCCTCTCAATTACAACTATTTTTTAATTTTGTTTTACAAGTACTAACTTAATTGACCAAGCATCTTTCATCTAATTAGAAGTGTCAACTTCATAACCTATCCAAGCACCATCGTGGCTTCAACTCTACACCACCACTTGGGTAATCTACTTGAATGTGGTAAGCTCCCAATGCTAAGGTCATCCCTAGATCCTAACCTAATCCTTAAGGGTTCATTCATGATGATCAAACCTATGTATTCTCTTTAGAAAATTAAAGGCTTCGTAGTTCATAAACTATTCTATAATCTCATTTTTATACTCTTCTCTTGTCTAAGATCTCTATTCTTGCTTTTAAATGACATCTATTCTATAATCTCATTTTTTAATTTAATTCAATTATCATGTAATGTTTTGAGCTAAATATTAAGGAAAATATTTTGGCTATTTAAATTTATGACATATATTTAACTAGAACCTACAAAACCCCTTGAATAAATTCATGTTTACATTGTAGCTTCAATAACTCAGTATTATGATTCTAATGTTGTTATTCAACCCTAAAATGTTGAGTCCTAATTGATTCCTATTAGACTCTATTAAACTCATAAAACTTGCCTTACGTTTACACATATAACAACAAACCCTAATATCATGAGTTGAGTTCCAAAATAAAAAGAGATGACAACTTGAAACATATTATGCAAGAACTATTCAAACTAAATTTAAAAATGATTTTAAATCACCAAAAAATTCCTAGATTTAAAAAACAAGTTCAAAAATAACATAAATTGTGGAACCCTTTATTTATATTAATTGAGATTAAAATCTCTTTACAAAATGTGTCTTTAGCAACAATCACAACAAAATGCACAACAATAAGCCCTAATTATCAAAATATCAATTGCACAACCATGATACACCAAAAAAATATAATGGTTTATTCCCAAGGTAACCTATTAATATCATTGTTGAAGAGTGTTCGTGAATAAGATGCATTCAAACTCTAGAGAATGCAAAGCAAATTTCAAGGATCGTATGACATGTGCCTGATATGGAAAACCAATCTCAGACCCCTGACCATATCAAGACATGAAAAATGGCATGGAATCAGCGCTTCATGACCCGATCAACATTGAGTCTAAGCATGTAAAGTGGCTCGCAAATCTCCCTTGAAATCCCTGACTTGGTCTAAGAGTATGCAGGTTGGGTCTTAAGACTCGATCTACATGTGGAGTTGCAATTATAGGTACTTGCAATGCAGGTCTAGAGATTTGATACTAAACAGAGAACAACAAAACTCATGTAATTCAGGTCTTAAGGTCCGAATTACATGTGAAAGACCAAGACACTTGCAATGGTGGACTTTAAAGCCCACTTTACATGCAAACTCTTGTAATGTCAGACTTGAAGACTGACTTGACTTTGACAAAAACACACATAACCAAAGGGATTTTAGTTGCAGTCAGGTCCAAGAGATCCAACTACAAGAGTCATAGATTTGAACTTGCATTTCGGGTCTTTGGACCCGATTTGCAAGTTATAATGCAACACAACTTGTAATGGTGTTTTAGAGACCCAACCTTGCAAGTAACCCAAAATGCATGTCTAAGGACTTAGAATGTAAAAAAATTGTAGGGTTGTCCTCAATTTTTGCTAAGCGAAAATTGGGGACAACAATTGGCTTTGACTAGGGAACCGCCTTCAGTCGTGGAAATGGTTGAGGGTAGTAGAATCTAGAACTTAAGTGTCGTATCATCCATTGGGCTACAAAGTCAAGAAATAAAGATATAAACGACAAGGAGGATAATATGACTAATGCAAAGAAAACCAACTAAAAACAAGAATGAGACTTGCGCAGCCGCACTTATTGAAAAAGGAAACTAACCTAACCTAAACTAATTGACCATGGAAACCCTCCTAAATGAAACCATTCAAGAGCTCACCAAAGTAGCTTATTTTCTTCAAAATCTTGTAATGCCTTGCATGATCATTGAGAGCTGTGTATAGATGAAGCTGAAGCATAAACGATTATGTTATAACTTGATGTAACACTCCTTGAAAAAGATGAATAAATTCACCTGCCTCCTCAAATAAATCATACATACTGCTACTCCAAAGTGGATCAATGAATTTGGACTTCCCTTGATTAACCATAGATACATCTTTTATCCCTTCATCCATTGTATCTTCATGCTCAGGAGTAAGTGTAACCTTTGAGGAATTGCCAGCTTCCAACCAAGCTAGATATCTTATTGGACATCCTCTTGAAAGGACAAAGACATCACTCTTCTTACTGATTCCACCTTTATCAACTGCTCCTTCAACCATAACCTCATGCTGAATAGAATGAGTTTTGAGTTGGGTGAAAACATGGTTGCATTGCTTACCTCAACATATTGTTCACAAACTTCACATTTGGGAGAATTGTCATCAAGACTTGAGAAAAACTCACTCTATTGTGCTTGTGTAAAGGTCCTCATTAAGTTTCTTGTTAGCTTCCTCATGGATAATATGTCCAAGTTCATGACCTTGAAACATATATGCATTCTTTTCATCTTCTTCAACTTGACTGATACCTTTATGCATATCCATATGTTCACATTACAAGACATAATTGTCCTCATTTACGAGCACTTTGGCAAACAGATCTTCATCAGCCTAAGATTTATTCCCCATGGTATCTTTATCAACAACTTCTTGATAATGTACTGACCATATATGAGAGTTGCTAGCTATATCTACTTCTTTCTCCTAGAAGAGATTAGCAAGATCACTTCAAGTTTAGATTTAGACTGCCCTACTGCTACATTTTTTAATGGTGCCTTAAGAGAAAACCTCTTTGGTTATGAGAGAAGCTTGTTTTGATTCCCTTGAGCTATTTTATTTTTGAGGGCAAGTAGGTAATTAGCCAATTTTTGCACCATAGGATCAATTTTGGTGATTAAAGAGGATTACTCCAAAGATAAGCTTTCTTTGGACCCATTTGGTTCTATTCTTATCCATTCACCAAGGATCAAATTCTCTTCAATTTTTGTGGCCAAAGTTTGAGTAGTTGAGAGTAGTTAGGGTTCCTCTTCCTAACATAAAACTCATCTCAGGCATTTGAGCATGGATAAAGAAACACTTCATATTCTCAATTGTAGGTTGAGAAACATTTGGAATTCTATGTGTCAACTTGTTGAACTGAGCAATGAATTCATGCATAAACATATGAGATTCTTTCTTCAATTGAGTAAGTAGAGTAAACAATGCATGGGCATCTTTTGCATGCTTGAATCTTGCTTCAAATTGGGTTCTAAGTGTCTCCCAATTGGGATAGACTTGTTGGTTAAAAATTTGTAAACATGTGAGGTTTACAAAATGATGGTTTTAGCCATAGTATGTGAGATTAAATCTCTCCTAATTATAAGTGAATTCTCCCCCTTTGCTTACTACTCTTGTCTACTTAGGACAAAACTCTAATTATGAATCCTAATCTAAACTTGGGTGATACATCATCTTATTCTCTTTATTCAGAATCAATGCTTATCCTTTTCTCTCTTTTCAGAAAGGGTATTATGATTTAGAGCAATAATGATTCAAACAACTTTAAAATTCCTAAGGAACAACTTAGGAGCATATATAAGAGATTTACAAATAAGAAGAAAATTTTCTATGAAAGCACAAAATCTTATGTTGCTTCTCAGGACAAGAAAATAATGGTGAAGGTCAAATTCTTCAACTCACTATTATCCTATCAACCTTATTTAGCTTTTGTAACCCAAGCAACTTTCTTTAAATATCAAAATAAAGCTTCGAAGTCTTTATAATGTTATTTTATACAAAATTACAAGATATATTCACTATAAGGCAACAAGATAAAGCTCAAATTATTTATAATGTTGTCCTCCAAAAAGGTCTACTATATCAATTTTGAAATGTAGCACAAAGTCTACACAACCAAATTTATTCTACTCATTTACAATATCCCTATAAATTGCTTTTACTCAATTAATTCAATTACCATAACAAGAGTGACATAACAACACTCTCACCATAGAACACAATGAACTCAACACAAATTTTGAGTGCCAAAAATGCCTTCTTTATTAGTTGAATTAGCAAAAATCACAAATGAACTCAAAGTTTCACTTTGCTTTTCACTTCAACAAAGTCTAGTTGAATGTAGATAAAATATGATAACTACAATGAACACCCTCATATATATAGGAGAGGGGCTCTGAGAAAAATTAGGAAAAGTTACAACTAACTATGACTAAGTCAAAAGTAGAGTTCGATTTGACTTAGGACTTGTGAAACCTTGCATGCAAAACTATATATACAAAATGACACCCGAAGTATCAATTGGAATTACAAAAAATTACCTACAACTAGAAAGCATGAAAAATAACTAAGTGTCTGGAGACACATCTTTCTTCAAAAAATACTCATATTGTTGCAAGGTCACATGTATTTCAGAGTCACCTGGTCCCAGTGTGTGGAATCTAGCATTTGGAGTGGAGTGCAATGCTGATTGGAAGAATTCTCAAAGTTAGACATGAAAGGCCAAAAATTTGCAAATGGAGGTTACTTTGGTGTAATTCAAGTTTATAGACCTTATTACACCAAGAAGGGTTGTTAGAATTGTGTGAATAATGTTGTCATTGATGTCAAACTAGTCTTCTGATTCTATATCAGACAGTGCTTGTAGGCCCAAATATCAGTCCAAACATTATTGATATTATGGATGATATATGCAAAGGTGTTGCGGTTATGTATGTGTAGTTCAGGTGTTGCAGTTTTTGGTTAGAAGTTACTATGCAACATTAATAGGTTTGTATAATTATATTTTTGAGGTTCTATCGAGTTCTCATAGATTTTGATCCTTCTCCTTATTCTCTCTATCATCCTGATGATGGATCACAAAGTGTAATCCAAAATGTTGATGCAAAAATTCTCACACAATCGAATCCAGAAGCATAGACCATTAATCAAATGGATTATGGAAATATTTTGATGTTGATCTAAGAAGATGACAAGTGTGAATATTTTGTGAGTCTATTCGCAAACACATATACATTCACGACTTTAGACTTTAGGAAGTCTCATGATGAAGTCCATTGAGATACTCTCTCATTTTCTACTTTGGGACTAGTAGTGGTTGTAATAATCCTACAAGAAATGTATTATCTTTTTATTTCATGAGAAAAATGACACATTCCCTAACATGTGAATGGAAAACACTTTTGATTCTTTTAAAAGTGAATATCTCTCTAACTTTCTTTTAGGGTTTGAAATACCCATGGTGTCCTACAAAGGAAAAGTCATGAGTTACCCTCACAATTCTTTCTTTTATCTTAGATTTTTCTACTAAGTAAATCATATCCTTGTAAAGGATGAGTTCATTGGATACTAAGTACTTATCTTCCAACATATTCCCTTTCAAAAACATCAATAACAAATGCATTTTTATCATATTTTGTTGTGATATCAACTTTCCAATATGTAGATATTTTAAACATTTAGCTCAAATTTGGCCTCCTAGATAAAGCATCGACAACAAAATTTCTTTTCTATTTAATATAATCAATGTCAAAATCAACCACTTGAAGTTTGAGCACCCACTTCTATTACTATTCCTTAAAATACTTTTGGTTGAAAAATTATATCAAGCTTTTGCAATCCATCTTGACCATAAATTTTCCACCCTCAAAACATTTCTTTATCATAAATTAAGAATCACCTTTACACCTCCTTAAGTTTCCTAATCACAAAGGCAACTCATTGCTTGTTTAACATGATCACAAATCCAATTCCTTATCCATAAACATCATATTCCAAAACAAAGGAAGGGAAAAATTAGAGATAGCTAACAAGGGACATGAGCTCGTTACCTCCTTTAACTTTAAAATTTTTTTTTTGTTATTTTTCATCCAAATAAAATCTCATTTCCTTGTTAAATATATTAATGTCATGGTTGGTTTAGACAACCCCTTAATATATCAATCACTCCACAATAATTTTGATCTTCTCAATGTCCATCAACAATCCCTAACTATTGATTATGTGACCTAGATACACAATCTTCATCATTAGGAATTTGAATTTGGAATCTTTAATAAAAAGAGTTTGGGTTTGTAGAATCTCTAACAAGTCATTAGTGTGGCTTAATTTCTCTTCCTAGGTCTTCTTGTATGTATGGATATAATCAAATAAAATGAGGATGAATTTCCTCAATTGAAGGATGAACATTTGGTCCATGCATTACCAAAATATGGTTGGAGCATTAGTTAGGCCAAATGACACGTATATAATTTATTTTTTTATGACATATACCAATGAATGTAGCCACTAAATACCTAAACCCATGTATGTTTCTTCTATGTCAACCACGTATAATTCATCCTTCATATCATACTCTCCTAAAGTAAGGTTCAACTAGGAGATTTTTTGGGTGCATTGGACGGAAAACCCTTTAGCCACCATTGCATTTAATCCCTTAAAGTCTTTCAATTTTAATCCTTTCTTGGATAACAATCCTTCATTTATAAAGTTGTGTGTGGCATTGGTTTTAATGAGAATCACTCTTTATTCCTTTAGGACTCCTTGGATTGAAAAAGGATTGTATCTTAGAGCACCTAATAACCCAACCAAAGTGCTTCCTAAATTTCCATTGTAATCTTTTGATTTATCTTCTTTTCCTACACTCCTCAGTCCTAGCTCGTTTTCCTCATTTTATCATTCAATTTCTTTTTTATCTCTAACTCATCCTTAGAAACTACCTCAACATAGTGCACTTTCCCTTTACCAAGGCATATGGGTCTTAGTGACCAAGGATGCTTGAAGGACAAGTATAGTTTATTTCTTCTCAATAAATTATTTTAGAACTCCAATTCCTAATTTGAAGGGTATTCTTTATGTTGCTAAACATTATTTTGTAGAATTTATATGGAGAGAAAAGTCCTTTTTTTTTAGCCTACTCCTTGGCATAATATTCTCCAAATCTAAGGTCCTCTCGATTGACTCTTACAGAGAAGGTGATTCAAATACTTTGTCCAAACCCTTGAGATATTCATTAATTACTTCAATAAAAATCATCACTAACATTTTCTTTGAATCATCGAGCAACATCACAACTAGTTTCAATAATTTTATCCCATTGTTCTCAATTGAGCCAAGTTACTTGAGAGGAGCTATCTCCCTAAAGGGCACCTCGAGATTTCTCTTATCAAACCTTACAATTATTAATATATAGAACTCACTATAGAGTTGATGAATTTATGGCCTAGAGTGACCAATCCATGGTACCCTCAATATGCATTGTAGCTTATGACATTATCCTCAATCATCGACCTAAGAGACAAGTATGTGTGGAAAACTCTTGTACACATCCTTGATTCATGAATTTGTTGGAAAGGTGGGGAGTGTCAACTTTCCTAGAACATGCTACATATCATGAGGCATTTGACGACCTTATTTAAGGGCTAGGTCTATTCCTGCTTTACTTCCTTTATTTTATACAACTACTAAGAGACATTTCAATTCAAAGGATTTGACCAAACCCCTAAGAGATTAATTAATTCCTTCAATAAAAAACATTAATAACCTTTTATTTGAAACAACATACACAATCATAACTAGTTTCTATAATTTTGTACCATAGTTCTCAACCAAACCAAACTACTTGAGAGGAGCTAGCTCCCTAACCCTAAAGCACACCTCTGATCTCTCCTATAAACCTTTCAAATATTTATCTACATAAATAATTATACAATTTATTGGAGATATGACATTAAGTTACTAATTTGCAATACCACCATTCATATGTAATGTTGTCAATATGTAATGTAACAAGCTTTGTGGATTTATACTTAATTATTGTCCTAAGAGACAAACATGTGTTCAATTATTGTACCCATGCATCAGTCATGCATTTGATAGATCTATTTTCCAAAGAAATGTTGCTCTTGAGACATTGGATAGTCTTTATTTGTAGCTAAGGCTATTCCTAATTGACTTCTTTAATTTGATAAATTTGTTATGAGAAATTTCAGCCCATATCTCCTTTGGGAGGACTTGGTACTCTCATATTCTATAATATCATTTATATTATGAATTTGAACTTAACCTTGTGAACCTTTTCATTCACCTATTCTTCCCTAGGGAGAAATCTAGGCTTCAAAGGCCTAGTTAGTGAAACTAGGATAGTCTTATGAGTGTTGTTGGGAGTCGTATTATGATTGTTGCCTAGATTGAAGCGATTCTCTCACTGTAATAGATTAAAATTGACTCTAAAAAAATAAAATCTAATTTCCTTTAAGATAATATCACCAATTACTCTAGAATGAATCATAATCTCGAAACCTATTTAAGACTACATTGATTATATTTTTTGTAAAGATGGTTTTTAAATGAAAAGATAATAACACTTCAAGGAAACAAACTAGTGAAGAAAATTGTTACAAGAAAATAATTATAACTTTTCAAAAACGAAAATAGAAATTATGAATAATGAAAAACCTAATGTTGACTAATGAAAATTTTCCACACTATTATTAAAACAATTAATATTTTGGATTTTTCGGTATTCATTTCAAATGATTGAGTTATAAAAATTTAATATGTTGATATATAGAATAGAATATAATTTCTATTGCTTTGATCATTCCAATGTAAAATTATGTTCGGTTACAAGTTAGTTGTAGATGCTAGTTTTAATAACATGATAAATTAGAAATATTTTTTGTTTAATCATTAATGTTGATCATTGATTATTAATCAAACTATAATGTGATTATGAATAATATGATAATTAAATTGTGATGATAAGATGGATGCAAAAAAGTATATTCTCTCTACCAAAAGAGGAAGGAGAGTATTATCATGAAGAGAGTTGTAGATAAAGATTGTTAGTAGCCACATCATGGCATCAATAAATAGTTATCTACACATGCATAATGTATCATTATTATTAAAAGTGTTAGTTCAATATAAAAATTTAATCTTTATCAATTCTTCAATAAGTAACTTAGTCAACATTAGTGGTTGAAGGTCAAGAGTGGTCTTGTGTTGCGACTGCAAACTAGTTATGTGATCATGCTTTTCAATGTGCTATTTCTTAGTTACCCTATTCATTATAAATTATTTGGCAACAAACATTCTACTTCCCTATCATCATTGTTGGTTGTAGAATTCTCGATGAGTCCATCCTTCACATTGAAAAATTAATGTACTAGAAACTATACTTGGATGAATCCTTTACTTTTCATGTTTTGGCATAAACATCTTATTCATCACACCTCAAGTTGATCTCATCCCCAATGAATTTTGAATTGAATTCTATTTTACAAATAGCGTAGCAAAATATGAAGCTCTCATCTCTAACCTAAAGTTATTAGTATAGTGGAACATTAAGCATCTATATGTAATTGGTGATTATAGCTTGTTATTAAGCAAGTAAATGATGATCTCCTAGCAAAGAATGATAATATTGTCCCCTATAATAACATGGTGGATAATTTCAAGCTGCAGTTTCTAGATGCATTTTTTAATAAAGTTTCTTGTATCAACAAAGCTACATATGCAATGGTTACCGTAGGATCTCTTTTAGATATTCTTAATAATTATCATGAGTACCATTTCCTTATATAAAGACATTTTATCCCAACCTATGATATCCCTCACTCAAAAATAATATATGAAATTGTTGGTCCCAACACCCCCTAGTATAGTGACATCTATGCTTGCCTCTAGGATCAAATGATACCATCCAACCTATTATCGTATAAAAGTAAATTCCTTATCAAACAAACCTCCTATTACACCCTCATTGATGACATGCTCTATCATAGGGGCTATGTTGTCACTTAACTTATATGTCTCAATGCATATATGAGACTAAGTTAGCACATTAGGAAGTCCAAAATAGAATTTGTGATGCCCATACAAATGGGATTATCCTTGTTGAGAAGCTACTTCACATAGGACATTGTTGGCCTATAATTTAATTAGACATTTTGTCAACATGTGAATAAATACATAGCTTATAAGAAGAAAAAACATCTCATTCATGCCACATCACAATCTCTACAACCTATTATGACTCCATAACCCTTTTCTTAATGGGGTCTTGAGATTATTATAATAACAACAATAAATTAATTATCAAACTCACTAAAAACTTCAACAAGTGGTTCAAATCCATTTTGCCATTTTCATTACGAGTACCCAAATAGCCAAGTTCATTCTTAATTGTTGGCAATTAACACTCAATTGGTTGGTTTAAATATTTTGTCATTGATGGCAACATGGCAATGTGTTCCGACTTCATATTTTGGTTTAGTAGTGTACCGACAAACACTTCACCGACACTGACACTGACAGGTTGGAAGGAATTCTCAGGTTACTGACATTGCAGGCCGACATGAATTATATTCAGGTTATTGGTATTGGAGGCCGACATCATTTGGGAGATCTGACATCAACAATTGTTTTTGATATTCTTGTATTTATGTTATTGAGCTGACATGTATATTCATATTGTAATTATCTTTGTAAGCCGACATAAGGCATGATGAATTGTAAAGGGGTATATAGGTCAGTTGATTAGATCATTTTGTAATATGGTATGTAGGTTATGGAATGTAGTGGAGATGCAAAACATATGAGAGAGATCATGTATGTGAGGATATTTTTGTAAGAGGGTATTCCGGTAAGGGTTTAGGGTTTCAGACTGGAATAGACAGAGCCTAATCAAAACTGTATTCAGGCATAAAAGATGCTATCTTTGTAGTTCAATCATTTCTCCGGATTGTATTATGGATTTGTATGTAGTTAGTGAGGCTCCTTTTGCAATTGAGTAGTGTGCTCTAGGCTGTAAGCCTTCCTGCAAGTACAGGCCCCTATATTTTGTAATGTCTCTTCATATGGCCAATGGATTGATATCGTGGGTCACAAATCCCACCGTGGATTTTCCTCTTTGAGGTTTTCCACGTATAATTTTGTGTGTTATGATATTCATTTGTTTGATTAGCTTTTTGGTTGCTTTACTTCTTTCAATTATATATCTACTAGTATACGGGTTGGTGAATGCATGTTTTAATAAGGTTAAAATTGATCATTCTAGTAAAAAACTGGTTCACCCTCCCTCTCAGTGTTCTTGGATTCCAACATTGAACAAATCATTTGCCACTTTGGCATTCCTTCCACCATCATCACATAATATAAAATCCCTTAAAATCCACAAATTAGATACACATGTGAAGAAGTGGTCCACCCCATACTACTCATAAGATAATGGCCAAGACAAGGTGTCAAATAATAATTTCTCAAAATCCTTAATAAAATTATTAAAGGTATTGCCCATGATTGGAATATTTAATTAAATACTACTCGTTGACCCTACCCTAGTAGCATTTTTACTCTCATTGGTTCCACACCATACTCCCTTGTCTATGGTGTTGAAGCAATAGAGGTCAAGCTACCACCATTGCATGTTTCTTTATGTAACCTTATCTTCAAGGAAGATTATAAAGTGTCATGGATAAAAATAACTTGAAGTCCTTTATGAAAATCATCCCAACACTTTTAATCACCTTAAATCACTCTAGAACAAGTTGTGTTGTAGCTACAACAAACAAATTTGAGCCTAAGAGTTTGATATTGGATACCTTGTTCTCAAGGAGAATAATAAGAATACAACCAAGATAGAGTAAAAAAAGGAAATTTTGAATCAGCCTAGTTGGCTCCCTATGTCATCATCTCTAATTCTAGATTTAAAGCATACAAGATAGTCAAACTATAATACTATGAACTAGATGACCCAATGAACATTATGCATCTCAAATGCTAATGCATAAGCACATGGTAGTTGTCTTTTAAATATTCAAAAAAAAAATAGTAAAAAAAAAAATCCATATGATGGTGAAAACCACTTCTTTTGGTACCTTGGACAAGAACCATTACAAAAACCTCATGAATAAGCCACACATGTAGCAAGAAATAAATTTTGTCTATGAGCACACATTACACCTTCATCCATCTCATCGCTATTATCAAAATCCACCCACTTTTTCAACCCCTTTATCCTAATTCATTCAATCAAATGTACCATTATATATCATCATCATTTCATATCTCCATCCCTATCCATTCAATTACCCTTGACATACATATCATACTCATCCCATCCTCCTTCAAATTACTCAACTAAAAATCCATTTGTCCTTTTTTGAGGTTATAAGTTTCATCCCTCTCACACATCTCTCCACCAGTTCAATTTCATTAACAACCTCCATCACAATGCATATTTCCCCTTCTATAATTTTGTGTCTAATTGGGGCATCCCATTTTTGGTAATCATTTAGAAGAGTTCAATTATTTATTCTCCCTCATGACATGACCTAATTCTTCCATTCACGTCACCTTTTATCTCCTCAAGACACTGTGCAATGTCCCCCTTGTAATGTTTATAAATTCCTATAGTACTCATCCCCCCTTTAAATTTATGATTGGACCCTTCCCCATTCATTTTCCTCCTCTCTCATCCACTATATTGACCTCATTATCATCTCTCAAAATATTGATAATCTATTCCCAATTGTGACCTTGCTTAGGATAATGACATCATTTCCACACATGCTTAAAAATGGCTAGCTCTCTTTACACTTAACCCCTCTTATAATCCCCCATCTTGTGCTCTCATCAAATCTCATTCCTCTTTCCTATTTAATGACCTTTCCAATCTTTGACACTTTCACTATCCATCATTTTTTTGTACAAGCATCACCCATGAGTGACACCCTTTCTTTATCTTCCTAACATATGTGACAACAATGAGTGGCACCTCTAATATTCTTTTCACAACTACCACCCATGATTTGTATCCTTGGTATACCCTATATAATAACCACCCATGTATTTCCCTTACTTTTCCTTCAGGATAGGCTCCACCCAGTAGTGGTGTCTCTATTCTTCCCTAAATAGGTGTCACCCATTAATAGTACCCCCATTTTTTCCTCTTTTCACAAGACCATCAATGAGTGGCACCCCTAATTTTCATATACAAGCACCATAGTTATGTGTCATTCTTATATTTCCCTTGCTTTCAAATCCTTTTTCATATACAAGCACCATAGTTGGGTGGCATGCATGTACCACCCCCCCCCAACTACCTTGAAACATCATTCCTTTATCTCTAAACCATAATTCATGGCCTTGTAACATAATCCTTGGAATCTTGATCCATAAACAAATCCCTAATTCCATTTATTTATCATATATAATTTCCTCACCCATCATTACTTAGTTAATCATCTTCATGGTCAATCATTATCAATCAATACCTATTCTTCCTTAAGGTTGATGAGTTAAATCAATTAGTCTTAGTCTCCAATTTATCCACCTAAATTAATTAATTAAAACTTTCTCAATTTATTGTTTAATCCCCTCCTAATATTTTTAATATATTTAATTTCACATCCTTCTTAATTTTAGACCTTTTAATCTCTACTGGCACGAATCAAAATCTCAATCATTCTCTTTATTCTATGTGTCCTTAGTTCCCCGGTGCTCCCACATTTGTGAACATACAAACTCATTGCACTCCCTGCTCACACTATGAGCATGCTAAATTTGAGGTGTTGATCCTTAAATATCACACTTACAGGAAATAGCCTTATGGGGAGTTCAATGAATGTAGAACTATGTGTGCTTCGCTAAACAAGCTTTGAGATTTTAGAAGTCATATTTTTGAATGCTTTGGGGGAGGAAAGAGATAGAAAGAAGCAAAAAAAGCAAATATAAATTTGAGGCAGTACACAAAAGCTTTTACAAGAGTTTAAATTTCCCTTGAGATAAGAGAAAATAAATAACTTCTAAACTTTAAGCACAAAACAACACTAAACTCTTTATTATTGGAAGGAGAACAAAATGCATTAGGTCATAGAGACACATAGCATAACATTAAAATCCTTCCATGAGAAGCATCTATTAAGGCTCTTTAGGTTGCAAAATTGTTCTTGTTATCTTGATTCAATACTTATATTTAGCTAACTAGATGACATAATATCATTCCAATCATAAAATTTACAGATAATTGAAAGAGTATAGGATATGATTTAATGGTGTATGCACTTCAGTTGAAATTATAGAAGTCATTAATAAATATTCAATCTATTATACTCATAATGACACATAACTTCAAAATCTTTCATTAAAATAGAAATAAACACATAGAAGAGGTAAACTATGCACAACCTAGTATGTCTTCTTTCAATAATGAACTCAAAATAAAGCTAAGGTCTAAGAAAATAACAATATACAAGTCTTTCTTAAAATTTGGTGACCCCTTAAAACATTATGCATGCAAGCTTATATAGATAAAAACTCCTAGCTGCAAAACATTGATCCCAATGGAATAAGCCTTTGCATATCTGTTAGGAAAATGGTGTCTCAACCTTGCAATAATAAAAAGGTTATTGTTGATACATGAACGACAAGGGTTCCAAGAATTTCCCTTGACCATGGGTGTTCAGGGACAACACCCCTGACTTGGGGGTTGCATGAGGTTCCCCCCTTGCCGACCCCAGTCCCATGACTGACACGGGTTCAAGGGGGCAGTGTACCTTCGTGATGGTTTTTGGGGCAACACCCTCGAAAAAAAAATTCACTTGTAATTTATCATAGTAAATCTTAACCATTTATCATTAGGTCATATATCTAAAGGTGGATATTTTGAGCACTCCATTTTCCCTAGAAGGAAAACCTATAATATAGGGGCATTGTACACTACAACTATGTAGTGTGATCTATTATCAAAGTCTGATAGTTGTTGGGTTGCCTCTGGATCTCCATTGGTGATACTCTAGTAATAATATTGCTCTAAATTTATATTTTAATTTTTATTCTAATTTTCTAATAATATATTAGATGAGTTTTGGAATGTGGGGTTTTTCTCCTGAAAGGGTTCTCCCAACGTAAATCATCATGTTGTGGTATGCATACTATTTTTTTAATTGTTGAAAATATTTATAAAAGTTTTTCATTACCCTCCTCTCAAGCTTAGTGTAGCAAGTTGTTCCACTACTTAACTTCCTTACAAGTGGTATTAAAGCCCGATCACCTTTGGCTTCAATTGTGGATTGCTGGGTTTTTTGAACTAATCCATATTTGAGTGGGAGCTTGTGCAGAAGATACTTTTTGATCTTACTGCAAGAATTTTCAAATGACAATTTTGTCAGGGAGAATAGAGGTGGAGAAATTTTTTGCAAGTAATTTTTAGATGTGGAAGTTGAAGATGGAGGATATGCTAATGGATTGAGATATGCAAGATTTTGTTGATGTAAATATCTCAAGACCTTCAAATCCTACTATAACTAATTAGTATGATGTTATGGATCGGAAAGCCAAGGGTCTAATCAAATTATGTTTGGCAAACTCTATTCTAATTAATGTCCATGAAAGGACCTTTGCAAAGAAGCTTGGCGAGTGTATCAAGCCAAATATTTATTGCATTAGATTTTCTTGAGAAATAATAATTGAGAATGGAATAGGGTGGATGGATTAGAGACCACCTAGAAGCATTCAATATGGTGGTGGATAAATTGGCATTTGTTGATGTTAAGATGGAGGAGGAGAAATGTCAAATCTTGATTTGTTCTTTTCCTAATTTGTGGGATTCTATTGTTATGGCTATCAATAGTATTTCTATTCTTTTGAAGTCTAAAGATGTGATGGGTTCCTTGCTCAATAAAGAGATTTAGAGGAGGGTATCCATCAGTTTGAAGTAAGCCCTAACTATTTGTGGAGGATCTAAGGAAAAAGGCAACAAGAATGAGAAGTGTGATAAATCCAAGTCCAAAGGGAGATCCAAATCTTCTAAAAAGTCCAAAGTCATTTGCTCAAATTGCGGTAAATCAAGGAAATTCTATAAGGATTGCAAAGAAGAAGAGAAGAAGAAATAGAAGAAGTTTGATTATGATTCTAAAGTCTAATAAGGAAGAAGGTGATGCATCCATTGCAACTTTGGACACTCATGTAGGTAATGATGCATGGTTAAATTGATTCAGGTGCATCTTTTCATATGAATTCCAATATTGGTTTTCTAAATATGAAGAATTTAGTGAAGGTAAGGTGTGCTTGGGGTGATGATTCTCATTTACATATTGCTGGTCATGGTAAAGTTAGAATCAAATTTCCTGATTATAGAGTAAAAAGGATTAGTGATGTATATTGCATATCCCTAGAGTAGAAAAAAATTAGTTATTTATGAACAAATTGATAGATGTGGGTGTCCAGGTAGTCTTTTCTAATGGAGGATGTAAAATGGTTAGAGGTGTTATGGTGATTGCTAGAGGTGTTGGATTTGGCACATTGTATAAGATAAAAGCATACATTGTTGAGTGTAATAGAACTTATATGAAAAGAAAATGTATGTCCATACTTTGTTGGAAGATTTCAACTTCAATAGATGGACATGCCTTTGGGTACCTAAGGTGCTCTTTCTTCCAAAGCAAAGTTACCTACAAAACATACTATGTTATGGCACAAAAGACTTGACCACATTGGAGAAAAGGGTCTAAGGACTTTGAAAAATAAATTTAACCTTGTTGAAGGTTTGAATGATTGTAATCTTGATTTTTATTTGTGTGAGTATTGCATTTATGGAAAATGAAATTGTGTTCAGTTTTACTCGGTTTCTCATTTTCTTGTGATGTGTTGGATCTTATTCATTATAATGTGTTCGGTCTTGTAGATGTTCTTTCCATTGCAAAATGCACATATTATGTCTCATTTATTTATGATTATAGCATAAGGATATGGATATATTTTATAAAGAGTAAATCTAAAGTTTTCAGTTGATTTAAAGAATTTAAAACAATGGTTGAGTTGTAGACTAGGAAGAAAATGAAATGTTTGAGAACTAATAATGGTGGTAAATTTTTCTTTAATGATTTTGATAGATTTTGTAAAGTTTGTGGTATTCAGAGATAGAAGACAACTCCACATTCTCCCCCAACATAATGGAGCTGCAAAAAGAATGAACAAGATGCTGATGGATAAGGTTAGGAGTATGCTAATTGTTGCTAGTGTAGAACAATTTTTTGGGGCTAAAGTTGTTGCCACTATTTTCTACCTAAAAGAGGATGTGATTCAATTTCCTTCTATGCCTAAGAGAGTTGAATCGAGACCCCTAGATAGTCAAGAAGTTGAGGAGAGCTCATCTAGCACTAAATCTTCAAAAGAGGAGGAAGAACCTCTAACTCAACTTGTTTGAAGGTATACAAGACATAGACAACCACCTGAAAGATTTTCACCTAATGATTGGAGATTTTTTTTTTTTTTTGAATACTGATATGGATGAACCTAGAATTGAAGAAGAGGCATTAGGTATGAATGATGCATAATCTTAGAAGATTTCTATGGGTGGAGAAATGATATCTTTGAAAAAAAATGATACGTGGGATCTTGTAACATTTTCTGAAGGACAAAAACCTATTGGTTGTAAATGGGTTTCCAAGACAAATATTGGTTTAGATAGAGGTATTGAGAAGTATAAAGCAAGGTTGGTTCAAAAGGCTTCTCTCAGGTTGAGGGTGTTGATTATGGTGAGATGTTTTCTCCTATTGTGAAAATGACATCCATTATATTTTTGTTCTTTACTACTGTTGCTTATGATTTAGAGTTTGAGAAAATGGATGCAAAAATTATTTTTCTTCATGGTGATTTCAAGGAGGGTATTAATATGGAACAACTAGAGATCTACATGGTAAAAAAAAAAAATTGGTTTGTAAATTGAAAAAATGTATGTATGGCATCAACCAAAGTCCTAAGATGTTGTACCAAAAAATTGATACATGTGTTAAGTTTGGTATTTAAGCATTTAAAATCAGATCACTGTGTGAATTATAAATTTGATGATGATCATTTCATGTAAATTGCATTATATGTCAATGATATGTTATTCATTGGTAAAGAGAAAGGTATGATTTTAGAACTAAAGTATCATCTTGTTGCTAGATTTGAAACGTAAGATCTTGGTGCAATGATACACATTCTTGGGATGGAAATTAGAAGAGATGGAGTGAAAAAAAAGCTACAATTAGGCTAGAGTAAGTATGTGAATTTAGTTTTACAAAGGTTCAACATGTAGGATAGTAGACCATTATGTGTTCCATTTTCAGTTGAGACAAAGTTATCTATTTTAGATTGTCCTACATGCCCATCAAAGATGGAAGACATGAGAAGAGTGCCTTACCAAAGTGCAGTTGGAAGCTTGATGTATGTTATGGTTTGTACTAGACCAAACATTTTCCAAGTAGTGGGAGTTCTTTCCAAATATATATTGAAACCTAGTAGAGCTCATTGGGATGCAATTAAAAGAGCCTTCAAATATTTGAAGGGTACCTCAGAGTATTCTTTGTGTTATCATAGTAATTTTAAAGGAGACAAGATTTCCCTTGATATCAATGGTTATGTGGATTCAAAATAGGTAGGTGATGTTGATAGTGGGAGATCCACTGGTGCTTATGTGTTTATTTGGTGGTGTAATTAATTGAATAAGTAAGCAATAGATTATGGTTGCTTTGTCCACTACTGAAGTTGAGTATATGGTAGCTACTCATGCTTGTAAATAATCCACTTGGCTTAAGAGATTGTGTTCATATATTAGAATGAAACAAGGTGCAATGAGAGTTTATTGTGATAATCAAAGTGCAATTTTCCTAAATAAGAACTCGACAGTTCATGCCTAGACCAAGCACATTGATGTTTAGTATCATTTTGTTAGAGATATGGTGGAGGATGATAGAGTGAAGTTGGTAAAGGTAGAGACTTGATGAATTTAATATATTCCTCAAGTAAGGTTGTGAGAACAAAAAAGCTCAAATGGTGTTCAGAGTCAATGGGGCTCTTGGCCTCTAGTGATTAAAAAATGACTTTGCAACCACTTCCATTTCTCTTGCAAGGTGATTGATAGGTGGGAGATTTGTTAGTAAAATGGTTTCTCAATCTTGCAATAATAAAAAAGGTTATTTTTAATATGTGGGTGGTAGGGGTTTGACTGCATCACCCTCGAATTGGGGTTTATAAGGGGTTTTGCCTTGTTGTCTTCAATCTCGTGACTAGTTGAGGGTCCAAGAGGTAGCATGCCCAAACGAGGGTTTTTAGGGGAAAGATCCCCAAATAAAAACACTTATAATTTATCAAATTGTAAATATTGACCATTTATCATTAGGTCATAGATCTAACAGTGGATATTTTGAGTGCTTTGTTTGCCTTAGAAGGCAACCTTATATTATAGCTATGTAGTGATGTATTATTAGACTCTGATAGTTATTGAGTTGCATATGGATCTCTATTGGTGATGCTCTTGCAAGAAGTTTTCTCTTTAAGTATATTAAAAAAAATTGTTCATTTCTGAATAACATATTGAGAAACTTTTGGAGTGTGGGGTTTTTCTCCCAAAAGGGTTTTCTCCATGTAAACCATTGTGTTGTGTTATGCATGCTATTTATGTTTATTTCTTTAACTATTGAAAAGATCTATAAAAGTTTTACAATACCCTCCTCTAAAGGTCAATGTAGAAAGTTGTTTTGCAACTTAACTTCCTTACAATATCCACTGTGTGTTGGTTGCCATCATGTGTATTGTTATAAATACCTCAAGCCAATGATATCCACATCATTATTACCTTTTCATATGTGAGGTGAAGATTCCATATGGATTATCCATTATTTTTGTTGCAATGGACTTGGAAAACATGGCTTTATTTCTTCTTTATATGCATTCATTTGAACATGTGATGCTTTTTCAGTGTTTCCCACTTCAAAACTAGCCAATAAAATGACTCAATTTATCACTAGGCTCAAAACATTCATGAGATTTTGCCTTGTTGATAAGTGGCATCATCTGCTTATGTTGCTTGCTTTCCCCATTTGCCTTTTAATTTTCAAGCATATTGGACACATTGCATGCAAAAAAATCTTGCTAAAGCTTATATTATTCCCCTTTTCTCAAAATATTGTGGGGCTGACACCTGACACTCTTAATTGAAAACATCCAAAAATAAAAGGTTTTAATCATAACGCACATGGATGACAAGTAGGGGCTTTACATGAGCTTTACTAAAAATTGTGTCAAGCTTCCAAGTGGTGCATTCAAACGCGAGCTTGGAACACAAAACAAATTAGTCCCTAGGCTATTGGAAAATATTAAAATAAGCGAAAGAAAGGGTCTGAGCTTTATAAATATGAATAAATTTATAATTTGGTCTTGAGGTCACTATAGATGAATCTACAAATTTTTTGACTCTTTATGATTCTTTGTTTGCAAGGAAATGGACTAAAAATTCTAGTTTGCATAAAAAATGCACACACAAAAAGGAAGGTCATATCAGAGATCACAACTTCAAGAGCATAAACTGTAAAAGGGCCAATCTTTCTTAGACAAATGATTTTGTATCTACAAGACCTCAAAGGTTCTATCCAAATCAATCATCTATTTGAAAGAGATGCTAGTCAAAGTTACCTATAAACCTCCATATGAAAACTGAGTTAAGCCAAGGGATGCAATATTTTCTCAACTTATACAACATTGGTATCCAATCTTAGGGTCTGCAGGGATGATTGATCCTGCCACTTTCTCTCTAGCAAATACTCCATTTGATCTACGCTCAACATTACTCCATCTAGAAGGAAAGGGGATGTGATTCCTAACTAGATGAACTATTCAATCTATCCCCTCACATGCTTCATAGTCAACTCAAGGCCCTTGAGGTTTTTTTTTGTTTTTTTTTCTCTTGAGAGCAGCTACATTACATTCAATAATTAATTAGCCCTTTTCACTATCAACCTCTTATCACTGATTCTTGCAACAATCAAAGCATCATAGCTACAATATATAATTTCTCAATAAATGACCTTGACTCAACCACTTTTGGAGAATTACTCTACAAAATGTGCTCGACTATTGACCCAACATTCGTACTCAAATTTTGAGAATCGACATTTAATTGGAGAGTTGTCCTCAACAAGGTCACAAAAGCCTTGACTTTATCCCAATAAGAGACATACAATTGCTAGATCATGGGGAAGAAATTGGACTTAATGATGATGAGTCAGACTTAGTAGAATTAATCTTCATCAACCATATCCAAATTCACAAAAGGAACACTCAACTTCCTCTCCTGAACCATCATCAATAGTGGAAGGAGCCATTCTTGTCCATAAATTTCCTTAATGACATACCAGCAATGGACACTACTTAGAAACAACCCCCATACATAATTGATATAGAAGATGACATGGAAGAAGAAGACGAAGGACTAATATTACAAGGGCTAATGTAGAGGAAGAAAATATAGCAAAAGAGGAGCCTAGGATATAACATGATCTTCTTCAAGATCTAACATGTACAAGAAGAAGAGGCTTGGAAAGAAGGTGATGAAAGGGAAAATGTGACAATTGATATGGATGCTCTTAAAAAGGAAAGTGAAGAAGCATTACATTCAATGCAAGTGGAAGAGGTATTTATGAAGATGATGATGATAAAAATCAATGCCAACATAAGTAGAATCTTTAAGGGCACCATGAGGAAGAGGTTCTCAAATATCATCATGAAGGGGAACAAGAGAAAGAAATTGATCATAGAGAAGAATTCAATGAGGAGTTTCATGAGGAACATGAACAAGAGAAAAATCAAGAGCTTCAAGGAGGTAAGCCCCCATAACATGTTGAAGAAGAACATCAAAAAGAACAACTTAATGAAGAAGAATGTATTAAAAATGAAAAAGCATTAGAGGAAGAAATTAATAATTTGGAGAGGACCACCCACAAGAAATCATGAGGCCACATGATTAGTAGGAGGACAAGGGTGTATTGGAAACAAATATCTTTTCAAAAACTGCTTCTGGCACAACCCCCATGTGGTTAACACAAACCATCCGAAGGAGGCAAAGAAAGTATAAAGAGATAAATGTAGAAGATTTGATAGTCCTAGAATATGCATTTAGAACTCCTGAACCAAAGAAGAGGGTTAGAAAAATATCAGTGGTAACAAAAGATGTCGACGATCATCAAAGAGCCTAGTTAGTAGTCCCTCTAGTGGACAGACCCGAAGATGAAATGAAATAACCATATTACCAAATGAAAGATGTGGATCTTGAAGTACAAACAAGAGAAGGGAAAAAGCACTCTCTATGAAAAGCTATAATAATAATATTTAAAAGGATTGATAAAGATAAATATACTAAAGAATAATTAAAAGCCCAAATTGAATAATTGAAGAAATATATTGGTCATTTCTTAGGACCTATGGATCTTAGGACCCAAAGGGACATCACTCCAAGGAAGAGATTGTTTTGTTTTAGCAACATTGGAATGGCGTTGTAAAGTTTATATAATGCTATAAAAGATTAGCTGAAATTTTTACATAATATGATAATTGGTGAAGGAGAATAAAGGATAGGCATTTATGAAACCATTCTTATGTGGGAGGACTATCTTCCTATTCTCTATATCATTAAGTTCACAAGAAAAGATGACTTGCTAAAGAAAGGAATTCTTGACTACTCCAATTGGAAAATATAGATGGAGTGGATAAGGGGATCGAGATGGTCATAAAAGAGTACAAGGAAGCCAAAGAAAAGATTATTAACCAACTAAATGCTACAAACACACTATTGCAAAGAGCAGAGGAATTTATGAAGCTTTCCCATGTAATCTCTTAAATAAGCAATTCAAAACTAATGATGTTTAAGATATGATACAAGATTTCAAAATCAAGCTCCATAAGGATTGTATTGCAGGTACAATTGATCAAATGATGATCATGAAAAGGGAAATTTTGAATATGAAAGAAAAAATTCCCTGGTTTGAAGAAAGTAAGAGAAAACCAAGAATCTATGGCAAAATTGTAAGAATTTTCCATTAATAACCAAGATCTAGAGGCCAATGAAAATTACGGGAATAAGAGAGAAATAATATGTGACAAGAACAAATTATATTCTCATCAATGATGCAACAAGATGGATTACAATGTAAATGAGCTTTCTTATAAAGGCAATGCTATGAGAGCACACAATCATGACATGTGGCCCAATGAGATACAAGGGTAGGTAGGAGAAATAATAGAATATTCCACTAAAGGTGGATGACCCACCAAAGGTGGCATGTGAAAACAAGATAACACCACAAAAGGTGGAATCTCTCCTACAACCATGTTCCCTAAATGTGTAATTCCCTAAGTGTCATATGAAAATTACTATGAAATACATTATCCTAAGTCAACTTAAGTAAAGTGTAATTATGAGACATAAATTCCACCAACACCCCCCCTTAAGTATAACTTAGAGGGGAATGCATATTCAAGCTAACAATACAAGATGGGTCCTGACTACGAGGCCATGTTAGGTACCCATGTACAAATGTAATGCAATCTCTCACAAACGAAGAAAGATAGAAAATTCCAATAGAAAAAAACTCCCCCCAAAAGAGAGATGAAAGCACACAATGCTCTCAATGATGTATGAGAAGAATAAAACCTCATGTGAGGAAAAAGTCTCCCCATAAGAGAGAAGAGGAAAAGCTATGAAGCCCCCCCTCAATGCAGAATCTAATACAAAGATGATCCAAGATGTTGACCAAAATTCCTCCTCATTAGGAAGAAATAGAGCCAATGTTGTACCAAGAATGCCAAAGTGTGACAAAACCAAGTACCACTGTTGATGAAGAACTGATGATGAATCTCACACTGCAATAAAATGAAGATCAAGCATGGACACACCTTCTTGAGCTTCAACTAGATACTCATCAATGGTAGATTGGTACAATCTAAGTCTCATTGGAGCCATGTACAAATTTGTACAATCTAAGTCTCAACTGGAGCCATGCACCAAGTCTCACAAGATATTTCCTAATCTATAGAGTATAGGAAGATTACATCCAATATGTCATCACTGACAAGGTACAAAGAAGAATGGCACTTTATATTAGTGTGTGTACAACATAGCTCATGCAAGAGAATGCAACATGACATAGTGTAAATTTGGAAACATGAAGATGGTGTGCCAAAAAGATGCCCTGTAGAAGACTGTAGATGAAGATGCCTCCAATTGGTATGTTGCCAAGACAAATGTAGGAGAAAAATGACCCCCCCCACCTCCCTTGGCTGTCACTTGGAGAACGTTGCAAAACATGTATGATAGGTGGACAAGAAAAAAATTGCTCCCATTTTTGCTTATTACATGATAATTTTGTTTTTAAAAGATTTAAAAAATCTCATTAAAAACATTATTATTAAAAGCCATTATAAAAAAAACTTTATTAAAAACAATGAAGAAAAATCACATGATTTTTTTTAATTTTTTAGATTTAAAAAACTTTAATTAAAAATATTTAAATAAAATCTTCTTAAAAGTTTTATTAATTTTTGTTTTAAGTTTTAAATTTTAAAAACTTATTAAAAAAATATAATTAGAAAAACAAACTTTAAAAAACACCCTTGGTAGTACCTTGTGTGGTAGGGACACCTACCCCACAAAGCCTATGACCTACAAGACCTTGTGGGGTACCGCACAACTACAACCTGTGTAGGACCTTGCGCAGAGTATACCTACGTGGTGCCACTGCGCAAATGGTACCTGCACGGTACCAAAATAAAATTATTATTTTTTGACTTTCAAATAATTAAAAAAAGCCCCTCGGTTTTAGTAATTCAAAAATTTTAATATAATTTTAATATTCTGAACATAAAAATATATATATTTTTATTAGACATGTACTCAAGTGATGTTTGTACGACGAGAGGGGCAAAGCGGGGGGGGGGGGGATTTGGCCTTCAGTGTCGGATTTGGATGAAACAAAAAGCAATTATGACTTTCTCAAACCTCCTCAATCCAATGGTAACCTCATATCTGACCCAACAAGCTCCTATAATGACCAGAAATAGAAAGCTCCAAAATACAAAACCCCAAATTGCATCAAATCTCTCTCTAATGACTATCCATGGCACTCTAATGGCTCTGATACCATGTGAGAATTTGCTAATAATAACTAATATATAGAGGCCAATGAAAAGAACAAGAATAAGAGAGAAATAATATGTGACAAGAACAACATATATTCTCACAAATGATATAATAAGATGGATTATAATGTAAATGAGCCTTCTTATAAAGGCAAGGCTATGAGAGCACACAATCATGACATGTGGCCCAATGAGATACAAGGGCAGGTAGGGGTACGCAGGAGAAATAATAGAATATTCCACTAAAGGTGGATCACCCACCAAAGGTGCAATGTGATAACAAGATAACACCATAAAAGGTGGAATTTCTCTTACAACCATCTTCCCTAGATGTGTGATTCCCTAAGTGTCATATGTAAATTACTATGAAATGCATTATCCTAGATCAACTTAAGTAAAGTGTAATAATGAGACATAAATTGCACCAACAAAAACCTTAGCAATCAAACTAAAGTATACACAAATGGTTTGGATAGAGGAATTAAATGATGTGGTTAATGCCTTCAACCAAGAATTCCCTAACGTAGTCACTCAACTATAAATGCAAACACTTCTATATTTTGACAATCACTAATTATTTTAGATCATCTCAGCATTTATCCAACAACAAAGATGTCAAACTCGATATCAAATGCAGTAAGAAACATACATTAGTTTTGACAAAGTGAGAGATGCTTCCCATGCACTAGTTCATGTATGAACATATATGTTCCATCCACGTGGCAGCTAACACTTAGTTCATCATGTCAAAATAGGGCACAAAACCCACATTTTAATAGTTGGAAATCATGCCAAGTGAACTTAGTGGCAGACTCTTGGTTGAATCACATTAAAATAGGGCACATTTTTGCAATTTTCAACATCCCAAATCACTCATTTACCTCTTGCATGAGGTTTAGATGTAGTTAGCTTCAGTTTTAGCAGAGTTTTAAGGTAGTTTTGTTGATTTTTTATTGTTGTCAACCATCAATCATGCCTAGAAACCCTAGTTTTGAATTTTCTTATGAATCGTTGTAAACTCTAGTTAAACCCTCCATTTTGTGATGTAAAGGGTTGAATATTTTATGCAAACATTACAAAAAAATTATCTCACATTTTTAGTGTGGTATTTTGTTGAACTTACTAAATTTGAATGCAAATAAAGTTTAGATTCAATTATTTTGTTGTTTGTGTTGGATGACCAAACAAAATCTTTAGATGGAAATGTTGATTGCATAACTTGGCTCAAAGTGATGACCAAATTGGATTGTGCTTCACATGCTTAAAGAAGAGTTTATCTCATATGTGTGAATGGGTAATGGCCATAAGATTTGATGGTTTGTGAAAATCTGATTGATTTAATTTATTTATTTGATGGTTGTACTACATTTATATATGAATGGTGAAATTTTGATTTTTGTTTACGTGGTTTTATTCAATCTAATCTAATCGTCATATGCATTAAGTTAACATATGACTGCCATTTTTCTATTAGTTGTTATTTCATTTCTCATACGACTTTGATATCTTTTGTTATTTATTTCGTGATCATTGATAGGATAAGCTATTAGAATAGGTCTCTTGACTTTACATGTGATTTATGCAAATTTATCTTAAAAAATACCCCCTAAAAGAACATAGAACATGAGGAGAATTTAAACACCCAACCTAAAAGTGTCAAAATACCAGGACACCCCCTTTTCAAATATTCACATCATTTTAATTGACCTATCTTGCATGGAACAATACCTGGCCTACCATAATCTTAGAGTGAGAAATCTCACTTTTCAAGAGAGGAGATGCATTTTGGACCTCCTATAGTCGTCTCTACTAACATTGTAGTTAACGACAACAACCATTGAAATATCCACAAACTCCATTTAACTATATTCATGTGTTATTTTAATAAGAGAATAGGAGAGAATGGAGCATAGGAAGGAATAGAAGTCAGTTAAGTCCATAGTTGTTGCCAATCATCTGCCTACTAGAGTGAAGAATGAGAGCTTTGGTACCTAGTTAGGGACATCCATTTAATCACAATAAATAAAATATTTTTTTCAGAGGTTATTCACATGAGATAAAAATATATCAGTCTCAGGGGATAGGGGCGCTAGTGTAGCTGGGTCATAAAGTGGGGATACGATTAGAGGATTCTAGGCTCCACAATTGAGCATGTACACATCAAAGAAAAACCAAAGTACCCTAAGACACCATAGGTATTGAAATTATCTATGAGATGAAGACCTAGAGTTTTCTTGCATCACCTTACCGTGCAAAGCACTAACTTGTGGATTGTATTTTACTCTCCTTATGTATTATGTCACCTTAGCATGCAAAACAACAACATGTGGATTGCATTTTATTCATTTTTATGAATTACTTTCCAAGCTTTTGAAAATGTCTAGTTTCCATTATATCTTCTTAAAATAAGTCAACCTAAGGAAATGTTTTTCTCAACCTACTTGATGGTATGTTTGAAATTATCTATGAGATGAAGACCTAGAGTTTTCTTCCATCACTTTATCATGCAAAGCACCAACTTGTGGATTGCAGTTTATTCATCCTTATGAATTATGTCACCTTACCATGCAAAACACCAACATGTGGATTGCATTTTATTCATTTTTATGAATTACTTTCCAAGATTTTGAAAATGTCTAGTTTCCAAGATTTTGAAAATGTCTTCTTAAAATAAGTCAACCTAAGGAAATATTTTTATCAACCTAATTGATGGTATGTTTGATTATTCATATTGGTTCACCCTAGAAGTTTCCATACACTATAAGTAAAAATGTTACTCTAAATATGTTAGAAATTAGGATATTAGGATACTAATCATTATAAACAAGATATAAAACAAATACATTAAGTAGCATACAACCATAAATTAACACTTTACACAAGATATACATGGGGAAAACCCTTTTATGTTAAAGTCCCCATAAAGCATCATTTTATTAAAACACTTACAAAACATAGCCTATAACAAAATAGACTAGAACCTTGGGATACTCCTCAATACTTCCATTGGTCCATTTTGCCTCTTGTGCATAGTGATACAACTCACTATAAATCTCCAAGTTCACATACCTCTCAAATGAGAGAGAACCTCCTTAAAAATAGGAGGAAGGGTGGCTTCACTAGTCACACATTTTCAATAACCCCCATTCATAAATAATTAATAAATTAATAGTTATTAGATATTTTCAAATGAGATATGCTTATAAATCATATAATATATAAGGTTTCATAACCTTATATTACAATATGATATGTGTGTGTGTGTGTGCGCGCGCGCGCGCGCGCGTGCGCGCGCATGTGTGTTATAAGGATGCCCCCTAATAACATTATGTTCTACCAAACTACTATCAATTAAGAGCATCAATATGGTCTTCACCCTAATAATTATAATTTACAAGCTACAACTAATAGATGAACACATCTCATCGAAGCTTTGGACTTGGGCCTTTTACATGCCATGCATTTATTCCATTTAGCCAAACAAAAAAGACACTAGAATTTAAATGATTAACAACATATGAAATAGTTTTCCAATAGACCAATAGAGGGGGCAATCCGAATTGAAATCATTTTAAAAGATAGTTGGCAACATGTCAATTGTCGTTTGATTCAGAACTTGTCTAAAAGAATTTTGCTTGCAAATTTTTAGTCTCCTATCTCTTACAACAAATAAGATTCTCCTTCCTTAAGAGTAGCCTACAATCCATTGCTTAATCTTTGATAGCATGATTCTATATAATTGTTTTTATTTTAAAGAATCCAGTGTTCTCCTTTTTTTCTTAATAAATACACGGTATAAGTTAGATTTTTTTATTGAACAAAATATAATTTAAGATGTGAAAGTTTAGTTGTTCATTAAAAGGGGGAAAGCGAAAGAGCTGAAATTATACAGCCACTTTTTAATCACAAATTTACCACACATCTGCATATATTGTCTTCTCTTCTCTATTACTTTCTTTTATATTCCACCTTGAAAATTCAATAATTACAAAAGAATAAATTGCTTGAAATAAAGCAACAAACAATTGGCGGGTAAATGCATGAACCTGTGTCACACTTTTAGCCAACTATGGGTAGTTCGACTGGACTACAACCGGGTTGTGTGGCGCCTGTGTGGCATTGAAATGGCTCCAAGAGTCTGACCGGACTATCGGTTATATAAACTGATTTTTTCCCCACCGACCCCCATTTGCACCCTAAGGAGCTTTGGGAGTTCGACCAGACTCATGTGGAGCTTATTTCTAGCCCCCATTTTTCCAGGTAGTTTTTTTTTCCCCTTTCTGTTTTGTATTTGTAATTAAAAAAATTATATATTTATTGCTATAGTTATTTTTATTGAATAGTTTATCAATTCTTCTAAAAAAGTTTAGAATGAAAATATTAAAAGAAATTAAACCTAGCAAAATTCTAGAAATTCATTAGAAGATTATTAAAAAAAAATTAGAATGAAAACATTAGAAAACTATTTAAAAAATATGCACATATACCTGTTAAATAATAAATAAATAAACTCATTTTCTCATAAACACACATACATATACATATACACATACATAGATACATACACACAAACACACATACATATACATATACATATACACATAAACACACATACATATACACACACATACATACACACACACACACATACACCCACATACACACATACACACATAAACCCACATACATATACATATACACATACACATACATACACGCAGACACACAAACACACATACATATACATATACACATGTACATACATACACACACATACACCCACATACACATACACATGCATGCATGCATACATACACATACACACATACGCACACATGTACACACACATACACACATATGTACACACATACATACACACATATTATGTACATGTACATGTACACATACATACACGCGTACATGTACATGTACACACATATATGCATGTGTGTGTGTGTACATGTGCACATATGTGTGTATGTGTATGTATGCATAAATGCATGCACACATGTGTATGTGTGTATGTGGGTGTATGTATGTGTGTACTATTGGCATTTTAGTAGAAAGAAAGATTGTTGATATTCAATAAGGATATTGAGAAGGTTGTTGGAGATTATTGATATAACTAAAGAAGGATGATAACTATCTTTATAACATTATTTTGTCATTGATATCGAGAAATTGATTATCTGATTCAGTATGATGTTGCCATATCTTGAGAAGAAATATTTGAAGAGAATTAAGATGTCGGTAAAAGACACAGAAAGAATGTGATGAATAAGAGGATGAATAAGTTATTCAATGGGCAACTATTACAAAGTTAGACAATGATGAGATCATGATGTTTAGATTGTTTTGATATCCTACATATGTTGCTGATTGTAAGGTTAATACTATACTACGTCACCGAGCAAGGAACCTAGTCGGTAAACCCTAAGGTTATCGATATCGGTTAATGAAGGCGGAATGTCTACCAAGTAAAGTTTAGTATTTACTGAGTTATAACCAAGTTATGACAGTACGCATTGGATGGATAAAAACATTATTTAATAAAGGACAATGATTAGCTAGAGATGTATAAATGATTGGTATGCCATGCATGAAGTTTGTTAAGGATCTATGGCAAAGGAAAATTGGCAAGAAGATCTACAACGTAGATTGAACCACAATAACCTTGTGCAACTTCCTAGAAAGGAATGCAAGTCCCGAGGCGAGGTAAAACATTTTCAGATCGGAAGGATACATTGAACCTGGTCAAGTTTGAAGATCAGATGGCTAAGATTGATCATGGGAAATGTGATCAAGGAGATTCAATGGTTAGCAATTGTTTATAAATAAGGAATTGTTGATAAACAATGAATGCGGGCAAGTGTAAGCACAGGGATGCTACATAGTGATTACTGAGCACAGAAGCTTGAAGACCTGTTTAATTAATAGAGTAGAGAGCCCAGCAGAGGGACAAGATAAGTCCTATGACTAGATTGTTTTGAGCAAATAGGAATATGCTTTAGCATTTTAGATGTAAAGTTGTAGATATATATTACTGTTGTTCATTTTGTAAGTGACAGAAAATCTCTTAACCGAGTGGACTTAACAGTCTTATTTGTAAACCCTCTAGCAAGGTAACATTCTAAATGAGTGTTTGAAACCCTTTGACAAGGTTACTTCTAACAAAGTGAAGATCCTAACAGATCTTAGGGAAATCCCTTAACCGAGTCACATCTAGCAATGTGTTTGTAATCTTTAACAGGATTTGCTTTTAAACGAGCATACTCTAAAAGAGTATATTTCTTAGTGGGTCTGAAATCGCACAATGGTTTTTCCCTATTTGGGTTTCCATGTTAAATCTGGTGTTATAAGTGTTATGATGATTATGTGTTTATGATTTTGCATGTTTAGTAGTTTTTGGTTATGTTGTTGAAGCATAGGTTACCGAGGTTGAATCTGTTGATTTCATGGAAGATTAAGTTTGTATGATTCACCCCCCCCCCCCTCTCATCTTGTTAGCTATTGGCATCAACTCTTTACATTTAGTATCAGAACTTAATAATTGGTATCAGAGCATTGGACTCTGGAAGAAAAGTTTAAAGGTACTTGAGGCAAAGATCCGAAGATGTATAAAAGGGATGCACCAAAGCTGAACAAGTCAAGTTTCTCCACATGGCAGAAAAGGATGAAGTTGCATTTATTATGAATTGGAGAATATGCTACATATTATTTGGAGAATGATTACATTGCATCGAGCACCAACCCTATGACCTTGGAAGAGATAAAGGCAAAGCAAGAACATATTCAAGCTATGATTGAAATAACATCAGCATTGACCGACTTAGAGTTTAATGATCTAGAAGGCTGCAATGATGCAAAAGAAATGTGGACTAAGCTCATATCTGTGTATGGAGGTGATGAACATGTTCAAAGAGAAAAAGTAGATAGACTAAGAGGACAACTTGAATCCATGAGAATGAATGAAGGTGAGAACATAATCCAATACAGTACAAGACTAAAGGAGATTGTCAATCAAATAAAAGGAGCATGTGGAACTATTGAAGAAAAGGATATAACAAGTAAGTTGTTGAGAACCCTTCTACCAGCTTATGCTATTCAAGTCTCTGCAATCAATGAATTGAGGTCTATACCTAACATGCCAGTTTCTTTGGATGCTACTATTGGTAAGCTACATGCATTTGAGTTAAGTAATTTTGATAACAGTGGGTCTTCGATAAATAAAGTTGAGTCTGCATTCAGCTCTTTTCATACTGGTGAATCTGATGATTACAATGATAGAATGAGTAAGTACTCTAAAGGGGATCACAGTGGAGAAAGTGAACGATTTCGCAAGAACATGGAAAAAGTGCACAAACTGTATGAAGAAATCAAGAAGCAAGAAGAGTTTGAAGCATTATTAGCCAGAAGGTTACCAAGAGGAAAAGGTAAGTATAAAGGAAAGCTACCTTTAAAATGTTTCAATTGTGATAAAATAGGACATATGACTTCTAACTGCCCTGACAAAGAATCTAGTGAAAAGACAAAATACCGAGATAACAGGCAGAAACACAACCAATACAAAGGACACTGAGACTTCAGAAGGAGAGATAGAAAGACATGTCTAGTAGCTAATGAGGAATCCAATGATGACAAATCTGATGAAACTGATACTGAGGAAGTTGTTTATGTGGCTATTAAAGATGGATTAGATGAAGAAAGGTATGAAGAAAAAGCTCTAATATCTCACATAAATAATAATGATTCTTGGATCATAGACAATGGATGCTCACATCACATGACAGGTGATAAACACAAGTTTGTTAAATTAGAAGACTATGATGGAGGCTATGTAAGATTTTGTAATGATGCACCATGTCTAGTGAAAGGTAAAGGATCTATAACACTTCTTGACAATGCTAAATGTAATGATGTATACTGGGTTGAAGGATTGAAATACAATTTGTTGAGTGTAGCACAACTAAACAATACAGGATACCGAATAGAATTTCAGAAAGGAATTGTCAAAGTTCATGACAAACATGGAAAGTTAGCTGCTATCGAGACACAAACAAAAGGTAATACATTTCATCTTGACTCAACTCGGAACAAGTGTCTTTATGCAAAGATAGATGATACCTAGTTATGGCATAAAAGGTTTTGTCATGTAAATTTTGATAATCTGATCAAAATAAGTAAGAAGCACCGAGTAAGAGGTCTACCGAGTTTGGAAAACCCTGAGAATGCTATGTGCTGAGGATGCCAGATGGGTAAGATGACAAGATCAAGCTTTACAAGTAAGTCCTACACTTCTAAAGGAATTTTAGATCTAGTACACACTAATCTGTGTGGCCCCATGAAAGTTCAAAGTTATTATGGTGATAAATATTTCATATTATTTGTGGATGATTACTCAAGGATGATGTCAGTCATGTTTTTAAAAGAAAAATCAGAAGCTTTTCAAATATTTAAATGGTACAAGGCAAGAGTTGAAAATGAAACAGGAAGACAACTGAAATGTCTTAGATCTGATAGAGGAGGAGAGTTCACTTCTGATGAATTTAAGTTATTCTGCAATGATCATGGTATAAAGAGGCAAGTATCTGCACCGAGAACACCTCAACAAAATGGGATAGCCGAGAGAAGAAACAGATCAATTATGGATTGTGCAAGAACCCTGATGATAGAAAAGAGGGTACCTCAAACATTTTGGAGAGAAGCAATCAGCATTGCAGTTTACACCCTAAACCGAGTTCAACTAAAGAAAGGAACTATGAAGACACCATACGAAATCTGGTATGACAAGAAACCTAATGTAAGTTATTTTAAAATCTTTGGAAGTAGATGCTATGTTCACAAAGATGACAGAAATGGAAAGTTTGATTAGAAAAGTGAAGAAGGAACATTTCTTGGTTATTCTTCTAGAAGTAAAGCATTTAAATGTCTGATCAAATCATCTAACAAAATAGTGGAAAGTGCAAATGTGAAAATTGATGAATTTGCAGAAAGAAATGATGAAGGAAATTCCAAAGAACCAGAAGATTATGAAGAATTTGTTTATGTTCAACCGAGAAGTCCTACCGAGAAACCTGCTGAAGAAAATGAAGAAAATGAAGATAATGTCCAGTTACCGAGTGATGAAGAAGATCATACAGAACCTACCGAGCCTATATTAGCCAAATATGTCAGAAGACATCATGCATCAAGTCAGATTATAGGAGATAAGGATGATCTAGTGATGACAAGGAACAAACTGAGACAGAACACATGTCTGATTTCTGAATTTGAACTGAGAATAGTGAAAGAGGTATTTAACAGTGAAGATTGGGTAAATGATATGAAAGAAGAGATTGATCAAATCAAGAAGAATGACACATGGACACTAATCCCAAGATCGAAGGACAAAAATGTAATCGGAACAAAGTGGATTTTCAAAAACAAGCTAAATGAAAAAGGTGAGGTCATTCGGAACAAAGCAAAACTAGTTTGCAAAGGTTATGCTCAAGAAGAAGGAATAGAATATGGTGAGACCTTTGCACCTGTGGCTAGACTTGAGGGAGTAAGAACATTGTTGGCATATGCTGCTTTCAAAAATTTCAAGGTATATCAAATGGATGTTAAATCTGCATTTTTGAATGGTATACTAGAAGAAGAAGTTTACATTGAACAACCTAAAGGACTTGTTGAAGACAGGAGTAAAGATTAGGTATGCAAATTGAACAAAGCTTTATATGGTCTGAAACAAGCACCTAGAGCATGGTATGAGAGACTGCACTCTTACTTAATCAAGATTGGTTTTATAAGGACAAGTGAAAACAACAACATGTACATGAAGAATGATGAGGACAATGGAATATTGATCTCAGCCATATTTGTTGATGACATTATATTATGTGGAAATGACTCATGCAAAAAATTTGGAAATGAAATGTGCAAAGAATTTGAGATGTCACTAATCGGTGAGATAAAGTATTTTATAGGTTTACAGATACTGCAAATGAAAGATGAGATTTTCATTACTCAATCCAAGTACATAAAGGAAATCTTGAAGAAATTTGGAATGGAGGATTCTAAACCAGTAAGTACTCCTATGACTACTAACTGTAAACTATCAAAGAATGATGAATCTGCATCTGTTGATGAGACACTTTATCGATCTGTGATTGGGAAGTTGCAATATGTTGTGCATAGAAGACTGGATATAGCACATGTAGTAGGTATTGTTGCAAGATTTTTTGCAGATCCCAAGGAAACCCATATGACAGCAATCAAGAGAATTTTCAGATACCTGAGAGGCACTAAAGATTATGGCTTAGTATATAAAAAGAGAAATAATTTTGATTTAAAAGTTTATACTGATGCCGATTGGGCAGGCAACATAGATGACAGGAAAAGCACAAGTGGTGGAGCTTTCTTTTTAGGAGAAAGACTAGTGAGTTGGCTTAGCAAGAAACAAGGATGTATCTCACAGTCAACAACGGAAGTTGATATGTTGTAGAAGCATTGAATTGTACCAATATAGCATGGATCAAACAACTATTGGAAGGTATAAATGAGAAAGTTACCGAGCCAGTAACTATATTCTGTGATAATACTAGTGCCATTAACATTTCAAAGAATCCAGTAATGCACTCTATGACAAAGCATATATCTATAAAGTATCATTATCTCAGAGAAGAAGTTCAAGAGAAGAAATTTGTGTTGGAATATATCAGTTCAAAAGAGCAATTAGCAGACATCTTCACAAAGCCACTACCAAGGGACACTTTTGAGTATCTCAGAAGCAAGTTAGGGGTCCTACCCCTATCTTCTACTCACTGACCGAGTTTGGTGAAAGCATCAATTCGATGAATCTACAGAATATTATGTGTGGATTGATGTTGATTTAAGCACTTTAGGAGGTTTTCTAAAGTTGTGCAGGAAATAATGAATAGAGATAAGTTGCTCTGACCGAGAATGAGATGATACACAACAAGGAAAATCACTTCACAGAGGAAGCAATCATGATTTAGTTCTTTTACTTTTTGGCATTGTTTTCAAAGGGGGAGAAGACTAAATGGTTGATTGAATGGTAAAGCCCTTAATGATGAAAATAACAAAAGACTAATGATAGGGGGAGATTACTGCAACAGGGAGAAGACTTCAGAAGATTTTAACAGCTCAAGGATAATAGGAGAAGTCTAAACAACAATCTGAATCCGAATCAAATTGAATATCTTGTTGGTATTACCATTTAATTGTTGGTTTTGCCATCAATGCCAAAGGGGGAGATTGTTGGCATTTTAGTAGAAAGAAAGATTTTTGATATTCAATAAGGATATTGAGAAGGTTGTTGGAGATTATTGATATAACTGAAGAAGGATGATAACTATCTTTATAACATTATTTTTTCATTGATGTGAAGAAATTGATTATCTGATTCAGTATGATGTTGCCATATCTTGAGAAGATTGATTTGAAGAGAATTAAGATGTCGGTAAAAGACATAGAAAGAATGTGATGAATAAGAGGAGGAATAAGTTATTCAATGGGCAACTATTACCGAGTTAGATAATGATGAGATCATGATGTTTAGATTGTTTTGATATCCTACATATGCTGTTGATTGTAAGGTTAATACTATGCTATGTCACCGAGCAAGGAACCTAGTTGGTAAACCCTAAGGTTATCGATATCGGTTAATGAAGGTGGAATGTCTACCGAGTAAAGTTTAGTATTTACCGAGTTGTAACCAAGTTATGATAGTACGCATTGGATGGATAAAAGCATTATTTAATGAAGGACAATGATTAGCTGGAGATGTATAAATGATTGGTATGTCGTGCATGAAGTTTGTTAAGGATCTATGGCAAAGGAAAATTGGCAAGAAGATCTACAGCGCAGATTGAACTGCAATAACCTTGTGCAAGTTCCAAGAAAGGAATGCAAGTCTCGAGGCAAGGTAAAACATTTTCAGATCGGAAGGATACATTGAACCTGGTCAAGTTTGAAGATCAGATGGCTAAGATTAATCATGGGAAATGTGATCAAGGATATTCAGCAGTTAGCAATTATTTATAAATAAGGAATTGTTGATAAACAATGAATGCAAGCAAGTGTAAGCACAAGGATGCTACATAGTGATTACCAAGCACAGAAGATTGAAGACGTGTTTGATTAATAGAGTAGAGAGCCCAGCAGAGGGACAAGATAAGTCCTATGACTAGATTGTTTTGAGCAAATAGGAATCTACTTTAGCATTTTATATGTAAAGTTGCAGATATATATTACTGTTGTTTATTTTGTAAGTGACAGAAAATCTCTTAACCAAGTGGACTTAATTGCCTTATTTGTAAGCCCTCTAGAAAGGTAACATTCTAGATGAGTGTTTGAAACCCTTTGACAAGGTCACTTCTAACAAAGTGAAGATCGTAACAGATCTGAGGGAAATCCCTTAACCGGGTCACATCTAGCAATGTGTTTGTAATCTTTAACAGGATTTGCTTTTAACCGAGCATACTCTAGAAGAGTATATTTCTTACTGGGTCTGAAATCCCACAGTGGTTTTTCCCTATTTGGGTTTCCACATTAAATCTAGTGTTATAAGTGTTATGATGATTATGTGTTTATGATTTTGCATGTTTAGCAGTTTTTGGTTATATTGTTGAAGCATAGGTTACCAAGGTTGAATCTGTTGATTTCATGGAAGATTAAGTTTGTATGATTCACCACCCCCCCTCTCATCTTGTTAGCTATTGGCATCAACTCTTTACATTTAGTGTGTGTGTGTGTACATTTATATATGTATATACATACATGTGTGTTTATGTGTGCATGTGTGTATGTATGTATGTAGGTATAGTAGGTGCGTGTATGTACATGTATGTGTGTGTGTGTGTATGTTTATGTGGATGTGTATGTGTATGTGTATGTGTATGTGTATGTGTATGTGTATTTGTATGTGTATGTGTATGTAAACATGTATTTAATTTTAAAGTAATTTGTATCAAATGTTTCAATTACTTCAAATTGTACTTTAAATTACAATTGTATATCATTTTGAAATATGTTTGAATTAGTTTAAAATAGTTTTCAGAATTAGTTTGAATTGTTTAAAATAGTTTTGAATAATTATTTTTAACTTTCTTTGCTTTTATAATTATGTACATACAGATATTTTCCACATGGTCGATCAGGTATTAGATGGTAGTGTTCATCGCGAGGGCACTAACCAAACATCTAGACAATCCGGTCAAATGCTTTCTAATGATAGTGATGTTAGGGCTCGACTTTTTGCTGAAACCACTCAGGCCCTACAATGTGGTCTAGACCATCTTGCGTCCACATTAGATTCTGCCACTACTTGACCTAATAAGGAAAGGGCAGAGACTATTAGGGATGAGTTGCTACTTATGATTGACACTATTCAAACATATAATCCTTATAATGATATGTATGTCGATTCTTTCTTTAGACACCCAAATCTGTCTACTTAATTAAATGAATAATTAGTATTTATTTGATTATTTAACCATCGATAAAATATTTAATTAATTCATCTTAACCCTCTTCTCCTATTAATTAAATAAATTATTCAATTTATTTAATTTAATTCATTAGACCATGTTTTGACAATTAATTAAATAAAAAAAGCATATTTGTTTAATTAACCCCTCTCCACATTTAAATATATCAACATTTATTTAAATCCCTAAAATCCTCTCTCTCACATTTAAATAAAAGAATATTTATTTAAAATCCTTAAAACCCTCCCACTTGCATTCTCCTACAAATGCAAGCTACATAATTTTAGTTGAAATAAATGAATTTTATTTTAATTAAAATCCCCTTTTATCCTCACCCACTTGCTCACTAACTTCCTTCTAGATTCTTCTAACCCCTTCTAATTAGCCTAGTCCACCTCCTAATCATTTGTGTATTCCTTAAGAAAAATGTCACTTTTCAAAACATGCAAAGTCTTCACAAACCATTAAAGGCTTTGAGTCTCCAACAAGCTAACCTCTAAAGTCTTCTAAAACCATTAAAGGCTCTTACATGACCATAAATGGTTAACTCAAACTCAACCTTTGGTTAGAGACTTTTTCTCTAACTCAACCATCCTTTAACTCATGGGTCTCTTCAAGCATTCATTGCTTTGACCATGGTTATCCCTTTTACTCTTGCACAAGAGTTTATCCCTTAGATAATAGATTTATCCAATACCCCAACCCATATGAGGTTACCCTCATGTCTCCTCAGACATTAAATGCTCCTTCCCTCTCCTCTTAAGTCATCTCATGTTGACACATGTCATCATTGGATTGGGTTGAAAGCCATCACATGGATCCTAAACCCATCAATCTTGACCCTTCAAAAGATCACTCAATCTTAGCCATTTAATCAACATTTTTCCCAATAAAAGGACCTCATTCACCAAGCAAAAAAAGGCATTAGAGAGAATTAGAGCATTGTTATTATAGTGGAATTTACATAGACATTAGGAGATTTCTCATAGCAACCCTTTTACACTTGCATAGAATTTGTTTATCATCTACAACCATCTCGAAGCTCCATATGGAATCCTATTGGCTTGATGATGATTGTAATGAATAACTTCATCATATGTTGTCATTGATGAAACACATACACACACTGATAGTTCTGATACTTAATATAAGTACAAATCCAATAGCCAACAAGATGAGAGGGGGGGGGGGTGAATCATACAAACTTAATCATCCATAAAAACATCAGATTCAACCTCAATAACATATATCAGTCATATAATAAAAAACTGTCAAACATGCAAACTCAAAAACATATAAACAATATGAACCTCATAACACCAGATTTAATGTGGAAACCCAAATAGGGAAAAATCACTGTGGGATTTCGGACCCACTAAGAAATATACTCTTCTAGAGAATGCTTGGTTAAAAGCAAATCCTGTTAAAGATTACAAACACATTGCTAGATGTGACCCGGTTAAGGGATTTCCCTCAGATCTGTTAGGATCTTCACTTTGTTAGAAGTGACCTTGTCAAAGGATTTCAAACACTCAATCATAATGTCACCTTGTTATAGGATTTACATATAAGACTGTTAAGTCCACTCAGTTAAGAGATTTCCTATCACTTTCATAAAATAACAATAATACAATCTATCTGCAACTTCACATCTTAAATGCTAAAGCAGATTCCTATTTGTTCAATACAATCTAGACATAGAACTAATCTTGTCTATCTGCTGGGCATCAATACTCTGTTATTCTAACAGGTCTTCAAGCTTCTGTGCTCGGTAATCACTATGTAGCATCCATGTGCATACACTTGCCCACATACATTGTTTATCAACAGTTCCTTATTTATAAACAATTTTCTAACCGCTTAATCTCTTTGATCACATTTCCCATGATCAATCATGGCCATCAGATCTTCAATCTTGTCCACGTTCATTGTATCTTTCGATCTAAAAACGTTTTACCCCGCCTTGGAACTTGCACAATCACCTTGGAACTTGTGTTAGGGTAATGCGGTTCAATATGAGTTGTAGATCTTCTTGTCGACTTTCCATTGCCTTAGATTCGTTTAACAAACTTCTTTTACGGCTTGCCAATCATTGATCCACTCCAGCTCATTAGCATCTTTCATTAAATATCACATGTAAACATTTAATGCATTCTGTTTTAGCTTGGTTACAACTCGGTGAATACTAAACTTCACTCGGTAGACATTCTGTCTTCATTAACCAACTACGATAACCTTAGGGTTTACCAACTAGGTTCTTTGCTTGATAACATAGTATAGTATTAACCTTTACATTTTACAACATATGTATGATCTTAAAACAATCTAAAACATCAAGATCTCATCATTGTCTGACTCAGTAGAGTTGCCCATTGAATAACTTACCCCTTATTCATCATATTCTTTCTTGTGTCTTTACCAACTTCTTTATAATCTTCATATCATATTTCTTAAGATATGGCAACATCATACTGAATTAGAAAATCAATTTCTTGACATCAATGACAAAATAATAATATCAAGATAGTAAAACATCTTTAATCAGTTATGTCCATAATCATCAACAACCTTCTCAATATCCTTGCAATATTGCCAACAATCTCCCCCTTGGGCATTGATGGCAAAACCAATTGATTTGACCTTTAAAAAAAAATTCGGATTGCTGTGATTCTGAAATGCTGAAATGCTCTCCCCCATACATCAGACTTCTCTTCTGTTTTCAGTCTTCATTTCAATCTGTAGTCTTCTCTCAGTCTTCTCAGGTCTTCTCCCCTTTTGGTAGATCTTCTCCTTCTTGGTCTTCTCCCCCTTTGACAACAATGCCAAAAAGAATAGAACTAAAACATAATTTCATTCTGTAAGAAGTTATTTCTTGCTATTGTGTATCAACTGAGTCTTAGTCAGAGCATTTGTTTACAATTCCTATTCCCTGTATCATTTTCTGTATTATCCCAGTATTATTTCCAATACACTTTTAGAAAAACATTCTAAAGTGTATCACTCCAGCATCAGCTCCCCAAAAGATATTCAATAGAGTCATCGAAGTGATGTTGTCACCGAACTTGGTCAGTGAGTAAAAGATAGGGGTAGGACCCCTAACTTACTTCTGAGATATTCAAAAGTGTCCTTTGGTAGTGGCTTGGTGAAGATATCAGCTATTTGCTCCTTTATGTTGACATATTCCAACACCACTTTCTTCTCTTGAGCTTCTTCTCTAAAATAATGATATTTGATAGAGATGTGCTTTGTCTTAGAGTGCACAAAAGGGTTCTTTGAAATATTAATGGCACTAGTATTGTCAAAGAATATAGTTACTGGCTCGGTAACTTTCTCATTTATACCTTCCAACAGTTGTTTGATCCATGCAATGTTGGTACAATTCAGTGCTGCAGCAACATATTCAGCTTCGGCTGTTGATTGAGAAACACATCCTTGTTTCTTGCTAAGCCAACTCACTAGTCTTTCTCCTAAGAAGAAAGCTCCTCCACTTGTGCTTTTTCTGTCATCAATGTTACCTGCCCAATCAGCATCAGTATAAACTTTTAGATCAAAATCATTTCCTTTCTGATATACTAAGCCATAATCTTCAGTGCCTTTCAAGTATCTGAAAATTCTTTTGATTGTTGTCATGTGTATTTCCTTAGGATCTGTAGAGAATCTTGCAACAATACCTATTGCATGTGCTATATCTGGCCTGCTGTGAACAACATATTGTAGTTTTCCAATCATGGATTGGTAGAGTGTCTCATCAACAGATGCAGATTCATCATTCTTTGATAGTTTACAGTTGGTAGTCATGGGAGTACTTACTGGCTTTGAATCCTCCATTCCAAATTTCTTCAAGATTTCCTTATGTATTTGGATTGAGTAATGAAAATCTCATTTTTCATTTGCAATATCTGTAAGCCTATAAAATACTTTATCTCACTGATTAATGACATCTCAAATTCTTTGCTCATTTCATTTCCAAAGTTCTTGCATAAAGAGTCATTTCCACAAAATATAATATCATCAACAAATATGGCTGAGATTAGTATTCCATTTTCATCATTCTTCATGTACATGTTGTTGTTCTCACTTGTCCTTATAAAACCAATCTTAATCAAATAAGAGTGCAATCTTTCATACCATGCTCTAGGTGCTTGTTTCAGACCATATAAAGCTTTATTCAATTTACATACCTGATCTTTATTATTGTCATCAACAAATCCTTCAAGTTGTTCAATGAAAACTTCTTCTTCTAATATTCCATTCAGAAATGCAGATTTGACATCCATTTGATATACCTTGAAGTTCTTGAAAGCAGCATATGCCAACAATGTTCTAACTCCTTCAAGTCTAGAAACAGGTGCAAAAGTCTCACCATAATCAATTCCTTCTTTGTGGGCATAACCTTTGCAAACCAATCTTGCTTTGTTCTGAATGACCTCACCTTTCTCATTTAGCTTGTTTCTGAAGATCCACTTTGTACCAATTACATTTTTGTCCTTCGGTCTTGGGACCAGTGTCCATGTGTCATTCTTCTTGATTTGATCAATCTCTTCAGTCATAGCATTTATCCAATCTTCACTGTTAAATGCCTCTTTCACTATTCTCGGTTCAAATTTAGATATCAAACATGTGTTCTGTCTCAGTTTGTTCCTTGTCATCACTGGATCATCCTTATCTCCTATAATCTGACTTGGTGAATGGTGTCTTCTGACATACTTGGTTAATACAGGCTCGGTAGGCTCTGTATGATCTTCTTCATCACTCGATAACTGGATATTTTCTTCATTTTCTTCAATAGTTATCTCGGTAGGACTGCTCGGTTGCACATAGACAAATTCATCATAGTCTTCTGGTTCTTTGGAATTTCTTTCATCAGTTCTTTCTACAAATTCATCAATTTTCACATTTGCACTTTCTACTATTTTGTTAGATGATTTGATCAGACATTTAAATGCTTTGCTTCTAGAAGAATATCTTAGAAATGTTCCTTCTTCACTTTTCTGATCAAACTTGCCATTTCTATCATCTTTATGAACATAGCATTTACTTCCAAAGATCTTAAAATAACTTACATTAGGTTTCTTGCCATACCAGATTTCATAAGGTGTCTTCAAAGTACCTTTCTTCAATTGAACTCGGTTCAAGGTGTAAACAGCTGTGCTTATTGCTTCTCTCCAAAATGTTTGTGGAACCTTCTTCTCAATCATCAGTGTTCTAGCACAATCCACAATAGATCTATTTCTTCTTTCAGCTATTCCATTCTGCTGTGGAGTTCTCGGTGCAGAGACTTGTCTTTTAATACCATGATCATTGCAAAATAGGTTGAACTCATCAGATGTGAACTCTCCTCCTCTATCTGATCTAAGACATTTCCGTTGTCTTCCTGTTTCATTTTCAATTCTAGCCTTGTACCACTTAAACATTTGAAAAGCTTCTGATTTTTCTTTTAAAAACATTACTGACATCATCCTTGAATAGTCATCCACAAATAATATGAAATACTTATCACCATAATAACTTTGAACTTAAAAGGACCACAAAGATTAGTGTGCACAAGATCTAAAATTCCCTTAGAAGTGTAGGACTTACTTGTAAAGCTGGATATTGTCATCTTACCCATCTGGCATCCTCGGCACATAGCATTCTCAAGTTTTTCAAGACTCGGTAGACCTCTTACTCTATGCTTCTTGCTTATCTTGATCAGATTATCAAAATTAACATGACAAAACATTTTATGCCATAACCAGGTATTATCAATCTTTGCATGCAAACACTTATTGTGAGTTGAGTCAAGGTGAAATGTATTACCTTTTGTTTGTGTCCCAGTAGCAGCTAACTTTCCATTCTTGTCATGAACTTTGACAATTCCTTTATGAAATTCTATTCGGTAACCTGTGTTGTTTAGCTGTGCTACACTCAACAAATTATATTTTAAACCTTCAACCCAATAAACATCATTGCATCTTGCTTTATCAAGAAGTGTTATGGATCCTTTACCTCTTACCGGACATGGTGCATCATTACCAAATCTAACATAGCCTCCATCATAATCTTCTAACATAACAAATTTGTGTTTATCTCCTGTCATATGATGTGAACATCCACTATCTATAATCCAAGAATCATTAGTGTTTATGTGAGATATTAGGGCTTTTTCTTCATACCTTTCTTCATCTGATCCATCCTTGATAGCCACATAAATAACTTCCTCTGTATCAGTCTCATCTGATTTATCATCTTCAGATTCTTCATCAGCAATTAAGCATGTCTTTCTTCTTCTGAAGTCTCGGTGTCCTATGTAATGATTATCTTTCTGTCTGTCATCTCGGTGATCTCTCTTTTCAGTGAAATCTTTGTCAGGACAGTTAGAAGCCATATGTCCAATCTTATCACAATTGAAACTGTAATCACACAAATCTGTCCAGCTTAATTAAATAAATATTCGCTATTTATTTGATTAAAAATCCACTAGCCATCAGTTAATTAAATTAATATTTAATTAATTTATTCCCAAACATTCTTCTATTAATTAAACAAATTATTCAATTTATTTTAATTAATTCATTAAATCAAATTCTGATCAATTAAATAAATAAAATCTATTTATTTAATTAACTCCCCCTATTCCTCTTTTAAATAAATTAAATAAAAACATTTATTTAAATCATTATCCCCCCCCCCCACTTGCATTTTCCTACAAATGCAACTTGCACACATTTATTGAAATAAATGAATTTTTATTTTAAATAAAATCCTATTTTCCCTCACCCACCAAATCTACTTGCAAAATCTAATACCCTTCTAGATTCTTCTAAACCCTTCCTAATTAGCCTAATCCATCCCCTAATTATTGTCACATTCCTAAGCAAAATGGAGTCACTTCTCAAAGACTTCAAAAGTCTTTGAAAAGCATTTAATGCTTTGTGTGTTCAACAAATTAACCCCCAAAGTCTTCCAAGACTACTAATGGCTCTTACATGACCATTTATGGCTCTTACATAACCATTTATGGTTATTTCAAACTTGTCTCCCCAAACATTTATTGTTTTGACCATATTCATCCTTTTCACATTTGCACAAGAGTTTATCCATTGGATAAAAGGTTTTATTCTTTGAATAAAGAGTTTATTCATTCAACTAACCTTGACTTTAACTCCCAAGGTCATATCAAGCATTTAATGCTTATTCCCTCCCCTCTCAACCTATCTCACATTGACACTTGTCATCCTGGGATTGGGTTGAAAGCCCTCACATGGATTTGAAATCATTCAATCCTGACCCTTATTGAGATTGCTCAATCTCAACCATCCATTGCTCCATTTTCCATTTTGCAGAGCATCATTTGGTGAGCCCAACGTGAATCCAAACACCAAAAAGATCATTATTTTTAACCATTAACATGTTTGAATGTTTAAAATGTCACACAGGTTGCGCTTTGGCGCTATTGAACTCGTTCTAGCACTATCGATACATATGGTTTTAGCGCTATTGTTCTTACAATAGCGCTATTATCTCAATTACAACGCTTTTGGAACTATTTTGGTGCTTTTGACATTGTTTTGGCGCTATTCACCATATTTCAGCGCTTTTGCCTCTCTGTCTTTCCCTTTCTTTTAGCGCTTTTGTGTTAAATAGCACCTCTGTTCAAACACAGACTAGCGCTATTGTAACAAAATGTCGTAAAAATCACCTTGTAACCAAAAAAATGAAAAAATTTAGGCTTGTGGAAGCCCCCCTTGGATATGGATTTTACTAACTGGTTATTGTTTGTGCAAGTTTAAAACTCACCATTAAAAATCACAAACTTTCTTTTGGTGCTTTAAAACTTGAACAAAACAAATTTTCCTTGCTTTCTAGTTAGGGTCACTTGTCTTTGGTGCATTAAAACTGAACAAAAACAAACATTTGCTTTCATTGCAAGTTAGGACTCATTTTCTTTTGGGGCTTAAAATCAACAATTTGATTTCCTTGCATCAAACTAAAGCATTTACAATCCACACTTCAAATTTTGGTGCACATAAAATAAACAATCCACTTGTTTTAATTTTTGCAAGCGATTTTACTTCATGCAAACGTGTTTTTCATTAAGTTGACCAGGACTTCCCATTTCTAGATTACAACATATTGCCTTTGAAGTTAAAAAGAACATCATGATTGTTGGAGCAACATCTCCAAATAGTTAGACCACATTGTGATGATGGGTTAAAAATAACAAGTGTTTTTCGTGCTTGGCACACTTGTGCAAAAAGTTGGTCGAGTGGTCCTACCTCTAACACACACTATCCTCTCCCTTGGCTTTCATGGTCCTAGGTGCAAGAGAAAAGTGTTAGTAACACTCAACATTTTATCTTTTTAAGAAAGGCCTGCCAAGAGACACATCACTCTTGGGAATGACCTCGCATGGTAAATCCTTCGAGCCGCTATAGAAATCAGGTGAGAGCGAAAGCTGTAGCCTTGGGTATAGCTGTTCCTACAGTGTAACTGGCCGAAAGGACAAATGGGCCCCACCACCAGTTACAAGGCTCTTAAGTGAGTCACTGCAGAATGAACTTATGTCCAAAAACATCGAACATGACTAAACACCTTTAAGTAGTAGCCCACCCGTTCTATTGATTGAGGATATTTGCGATATAATTTAGTGCAAGAGCATAGATGGTTTTGCTCCCAAGATACTCACCATACATATTTCCTTGAGTAGAAACATAGCTTTTTGAAAAGTCACTTGTGGCTTGATAAAAGTGGTGACTCCCCCATCATAGGGATCATCTATTTGTTATGCTTGTGCAAGACTTAGTATATCACATCCTTACCTGCCATGACGAGATTCATAAGGTATGTAGTACCAAAGTCGAAGAAATATCAAGATGTGGACTAAATTTATCACAACTGGCCATTTGACCTTAAGAATAAAAAGTGTTTGAAGTGTGTTCATTTTAGTCAAGACCAAGTGCAAATTGAGCCGACTTCAGGCTTTGGAAATACACCTTAAAATACACCTAAAGGAAGGGTCATATAAAAGTCCAAGGATTGGGTTGATCTAGACCCATACTCATTTGTGCCTTTGAGGCTACATTCTTGTGTTTGTGTGCTTGCTTTGTTTTCTTGTCAAAGAAAAATTAGAAAATCACTTCCAAAAACAAAGTATTCATCCAACCAAACATTTCTCACAACAACCAAACACATCAAAAACAAAGTGCAAACAAAAAAGAGTCAAATTTTATGACCATTCTTTACATCTTGCGAAAGAAGAAGCGTCATCAGAATATCAACTTGAAAAGAAGACCATTAAGCTCAAAGGCTTTGATCAAAAGGAGGAAATTCTTCTATATAAATAGACAAATCTTTGTCTCACATAGAGTTTTTCTGCATCACATGCATCTCTACCTTCAAGGCAAAACAAACGAATTCGATTCAAAATCATTGAACCGCAAAGCTTTTATGCAATATAGAGCTCTGAGTTATCACAAAAACCAAGGAGGTAAGATTAATCCCAACTTTTTTCCAAACGTCTGTATCACATACAACATAGCTCGAGAAATACCACCAACACCTGAAAGGGAAGAGGTAGAGTTCGTCCCATTTGTCACACAAAGTTTTTATTGAAGTTGAAAAAATTTCATCCATCATCTTATTCATCCATCATCACTTCATCATCAATTTGTTCCAAACTCTCAAAACATTCAGAGGTTCTTGTCCCAAGTTCTCTTTTAGATATTGCTTGAATCAAACACATCACTTTTTAGATTGTTTCTACATCTAGGATAAGCTCATCCTAAGAGACACATCTACGTAGGTTAAAACTAGTTTATGAGTGAATCCTCTCATCACTAGGTAGTCCAATCTGTAACACATCTCAGATTTCTCTACACCTTATCACATCAAAACTTATCAAACAAACAAGCAATTCAAAGAAGGAATTTTGGTTACATCTACCTTAAAAGTGCTAGAGATCCACATGCAACACAAATCACCAACCATCAATCTTTCATTTCATCAAAAACTCATCATCATTTTCACTCAACTTCAAACAAAGACTCATAAGCAAAATGGCTCAAACCCGATCACGGTCAAGGCAACGAGAAATAGAAATGGAAGAAGAAGAAGAGGAAAATCTCAATGAATTTCAAGAAGCACTTGGAGGAAATGCGAATGACAAAAACCCAAGTACTCCTACTCCTACAACAATAGAAAGGGCCCAGCATAACCCTCTCTTTAACAGACTTTTTGACGAAATACTCAGGAGCAATGCGGATGCTCACTTCTTAAAACTCGCTCAAGAAGGAGCAAAACTCCCATCTGACTTTGATCTTGCCCAACTAAGACAAGCATCAAAAAGACAAAGTCGCCACGAAGAGGAATGAGGTAGAGATCCCATTAGATATAACATTCCTCGAGGTAACCCACCACCTCCTCCTCCAAATGAAATGGAGATGTTGCGGCAACAAGTCGAGAATCTCGCCCAACAACTTCATAGTGGTGTCAAGACTAACCAATTCTCGCTCAATGACATTTGTCCCTATCCTTTTGATAGGAATCTTTATATGCCACCCTTTCCCCGAGGATTCGAAACACCCAAATTTGAAAAATATAGAGGAAAGGGAGATCCCCGTGATCATGTCAGAGAATTTCATTCCGCTTGTCTTGAAGTAGCATATGAAGACACATACCTAATGCACCTTTTTCCCCAAAGCTTGGGAGGAACAACCACATCATGGTTTTCCCGACTATCAGGTGGCATTAGAACATTTGAGGAACTCATCCAGAAGTTCCTAGCTCATTATTCTCATAACATTGAACGCGACATCACCATGGCTGATCTGTGCAACACCAAACAAAAACCAGGTGAACTATTCTCAGTATTCCTGCAACGATGGCACCAAATGTCTAGCAGACGTTCTCTTCAGTTACTTGAATGAGAACTAGTGGAAATATTCATTTCCAACTTAAACGAAGAAATGGAATTTCACCTGGATGTCAAAGACACGGACTCTTTTAATGATATGATCACCAAGGGTTTGAAATGTGAAAGGGCACTCATCAAGAAAGGACTCATCAAAATCTATAATTAACCCAAGGATGGTCCTCACCCATGCTTCAATAGTGATAAACCATGCTTCTGGAACAAAAACAAGAATATCGTCAACGATGGGGTTGTGGATGCCAGGACTATACAAAATGCACAACCTGTGGTTCGGTTTGTAGGACAAAATCCTCCACCTTAGAATAACACAAATGTTCCTTCCAATCAAGGTCGCATCACATCTCATGATGAACCAAGACCTCGTCAGCAAAAACAGAAATGCACATACACTCCCTTAGGGGAACCCATTGAAATAGTATTGCGACAACTCATTTCTCAAAATTTGGTCACTCTACCAAAAACATCAAACTATGAGCCTCAGGTCAAACCAGCATGGTGGAGGGATACTGAACACAGTGATTTCCACCAAGGGAGGGGACACAAGACAAGTAATTGTCACCGATTGAAATATCTCATTCAGGATCTTATTGATCGAGGAGAAATTGAAATTGAAGGACATGACCCAAAAACAACAAATAATGATCATCTGATGTTCAAAAATCCACTTCCATCACAAGATCAAAGGGGTCCTTCCACTTCTAGGCGAGGCACTGATACCACTGATTATACACAGGCTGCGTATAATTACACTGTAAATCATCTGTATGATGCCAGTGAACAAATTGCAACTAAAACCTTCAAAAATCCCAACTCAAATTGCAATGTTGTTACGCATCGCGGCAAAGTTACCATAAAGGCAGCTCCACAAGGCACCACCTCCATCCCAAAGCAGTACAATCTTGTGGAAAAATTAGACAAAATGCCTGCGCTTATATCCATTTTAGAGCTATTACGCCTATCGCCCTCTCATAAAACTATCTTGGATCAAGCACTCCAAGAGGCGTTAGTCCCTGCAAATCTGAATACAGACCAATTTCAAGCCATGGTTGGAAGTCTAAAGTCATCACCTTGTCTCACTTTTTCTGAAAGTGACAACTCTTCCTTCCAGCAACCTCATAATGCTTCACTACACATTGAAGGCTTTATCAACCAACATAGGATCAAACGAGTCTTGATAGATAATGGAGCAAGCCTGAATATTTGTACACTACAGTTGGTCACAGCATTGGGATATGCAGTAGAATCAGTGGATCCCCATAAGAAGATCACAATCAAAGCCTATGACGATGCAGAGCGTTCCTCCAAAGGAGCTATGGTACTACCAATCCGAGTGGGCCCCGTGGTAAAGCACATCATCTGTCAGGTTCTGGACCTTCCTCTGCCATACAGTCTATTGTTAGGAAGACCCTGGATACATGCCATGCAAGCCGTTCCATCTACCTACCATCAATGTATCAAGTTCCCACATAACGGTGTAGAGATCACAATCCTGGGCGATGCAAATCCCTTTGCATATTGCCATAATATCAGCCATCAACCAGAGATTACCATTCCTAATAATAGAGAAGCCATTTCCTCCACATCATATATAAGTCTCGCCTCTCTTCCCAGTTCAAACACCACTATACCAAAGCAAGAAAAGCTTAAGATGAAAGTAGCAGAGGAAGGTCCTGGGGAATACAACTTGAGTCAACTCTTTTGTGTGGGACAACTGCCCACTTCTCCTCGAACACACGGTAAACCATAGCAGTTACTCCATCAATCACTAATCACGCCTGCATGTGCTTTGATGCCTTTCATACTCGGAAAGAGTCAAGAAGAAGAAACCCAAGATGAGGACTTAGCGAAATGGATCTATAAAGATACCATCACCACTGATATACCGCAAGTCAAACTTCCTACAGATCAGTATGGCAAAGGTCTCCTCATTATGCAAAGAATGGGGTATGATGGTCAGAGTGCTTTGGGATGTTGCAAACAAAGACAACATGAACCTCTGCTGCCAGAATTAAAGCCCAAAGGTAATATAGGCCTAGGCTTTGAAAAAGAGATATTTCCTAAACTCAAATTCAAAGGAAAACCCAGCAAACCATTATGTCAGCCTACTACAAAAAGGACACCTTTCATTATCAAAGCAACATCGAGCACCATCACAACTGCCCCACCAAGGTTCAGCATCCCAACACAACCATCACCAATGCCACTCATCCCACCAAACGAACCTGTAATCTCATCGGCAACACCATTAGCAGCAGCAACTGTATTTGAACCCGCAGCAGCATCTATGGCACCAGCAATACCAGCAGAAGCAACTGAGTCAATATTACCGATACTCTCGGTACCATATTCTTTTATCCCTATCAATCTTCCTGCAGCACCGATCACTACAAAGGTACATCAACCAATCACACCTATAGTATTTAACTCAAAAGACATCCCAGTATGGTATAGTAATCGGATGCTGGAAAGTGACTCAGAGACCGACTCACATGAGTGGGAATTTGATTATGTACAACTTAACACTTCAGATGAGGAAGACACATCACTACCTCCACCATGCAAAGACATCCTTGTTTATGGAGAAGCACAGATAAAGACCACTTGGGTTCCTGAACTGGAAAAATCTTCCACAGACCCTACGTCTCATCCTACACCTGATTCTGATAGGGAGAGTACCATCAATGACCTTCACCATAACATCTTAACCCTCACTGATACATCTAACGCACTTAACCTAATCGATGAAGTAATGCCCATTATCCACCCTAAACTCATCGAATGGAACCAACCAAATCCCCCATGTCTTGACTTCTTCCAAAACGATGGGGCTTTCATTGACTTTTTGGAATTAAGGGATAACCTACCAAGTGGGGATCATAGAGCTGGATTCGCCATTGAACTTAATAGCGCAGCATACTTTGGGGCGGATGCCAAACCTTTCAGCTGCAAAAATATAACAATAAAACATGGATCTTCTGGTGAAAACCACACTGTGGCACTATTTGATCTGACAAAAGTAAAAAGAAAGAGCGTATCCAATGGTGAAAACCTCTCTGAGGCGCCTAAGGATGAAGGGTTTGACATTCTCCCTGATAGTACACAACAGGAACGATCAATGATTCTCATTGAGGAAACCAAAGAATATAATGTGGGGACTCCTAAAAATCCTCACCTCATACATCTGGTATATCTTCTCACTCCAGAAGAACAACCTAAATTTATAGAGTTCTTCCAACAGCGTCAGATCAACTTTGCATGATCATATGCAGACATGCCGGGGCTTGATCCTGATTTAGTCATGCATCACCTCACCGTAGCAGAAGGAGCCAAACCTATCAAGCAGAAGATTCATAAGATGCATCCTCAGATTGTAGTGCTAGTCAAAATAGAACTCAAGAAACTCTTAGATGCTAGTTTCATTAGACCAATTGATTATGTAGAATGGATATCCAACATTGTGCCTGTCGGCAAACCAAAAGGGGGCATCCACATTTGTACCGACTTCAGAGATCTGAATAAGGCCTATCCTATGGATGACTTCCCCCTTCCAAATATCGACATCATAGTGGATCTGACAGCAGGACATGCCATGCTTTCACTCATGGATGGCTTTTTCGGATACAATCAGATAAAGATCACACCAGAAGATCAACATAAGACAGCCTTTACCTGTCCATGGGGCACATATTGCTGGAATATAATGCATTTTGGTCTCAAGAATGCAGGCGTGACCTATCAAAGAGAAATGACCACCATCTTCCATGACATGATGCATACTATGATGGAAGATTATTTGGATGACTTACTAGAAAAATCACTCACCAGAGAAGGGCATCTCCACATCTTAGATAAAATCTTTGATAGACTAGAACAATACCATGTTCGACTTAACCCAAAGAAATATGTCTTTGGAGTGACCTCCGAGAAGCTTCTAGGATACATTGTCTCAAGAAAAGGTATTGAGGTCTCCCCAACAAAGGTAAAAGCAATCATGGACATGCCACCACCAAAGAATATCAGTCAGCTAAGGACGTTACAAGGGTGACTTCAATCCATCCGAAGATTCATTACACAATTAGCTGATAAGTGTCACAGATTCACACACCTGCTACACAAGAACATCCACTTTCAGTGGGATGCCCCATGCCAACAAGTATTTCAGACGCTTAAAGACTATCTCATGAATCCAACATTGTTGATCCCACCAGATCCAAGTAGACCGTTGTTACTCTATATCTCAGCAACAAGTACAACATTGGGTATACTACTGGCACAACATAATACAGAAGGAAAAGAGTGTGTTGTTTACTACATCTCTCGCACACTGGTGGGCTATGAACTCAATTACACACCTATTGAGAAAGCTTGCTTAGCAATAATCTTAGTAGCCACTAAACTAAGGCACTATCTGTTAACACATAAAGTACAACTCATTGCAAAGATTGATCCACTCAAGTATTTACTCAGCAAAGCAGCATTGACAGGTCGCTTGGCCAAATGGGTAATGATTCTAAGTGAATTTGAGATTGAGTACGTGGACCGTAAAGCTATCAAAGGTCAACTTATTGCAGATCAGTTGGCCGATGCACCTCTCATAGGTGATCATCCTCTCATTTCCAATTTTCCAGATGAAGAGATATTCATGATTACAACAACACAACCATGGAAACTATACTTTGATGGCTCATACACTAGGCATGGCTCGAGGGCAGGCATTCTGTTTATCACACCTCAAGGTGATAGCATCCCGAAGTCTTACAGGCTCACATTTTCATGCACAAACAACATAGCAGAATATGAGGCCTTGATCACAGGACTCAGGTTAGCCGTACAATGGAAATTACAAGAATTGCAAGTATATGGCGACTCCCAACTAGTCATTCGACAAGCAACAGATGAATATCAGACCAAGGATGATAAACTCATGCCATATAAGCAAATGGTGGACACTCTAAAGACATCATTTACTACTATCACTTTTGAGCAGATACCAAGAGATCAGAATCGAGCTGCTGACGCTATGGCTACCATCGCATCTCTGCTAGATCTTCCACAGAATTCAACACGCTATGAGTTCTTGGTAGAACAACTTTGGATTCCCGCTTATGATATCCCCAAATCCAAAATGATATGTCACCTTGTCGGTTCTGAATCCCCATGGTACGGTGAGTTCTACACCTATCTTCGTGATCACACCCTTCCTCCCAACCAATCGAATAACCAACGTAAAACCTTCATTCGCCAAACTGCTCGATATACCATTATTGCCGAAACCCTATACCGACGCAGTCTTAATGGTACTCTCCTTCAATGTTTAGAACAAGGTGAGATAACAAAGGCTTTGGAAGAAGTCCATGAAGGAATTTGTGGAACCCATGCAAGTGGTCCATCACTAGCCAAGAAACTCCTGCGCAATGGATGCTATTGGCCATCTATGGAAAAGGATTCCTACTACTTTGTCAGAAAATGCAAGAAATGTCAAGTTCACGCCGACCTGATACATGCACCAGCCCAGGAACTACAACCAATCACAACACCATGGCCTTTCTGTCAATGGGGCCTTGACCTTGTGGGTAAAATCCATCCATCTTCATCCAATGGCCACAAATTCATTATTACCGCCACCAAATATTTCACAAAGTGGATCAAAGCTGTTCCACTTACCCAAGTCACTGGCAAGCAGATCGCCTCATTCATCCTCAACTACATCATCTGCCGGTATGGTGTACCCATTTCCATCATCACAGATAACGGTCTTCCTTTCAAAAATCAAGATGTCCGCGAACTTTGTGAGAAATTTCACATCCAACACCGCTTTTCCACTCCCTATTACCCACAAGGCAATGGTCAGGCTGAAGCATCCAATAAAAACATATTGAGGATCCTAAAGAAGACAGTCAATGATGTCAATCGTGATTGGCATGTTCAACTGAATCCAACACTATGGGCATATTGAACTAGCATTCGGACCCCTATAGGTGCAACTCCTTATTCATTGGTCTATGGTGCCGAAGCTATCTTACCTATTGAGGTTGAGATACCATCATTACGGGTTTCCTTGCACAATCTCATCGATGATGAAGCATACAGAGTATCCCGTCTTCAGGACTTAGAGTTACTAGATGAGAAGCGACAAGCTGCATACAACCATCTCAAAGCCTATCAACAGCGCATGAGAAGAAGCTACAATCACCGAGTTAGACCTCATACATTTGAGGTAGGTGATCTTGTTCTACGAGAGAATCCTTGCAACCAACCAAACAGAGACCATCAGGGCAAGTTTGAATCAAACTGGCTGGGCCCATATGTTGTCACTGCTATCTTCGGGTTTGGGGCATATCAGTTGGCTACATCAGAAGGAGAACCGCTCGCAGATCCAATCAACAACATGCACCTCAAATGGTTTTATACCTAAGCTGTACAGAGCATCAGGCTCCCCTGCATACCAAAAAATACCAAAAACATTCAGAAAAATGTCCTGAAGAAATACAAAAACATTCAAAAAAATAAAGAACAATCATGCATGCAAATGGTGAACAAACCACTCCGGTGGCACCTTGGGTAAGCGCGATGGTGAAAACCTGGCAAACAAGCACCACTCATAAAGACAATGGCTCCAATATCTTTCCAGCTCGTTACGATCACATTCATGCATCCACACATCCATCTGTCCAAACCATGGCTTGTTATTGATCTACAATCCAGGATAGTACTTCATGCGTCTTGCATCTCACTCTATCATAGTCATGTCTAAACTTGGGGGCAATACCCTTCAAATCTAGATGATGGAAATGGATTCTACATTACTGGTGATTCATTGGCAAAAACATTCAAAAATGTCTCACAAAATCCAAAAACATTCAAAAATGACTCACAAAAATCCAAAAACATTCAAAAACAATACAAAGTCCAAAAACATCGAAAAACCATCGAAAATAAAAAACATAGCAACACCTTGTACATACTCATCCGCGCAGATACAAAACAAAACATTGACATAATACTCACACAATGACCATTTACCAATCGACCACACAATCAACATCAACACTCAAAACTGTCTTTAAACAAGGATGCATCCTTCCTTACCAAAACAAAGACAAAAGTGATGTTTTCTTTGACAAGAAAATTATGTTAAGCTATCAAATACTTGGTTGATTTGTGAGTACAATAATTTGTTTATCTGTATCGGGATCTTGCAGCATTGTTTTGTATCGTTTGCGCATTATTTCCGATGAAGTTCTGGGGCATGTACTAATGGTGTCTACGTGGGAAGTTCACCAAGCTACATGATCTTATGCCAAATGCAGTCATAGATCATTACGGCTTGCTGACTACAATGTATACCTCGACCATATGGGCATGAACCATTACCAAGGATCCATATTCTTTATGTATATACTATTTGTTTGCCGGAACAATGCTCTTTCTTTGGTTCCTCCTCATCCAAATTCGATAAAGGTTTTACCTCTTAGTACGGTATGCACTTGTCTCAGGATATGATCAGCCTAAGATCAAGGAGGACGATCCAAGTCATGCATGAACGGAGATAATCCTTGTCTGTTCCGCAAACAATACTCTGATCGACTTGACCCTTATATCAAGTCGTTTGTATTAACTTGCTATATAAAAATGATGAAAGGAATACTCAGGTCATCTTGAATCATTATGTCAAGATGCTTGTATTCTCTTCCAACATTTTAAAGCTCAATGATGAAAATAGAGCACTATGGATCATCATTTCATCTCATATGTTTATATCTTGCATTCCATTGCATATCACCCATCCATTCATTCATTCATATGTAGGCTTTATATGCAAAAGTGACCATTAAGGTTGGTCTAGGACACAATCACAACCGAGTACTCTGATACATCATCAATGCATCATGCAAAGTCTTAAAATAAAAAAAACAAAAAAAAAACCTTGCATTCCTCATGGTCATATCATCATCGCATTTAGGTGCATCTTGCATTAAGTTCATTCATGTCATTTTAAAACTTAATATTGCATATAGTTCATTTTTGACATTAGTTTTCGTTAATCATTGCATCATTGCATCAATCATAAATAATTAGATTCATTTGCAGGATCAAATTGTCTTTGATTGTTCATCATTTCATTATCCTTTATCATTTATTATTGCATCCATTTCATTAGTGAAAAGTGCATTCATTCATCCATTTATTAAAGTATCTTATTATGTTCATTTTAGGATTCATTCACATTGCATTCATTATCCCTTTTAAAATTGCATTAAGGTGTAGTTATTAAACCATGAGTTGTAGTATCATCACATTATCATTTTTACTTAATCATATTAAGGCATTTAAAATCATAAATCCATTTGTGTCCAAACATTGGTTCATACCATTTTATATATATCCATTATACATATGCATTCATTTAAACATTATCATATAAACATTTGTACTTTACATTTTGTTTATCCATATTACATTCATCTAAAAACATCTAGATGCATATCCATACATAAAATCATTCATCATCACATAAATCATCTCATCATTATATTGCAATAGGAAACACCAAAATCCTGTTCATAAATCATCATAAGCATACATCGTCATCATGGCATTACATACATAAAGCATTACATCAAACATAAAAAACAAATCATACATATATAAGCCTGCATTCATATGTCAGTATCCCACACCATAAATCATCATAAAAACATGCATATAAGAAACATCTCATCAAATGCATACATCTACACATATCCATCTAAAGCAATAACTCATCATCCTGCATACACATCCATACATATCAACTGCATATCCTCAAAATATGGGATCTCCCCATATATATCATCTCATATATCAGAGTACAATGAAGTCTACAAAATTGACTACCAAGAGTCATCCAAGATACAATCCAAAAAAAAAAACAATGATACAAAACATATATGCAAAAATTCTCTCTCAAATGCCACTCTGGCCAAATGCTATACCACCACCACCATCGCCACCTGCTCCACCACTGGTGCCCGCACCACTTGATCCATCTCTCCGTGGAGGCCTCATCAAACCCCCACTCACTCCTGCATCCCCTGATCTCTCCCTCTGTAGAAATCCCATCACACCCCCATTGCTCTGCACCCTCTGGGATCGCTATGATCTGGCTTGCTGCATCTGAGAATAGCTAAGAGCTCACCGACTAGCTAACACCACTTGCTCATATAAACCCCGCCAGTAGTCTATCTCCGCCTGTGCTCGCCGCATCTCCCTCATCACCTCCCCTGTAGGCCCCTGTGCTCCTACTCCGACCCGGACTCTCTCCTGCAGCTCTGCCAATCTCTCCACTACACTATCCCTCTCCTGAAGCACCACCGCTAGCTCTGAATCCCGTGCAAATAGCTGCACATCCCTAGCTGCCACCTCCGCCTCCAAATCCTCTATCCGGGTCTGCAAACGTACTATCATGTGATCTCGTAGATCTCCAGTGGCTCCCTCCCCGGTATCCATAGCCGCCTCACCTGTACCACCCTCTCCCGTAGCTCCCTCTCCTCTGTCCATCGGGATCTCCCTCACCATCCCCCTCCCACTCAGCTGAACTCCTCCCTGTATCAATGGTCCCTGTGATATCTGTAGAGGCAGTCCACCTCTCCCTCTCCACTAACTCTGCATCCCCAACCCACCACCTCCTACACCTCCTCCTCCTCCACCACCTCCTCCTCCATCTCCTCCTCCCCCTGCCCTCGGTCCTCAACCTCCTGCCCTCCTCCAGCTTTGTCCTCTCTCATCCTCAAAATTTGGGATCGGCTCTGCTAAATCTTATATCCGTAAGATCGGGTGTGCTGCCCGGTACTGTGTGTACTCATCTGACACTCCTGCATCCATGACCCTCGGTCGTATATCCCACGATCTCGCCTGTAGTGTCCGGAACTCTACCAATGTCTAATCATACGGTAGCACTGGCCCCCATTTGTACCTCTCCCGAATAACCCGAGCATACTCTCTTGATCCACTAGGCAGTCTCTGCTGCCGTCCAAACTGCCTCATCACTCTCCCGGGCACCTGTCTCTCCACATTGTATGAGGTCCTCCCAATGAGGAATCGAGTCATAAAAACATATGACAGTGCCTCTGCATCATCATCCCATGGCTCACACTCTAGGTATGGACGCCATATAACTGCATCCAAATTGTCCAAAGCCCGCCGCCACCACTTTAACTTCCCTAGGTGGGGCTGACTCATCATGCCGCTATACATGAATATATACGGATGGTCTACTGCGCAGAATCTCAAACTCACTGGTCGAGTCACTGGTAGGTGCTCCCAGGCCCAAATATGCAGCAGTGTCATGCCCACTACTAAGGAATCCCTCTCCCGGTAAACCACCTCATGGAGCTCCTGGTACAGGTGCACCAGCACGCACGGCCCCCATGCAAATCGAGTCCCCTCGGTAACCATCATCTCGATCACCTGTCCCCATCCCATTGCCAAACCATGTGATCGCCTGTCCGGACAAAGAAGTCCTCCCACGATACCTGATAAGACAGCTGGAAGAGGCTCATATAACATTGCTATCTCCTCCCAGGCAATCGATCCATCATCAATAAACACGTCCTCATCAAAAATCCTCTGAACTGTAAGGGTCCCCTAGGATCTGTCATATGTGACCACCTCCCCCCGAATCGGAACCTGCAGGATGCGCCACACGTCCTCTAGGGTCATTGTCATCTCCCCCTGTGCTAGATGGAAGGTGCACGTCTCGCTGTGCCACCGCTCTGCTAATGTTGTGATCAATCCGTAATTCATACGAATCACGGGCATGTGCATCACCTCATACAATCCGGTTGCGGCAATGCAATCAATCTCGCAACCCCTGTGTCGCAGTATGTCTCTCGCGTAACTGCAACACGCCTAGCTCCTCCTGCACATGGACATTCATCAATCATCATCAGTTGTTTTGTTTTCAAACTTTCTTAAAGTTTAAACCTAGACTATCAACAGATACTTTGATCAGGTATCTTCGGGTCTCAACAAGTAAGCAATCATGGCAACCTAGACTTCAACAGACATTTATCCTAATGACCTAAGTCTCATCAGGCTGCTATGGTTCAAAACAACTCCCACTTCACATCGCCATCCATCCATCATTGGCATCGGGAGATTTTCTTCATCCAAACTGGGGCATCTCTTTATCCTAAAGCAAAAGCACTATTTTACCATCAAAAGCGCTAGTTTCCCAACAATAGCGCTACAACTCTAACAAAAGCGCTCAATAAGCTATCACATAGCGCTCAAACTACAAATGTGCTAAAACAACTACACAGTAGCGCTACTTAAAAGCAATAGCGCTCAATTAAGAACTCAATACCGCCTAAACTTGCATGCAATAGTGCTAAAACATTGCAAAAGCGCTCAAACAAAGGGGCAATAGCGCCATTGCGGCACAGTAGCGCTAGTTCATGGAGCAAAAGTGCCAAAACCATAGTTCCAGCGCTCTTGCTCTGACTCGACTTGGACTCAGCTAAAAACGTGTCAAAAATGCATAAAAATTAAAATTTTAAATTTGCGTACCGTTGGTCTGTAGTCGTCTGGATGCTGGAACCGTCAGACTCACTCGAATCTGTGCTCTGCAATCAGTATCGGCATCCTGACTGTTGCTCGCTCCTCGAAAATGTCCCTATCAGAGCTCTGGTTTCACCCTAGTCGCGGTCACAAATGATCCTGTTTTCACCCCTTTCACCCCATTTATACCCTTCGTCGTCACCGTAACTTTACCCCGCTCACCGCCGTGGTTCCCGTGAATTTCCCGAGCCCCCCATTTCTCCCCTTTTTCCCCGATTTCTTCTATTTTTCACCCATATGGCTAACTTCTTCTCTTCTAACACCCTACCAATTTTCATTCTTTTACGAGAGATCACCCGATTTTTCAAAAAAAATCGGTCCATCTCTCAAGGGGGCATACCACCCATTAAATTTACATTTTATGGGGCATTTCTTCACACCCGTTTTTCTTTGAAACGACGCGATAAACCACACCGTCTCAAAGAGGGGCAAATATAGTCACACAAATCTGTCCAACTTAATTAAATAAATATTCGCTATTTATTTGATTAAAAATCCACTAGCCATCAGTTAATTAAATTAATATTTAATTAATTTATTCCCAAACATTCTTCTATTAATTAAATAAATTATTCAATTTATTTTAATTAATTCATTAAATCAAATTCCGATCAATTAAATAAATAAAATCTATTTATTTAATTAAATCCGCCTATTCCTCTTTTAAATAAATTAAATAAAAACATTTATTTAAATCATTATCCCCCCCACTTGCACTTTCCTACAAATGCAACTTGCACACATTTATTGAAATAAATGAATTTTTATTTTAAATAAAATGCTATTTTCCCTCACCCACCAAATCGACTTGCAAAATCTAATCCCCTTCTAGATTCTTCTAAACCCTTCCTAATTAGCCTAATCCATCTCCTAATTATTGTCACATTCCTAAGTAAAATGGAGTCACTTCTCAAAGACTTCAAAAATCTTTGAAAAACATTTAATGCTTTGTGTGTTCAACAAATTAACCCCCAAAGTCTTCCAAGACCACTAATGGCTCTTACATGATCATTTATGGCTCTTACATAACCATTTATGGTTATTTCAAACTTGTCTCCCCAAACATTTATTGTTTTGACCATATTCATCCTTTTCACATTTGCACAAGAGTTTATCCATTGGATAAAAGGTTTTATTCTTTGAATAAAGAGTTTATTCATTCAACTAACCTTGACTTTAACTCCCAAGGTCATATCAAGCATTTAATGCTTATTCGCTCCCCTCTCAACCTATCTCACATTGACACTTGTCATCCTGGGATTGGGTTGAAAGCCCTCACATGGACTTGAAATCATTCAATCATGACCCTTGTTGAGATGGCTCAATCTCAACCATCCATTGCTCCATTTTCCCTATAAATAGAGCTCATTTCTTCATAATCCAGATCCTGAAAACTTGTATGCATTTAACCTATAGGCATTTTAGAGAGCACTTAGCATAGAAAACTCTTATATTGTCATTTTGGTTAAAATAAACCATTTTAGTATCAATAGCTTAAATATTAGCTTCTTTATTTACATTTAGAGCAATACTAAAATCTCAATCCTTCATAAGCATCCATAGTGCAAAAAGCTGCTGAGAGCTACACTATTTTGGAACTTGGAGAGGAGAGGAACAAGGGAGAAGGAGCTAAGAGCATGTTAGGAGGTATTTGGAGATGCCTCATCATATTTGCTTCTTTAGTTAAATATGCTTTCATGATTTTAGTGTCTCTTTTGATATGCCTGTTTAGATTAGTTTTTGATTAACTAACACTAACAGTTTCTTGTCTTGTGTGTGGTTTATCTTAGACTAACCTTGTCCATTTTGCAGAGCACCAGAAACATTTCAAAGGTAGTTTTCCTTTATACTTACCTTTGCCTCTCGGTAACCTTTTGGCCAATAGTGCTTCAAACTCTTCTTGCTTTCTAATTTCTTCATACAGTTTGTGTACCTCCTCCACGTTCTTCTGAAATCTTTCACTTGCTCCACTGTGATCTCCTTCAAAGTACTTATACTTTATTTCATTGTAATCATTAGATTCATTCGGATGAAAAGAACTAAATGCAGATTCAACTTTATTTACCGATGACCCACTGTTATCAAAATTACTTAACTCAAATGCATGTAGCTTACCAATAGTAGCATCCAAGGAAACTGACATATTAGGTACGGACCTTAATTCATTGATTGCAGAGACTTAGATTGCATAGGCAGGTAAAAGGGTTCTTAACAACTTACTTATCACATCCTTTTCTTCAATAGTTCCTCCTGCTCCTTTGATTTGATTTACAATCTCCTTTAGTCTTGTATTGTACTGGGTTATGTTCTCACCTTCATTCATCCTCATATATTCAAGTTGTCCTCTTAGACTGTCAACTTTTGCTCTTTGAACATGTTCATCTCCTCCATATACAAATATGAGCTTAGTCCACATTACCTTTGCATCATTACAGCCTTCTAGATCATTAAACTCAGAATCAGTCAATGCAGATGTTATTTCAATCATTGCTTGAATATGTTCTTGCTTCGCCTTTATCTCTTCCATAGTCTATGTATAGGTGCTCGGTGCAACAAAATCATTCTCCAGATAGTATATAGCATATTCTCCAACTCCTGATAGATGTAGCTTCATCATTTTCTGCCATGTAGAGAAACTTGACTTATTCAGCTTAGGTGCATCCCTCTTATACATCTTTGGATCTTTAATTCAAGTGCCTTTAAACTTTCCTTTCGGAGTCCAAAGCTCTGATACCAATTGATAGTTCTGATACTTAATATAAGTACAGATCCAATAGCCAACAAGATGAGAGCGGGGGGTGAATCATACAAACTTAATCATCCATAAAAACATCAGATTCAACCTCGGTAACATATATCAGTCATATAATCAAAAACTGTCAAACATGCAAACTCAAAAGTATATGAACAATATAAACCTCATAACACCAGATTCAATGTGGAAACCCAAATAGGGAAAAACCACTATGGGATTTCGGACCCATTAAGAAATATACTCTTCTAGAGTATGCTCGGTTAAAAGCAAATCCTGTTAAAGATTACAAACACATTGCTAGATGTGACCCGGTTAAGAGATTTCCCTCAGATCTGTTAGGATCTTCACTTTGTTAGAAGTGACCTTGTCAAAGGATTTCAAACACTCAATCAGAATGTCACCTTGTTAGAGGATTTACATATAAGACTATTAAGTCTACTCGGTTAAGAGATTTCTTGTCACTTTCATAAAATAACAGTAATACAATCTATCTGCAACTTCACATCTTAAATGCTAAAGCAGATTCCTATTTGTTCAATACAATCTAGACATAGAACTAATCTTGTCTATCTGTTGGGCATCAATACTCTATTATTCTAACAGGTCTTCAAGATTCTGTGCTCGGTAATCACTATGTAGCATCCCTGTGCATACACTTGTCCGCATACATTGTTTATCAATAGTTCCTTATTTATAAACAATCTCCTAACCGCTTAATCTCCTTGATCACATTTCTCATGATCAATCATAGCCATCAGATCTTCAATCTTGTCCAGGTTCATTGTATCTTTCGATCTGAAAATGTTTTACCCTGCCTTGGAACTTGCACAATCACCTTGGAACTTGTGCTAGGGTAATGCGTTTCAATCTGAGCTGTAGATCTTCTTGCCGACTTTCCATTGCCTTAGATTCGTTTAACAAACTTCTTTTACGGCTTGCCAATCATTGATCCGCTCCAGCTCATCAGCATCTTTCATTAAATATCACATGTAAACATTTAATGCATTTTGTTTTAGCTCAGTTACAACTTGATGAATACTAAACTTCACTCGATAGACATTCTATCTTCATTAACCGATTGCGATAACCTTAGGGTTTACCGACTAGTTTTTTGCTTGATAACATAGTATAGTATTAATCTTTACATTTTACAACATATGTATGATGTTAAAACAATCTAAAACATCAAGATCTCATCATTGTCTGACTCGGTAGAGTTGCCCATTGAATAACTTATCCCCTTATTCATCATATTCTTTCCTATGTCTTTACTGACTTCTTTATAATCTTCATATCATATTTCTTAAGATATGGCAACATCATACTGAATTAGAAAATCAATTTCTTGACATCAATGACAAAATAATAATATCAAGATAGTAAAACATCTTTATTCAGCTATGTCCATAATCATCAACAACCTTCTCAATATCCTTGTAATATTGCCAACACACACATATGTTCATATTGTCTACCGGTGTGACTTCAAAGTTGTTTATACTATAACTGGTATACTAGAGGTTTATATCTAACTGGTACATGGTGACAACCAATATATGCATGGAGACAACTAGTGGATATTCATAACTCGATATCAACCTGAAGAATCCAGCGGAGATTTTTACAAGAGCATCAAAGGATAAATGGTTTATATGTTTAACTGTAACCGGTATTGTTGTTCCAACCGATATTCATTGATGATGTGATGAGTTATCACTAGTCGTGATGATTTATCCTCACCGACAATTGTTGGCAGTATTTTTGTGATGAGTTATGATTGTTTGACCAGATACACTGCACCTAGGGAATTGTGTTATTATTTCTAGAGGCCGACATGAAATCTAAATGTCTATATATTGACATCACAATGAATTATTTTTTTAAAGAGAAGTGAAGGAGATATGTTATGTGCGAAGGCAGAAGTATTGAGTTACAGAGTATGTTGGTAAAGAAGTGTTGAGTGCGTAGAAGAGGATCTATACAGGAAAGTTGTGCTATTACTAGATCACACTACCTATTGTTTTCTAATCACTACAATAGTCAAATCCTCTAACCGAGTAATCTCTAACAAGCTTTATTATTCAAATCCTCTAACCAGGTGATCTATTAGTTTGGATTCAGAAATCCTCTATCGAGGTTACTCCTAACAGGGTACTAACTTTTACAGGGTATAGATTTTAACTAAGCTTTGGGATCTTTAATAGGATTACTCCTAGCAGAGCACTTTGTAGATCCTAACCGGTCAGTTATCTATTTTTGCAGATAGTTAACTTGTGAGTTCTATCTCACCATGGTTTTTCCCATTTGGGTTTTCCATGTATAAACACTTGTGTTATGGTGGATGTCTTACTTGTTGTGGATGCTTTTATATCATTTTGGATTGTATGCATAGTGTTTAACAAACTTGTTAAGTATATCTATCGGTCAGTGTTTAAAGTAGTATTATTTTTTGTGTCACTGACTCACCCCCCCTCTCAGTGCTTTTCAAGTCCATCAAATCCATGGATAGTGATAAAGGATGAGAGCTACAATCATTTGGGACTTGAAGAGGGGAGAAACAAGGAAGAAGCATCAAAAGGCATCATGGAAGAATCTTAGGGAGATTTCTCTTCCTTCTCCTCTTTTATCTTGCTTTACTTACATGCTTTTTAATCTTTCTTGATATGTTTGGAATGGTTTTAGTTCTTTGTCTTGGTTTTATGGTTGTAAACTAACATTTGAAATTTGTTTTTGCATTGTCCCCATTTCCTCAACATCACTTTCTATATCTCCCTTTCTCGTAGTGTCACTAGCACGGTGAAATGGGAAACTGTGAGCAGGGATGTATCTTATACATAGGTCCATAGTAAGTTCACCCATTATCAGGGTTTGAGACTGTGTAATATTAGAGGATATTTAGTTATGAGATGCACTGATCCACTTGGGGCACCATTCATATATCCTAGATGGTTGGCAGCTCATCGTAGGTGGCCACAGAAGGATGAGTTGCCACTTTATTTTTGCAAACAATTGTTTGCAGAGTTTCATATGGGCTTAGATGTTGATTATACATCTATACCAATGAATTCTAGAAAGGGGAGAGGGACACTCAATGATAAATTTAGATGATCTGATACACGAACACTCATTAATAAATGACTATTAGTAGGAACAAACATTTTGGTTCTACCAAAATGTTTGGAGTTATCACACGCAGTAGATGCAGTAGTTGATGATTCCAAGTGACATATCTACTCTAGCACTGCACAACTAACCACTTACGTCAACCCAATGACATCTGATCATGTTGGGAGATATTTGGTGTGATCACAGGGTACCATTCCACGGGCTATAGATGTGACATCTAGCAGTGACACTGATCCTTATGCCCATGTAGAGAAACCATTTCCACTTGACGTTGTACGGTTCATAGAGATTGATCCATTGCACCAGATAAGTGCAATTTTGTCTAGTGATTTATTAGATTCGTATACACTTATTGTTACCTATTTTCACTGCTAGATCAATCAAGATGCAGGAGATATCAGATCAATGTGTCCCAGAAGGAGAAACAAGTACTAAGTATGAAAAGAATACATGTTTTTGTCTAACTTGTTTGCTTTATGTGTAGACACAGGGAAAATAAATTTTTGATTCATTGAATGACAACATGTGGGGTAAAATGTGGCTCCCATGAGGGTTGAGCCTATCATGTTGATGGAAATGGGTGTTTCTTTGCAGTTTATTGAATTTTTGCCTTATCGACATGACCTACACTGATCGACAAGACTTACCCCGAAGACCCAAAGAGTAGTGCGGAGCAAAGAATGTTGTCATCGGGTTATCGGAAGGAACTATCTTATGTAATCCTGGTCACCCGATAGAAATTGCAAAGCAGTGTGTGAAGTCATCAGCTATCAAAGGGAGTATTTTCATCTTATCCCGACAGCCCGCTGGAAAAGGCTAAGGCGAACCTTTTATCCCACGTTGGCCTCAGGGAGGAGCATTTCAGTATTTATGTGCAAGGTCGCGTATATCTTAAGTGTCAAAGCTTACAGGCTTTTGACAAGGAGCAGTTCAGTGTTGGTGGGCCTCCCGCATGCACACGCATATCAAAGCGGTCAAATTTTACAATAAAAGGGAAAATTAATAGGTGAGTAGGTTGCAAAGGATCTGACAGCCATTGCTATACCACAAGATGAAAGTGCTCGACTGTTAACAACCGCGACTTGGCGATTGATGAGCTGGCAGGCCAGGTGACGCCGAGGTAAGTACTGAGTAAGTCATGAGGTGTCATGTGGTGACACGCGGGTTATGAGGTGTCAGAAAAGTGGTAGACACGTGATGGCACCATGGCATAGGATGTAGCCGCTCAGAGGGGCTAAGGGTCGAGCAGGTCAACAAAGAGCAATGGTGATGCGAGAGATCTGATGGCGGTCGCTATGTCGCTATAGAAAGAAGCTCGCCAGTTATCATAGTGACTTGGAGACAAAGCAGGTGTGAACAAGAGAGAGCCGCTTAGAAAGTTAAAGCTTGAACAGTTTGAGGACAGATCAACGACCGTCGCTATACCACATGATGAAGATGCTTGTTGGTTATCTCTCGTGACTTGGCGACTAGCGAGGTGGCAGTTGAGGTGGTCATCCAGGTGGGCTCAGAATGAGTGAGGATGCGCCACATGGTAGAGAGAAGATGAAGAACCAATTCAGACCAAGTCCAGATGGCAGACAAAGTAGACCCGTGAGCAAATCAAAGGCTGACACGTGGCAAATTTCTGCAGATGAGCAGATCAACTTGGTTCAAAGATTCAACTTGGTTCAATGATTCAAAATGGTTCAATGGTTCAAAATGGGTCAATGGCTCGACAATGGTTCAAAGTACTTCAATGGTTCAATGATGGTTCAACCAGTTCAGGGGTTCAACTGGTTCAATGGTTCAAAGGCAAATTAACAAGCAAGCAACATAGCAAGTCATCGGTTATCGGAAGGAGCTATTCCAATGCTATCCTGATAACCCGATGGAAAAGTGTGGAGTAATGGAAAAGGCACGAGGTAATGCGAGAAGCATCAGAACATCGGGTAATTCATTCCAATGTTGTTCTGAAGACCCGAAAGAGGATGTAGACTCAATGCAAGAAAGAATGTTGTTGGGAGCACGCCATCAGTTATCAACTGGATTGTTCTGATGTTACGTTGATAATTTGATAAGAAGGTACGTGATCTGAAATAATGACATCCAACAAAATCACTAGAAAGCAGACCCAAGTCCGATAGCATCCAGGTGGAATTAGCACAAAAGGGAGTTTTTCTTTCAGTCACAGCCCTGATTTGGTACATAAATGTCAACACGTGTTTTGAGAGCCTTTTTTTCATTTTTTGATTTTTGAATTTTTGCAAGTTCAGTATAAGGGGCTTGGCGGATTCGGAGTTCGGGGGTTCTGGGTCTGATATCTATGGAAGTAGATATTCACACTTCTGTAACTCGTTCCTTATGAGCATTGCTCAGACTTTGTAATAGAAACTCCTTCTTTTCAATAAAAAGTGAGTTCCTTCTCTTGTATCTGAGTTCTAAATATTGTTGTGAGTACATTTTGGATGAAACATATGTGATTATTATTTAAGTAATCCTTCCTTTTATCTATTTCCCTTCAATGTTCAGTTCGTGGTGTAGAATGCTATAGTGCAGGTCTGTGATTGTGTAAGTTATTTTGTTGTGTCAAGATTGTGAGAAACATTGTATGTTATCCTTTTATGAACAACAAAAAACTATCCTTTCATAAGAATCATTTTTGCAAGTACGCATTAGGGAGATGTGAGCATTTTAGTTTCATTATTGGATCATTGTGAGTTCATTATCATAGCAATTCATTTTTTCAGTAATTGGTGCATCAACTATTTGTTCATTATCATTTTTATAATCTTTCTTCCATCCCTTTTCCAATTTAAGTTTTAGTCATTAGTTTTCTTAGGATATCTAAGGGGAGCCAACCCATAATCTGGAGGTCTACTCTTACTATAGGATACCCACAACCTGAGAGTAGTCCCATGTTGCATAGGATTGCAAGAAAATCAAGCTTGCATCGGGTGTAAATCCCCATGACAACAGTTTTTGGCATGCCCGGTGGGACCGTTGGACTTTATTGTTCATAGAAGGCCATTGTATGTTGTCTTGGTGTGTGCAGCAGTAAATCATTTTTCACACCTAGCGACTCACAAATCTTTGGTATTTTAGCAGTCCAACCTTCCTAGCATATGAGAAAATAAAAGACTAGGCAAAGTTGAGCCTCGGTCAATCATACCCAGCTATCACCCCCAAAAAGGAGAGCTAGGGTAGTTAATAAAGTTCTTGATCCAACAGTTGGTGCGTTGCTTGTTAGTTCTATTTCTTACCCTGTTGTTACAACTTATAGCAATCCACTTTTTGCAAGTTCTTCTAATCAGAATACACCAAGCATGGCTCTCCCTAGGGTACATCCATTTGTGCCTTTTAATCAGGGTAGTCCTTTAAATCTAGTTCAACATGATGATATACTAGCAACAACACTTAAGAGCTTGCCATTTTTCACTGGAGAGGATCAAACAACGGCTGTTGAACATATTAGGGATGTGGCTTCCTTGTGTGGAGTGCATCATATCATTACAGAGAATATTGCATTAAGAATTTTGGCAGCCTCTTTCAAAGGGAAAGCCCTTCAGTGGTTCAGAGGTCTGCCTATGAACTCAATAGCTACTTGGGATGAGTTGGGACAGTTGTTAAATCAGCATTTTGAAGACAAGTTAGATCATTTTTCATTGGTGGAGCAACTCACTACTATCAAAAGAGCACCACATGAGCATATGATGGATTTCAACTACTGGTTTCAAAGGACTTGGAATCAAATTCCAGCATCGGTAAAACCTTCTAATGACTATGCTTTTTTGTTTTACCATAAGGCTTTGAATAGTGATATTGCACTTATGATACAATCTATGGGGGGAAATACTTTACCAACAACATTTGATGTTGTTGTTAGGGCTGAAAATAGTTTGATTCAAGCAGGGAAGATAGCACCTAGGCCTCCCATGCCAATTTTTGCTGATTTACAGCCCATTATCCCTGTAGTTCCGCCTATTATAGTTGTTGTACCTTCATTTCCAACTTATAATGCTCAAGTTGGAGCTCAAGATCATGTTGTCCCTAGTCATTTGCAAGAGATAATTAGTATTAAGGATCAAAATGCTAATTTACAAAAGACTTTGCAAAATTTTAGTAATGAGCTGGTTAATATCAAGAAAGCCCAAACTCAACCACCTTATGAAATTCCTTTCCAATCTCCCTACCAGGCCTCATACCAGCCAAACTCTCAAGGTCAAAGGAGGAATTTTAACCAAAGGCCCTTTCAACAGTATAATCCTAATATACCTAGTTCCTCAAGGGAGATTGTTCTAGTCCAGAACAACTTGGCAGCTGACTATGAGTGGTGTTTTCCTTGTAACCAGTCACATAACCAATCTACATGGTCCAATGGTGTGTTAAATCAGGCATTAATGGTGCAAAACAATGTTGTTGTTCTAAGAAATCATTCTCAGGAGGTTAATGAACAACAATCTGCACACATGGAACATGATAGTCCTGATGTTACTTTGATAAATTGGCAAGGTGAGGAGTTATGTGGGGTTAATCAACCTCAAAATCAGTCATACATCCCTGTAGAAACCAACACAAGATCCAAGAAAAGGGATGTCAATATGGGCCAATAGACTAATAAGAATAATAATCAGCCTTTCTCAAGTACTCAAGCTCAAGCAGGGTCTCTCTCTGCTCAAAATACACAGGTTCTTCAGAGATCGCAGCCTGTGGTGATCAAAGATCAGCCAAAAAGCCAACCTCAGCCAACACAAATACAAAAGGACATTGTTGCTACTAAGGGACAATAGAAGGTTAGTATGACTGATTTTAATATTTTGGATCAGTCGAAGAAAACTCATGTTAGCATGTCAATGTGGGATTCACTAGCCCTACTCGGGCAAAAAGATTTGTTGCATGATGCTTTGTCTAACCATTCTTTGACTGCCCAACCATCTGATCAACAAACTTCAAAATTTGTTCTTACCAATAAGCCTCAACAAAAGAGTGAACAACAGTGCCAACAGTCCAAGGTAAATAAACCACCTCCCTTTTATGTCACTCTAATCATTGGCTAGCACATAGTGCACAACTGCATGATAGATCAGGTGCAAGTAGCTCAGTCATGCCCAAGAAGTTAATTGACCAATTAGGACTCACTTATGAGCCATTGAAAAAGGGTGTAGTGTAGTTAGATGGGACTGTTGTAAATATTGTAGGAGTCATTAAACATTTGAGTCTAACACTTCATGCTTGCCCCAATTTTTCTATTTCGTAAGATGTTTATGTGATAGACCTGCCACCCTACTTTGCAATTTGCTTATCAAGAGACTTTACAGCCAGATTAGGAGGTTATTTGTCATCTGACTGGTCACATATGCTTTTTAGGACTAGGTATGGAACTAAAGTTGCTATTAAATCAGAAGCTTTAGCTAATGATCACATAGAACCCTATGTCCCTAGTGTTGTCAATGCCAATTTAACCATTCATGAACAAGATGACCAACCCATTCCACGTGATCCAAGCATCCCTATTTATGATATTCTTGGTATTATTTTGGATGAATGGGTAGTTGAGAATCTTGAGGAAGATCCTTTTAAAAATATCGATGAGGTAATCCTTGGAGTCTATATGTTTCATGAACAAGGTTCTGCTATCCCAAATTCGATTAAGGATGTTGGACACCAAGATAATCAACATCAAGATGAGATTTGGAAGCTCTATTTTGATGGGTCAAGAAGTAAGAATGGTGGTGGTGGTGGTTGTATGTTGGTTTCCCCTACTGATGATAAATATTATGCAACTTTCAGGTTTTCTTTTAGCTACACCAATAATATAGCAGAATATGAGGCCTCAATTCATGGTCTACAATGAGCAAAGAAGAGAGGGATCAACTATTTGCAGGTTTATGGTGATAGTGAATTGGTTGTCAACCAAGTAAGAAGTATCCATACCACTAAGAATGATCTTTTGAAGTCTTATAAACATAGGGTATAGGATCTTATTGAAGATTTCCAAGCTTTCATTTTGTTGTCTATTCCTAAAAAATTTAATAAACATGTTGATAGACTTGCTGCAATAGGAGCACAGTATGATATTCCAAATGATATAAAAAATGTTAATGAACATCAATATGTAAAAGTGATTCTTAGGTCTTCCATTCCTAACAATGTTGATCATTGGCAAGTTTTTGATAGTGATCAACAGATTATTAATTTTTTGAGGGAAGAGGTAGAGTTTTCTAACACCAACCAAGAGAAGCTCAAGCAACAGTATGATGATCAGGTAATACAACTGAAAACAAATAAGTTACCTAAGGGTTTGGTCACATTGGAGTCAATTTTGAATGAGGATGATCAAGTGAGAAAAGAAAAATCCAGCTTGTAGATCAAGGAGGAACATTATGAAAATGTTGAGATTTTCAAGGATAAGTTGTTAAAGCTTGGCAAGGTGTGTACTTTAGAGGAAAGACATGCATTTTTTTTACTGTGCCAAGAGTTTAGTGACATTTTTGCTTGGCAATATTCTAATTTAAAAGGTTTTGACCCTAGTATTTCCCAACATACCATAGAGCTTGAGCTAAATGCTAAACCTATGAGGCAAAAACAGAGGCCTCTTAATCCAAAGCTTGAGCCCCTTATGGTCAAAGAACTTAATAAACTCATTGAGAGCAACATCATTTTTCCTATTAAACACACCTCTTAGGTGTCAAACCTTGTCCTAGTTAGGAAAAAGAATGGAAAAATCAAACTTTGTGTTGATTTCTGAGATCTCAGTAGAGCCTCATTGAAGGATAGATATTCATTGCCCTCTATGGAGTAGATTGTGCAAGTTGTTGCAAGTTCTGAGAGATTCTGCTTGCTAGATGGCTTCTCAGGTTATAACCAAGTTTTAGTGAAGGAGGAAGACCAATTTAAGACAACATTTACAACTAAATGGGGCACTATGGCATATAAAAAGATTCCATTTGGTTCCACTTTTCAGTGTGCTATGGATATGGCATTTCATGGTTTGATGTATAAATTTGTACTTGTTTATTTGGATGATATCACTATTTATTCCATAAATTCAGTTGAACACCTAGCTCACCTAAAGCAAATTTTTGAGAGGTGTAGAGAGTATGGTATACCTCTTAACCCAAAAAAATGTGTGTTTTATGTTCATGAGAGTAAGCTTCTGGGATATGTGGTGTCAAAAGAAGGTATTACTATTGATCCAGAGAGAGTAAGTGTTATTCTTTCCTTACCTCTACCAACACACAAGAAAGGCTTGCAAAGCTTCTTGGGTAGGATTAATTTTGTTAGGAGGTTTATTCTAGATATTACAGAATTATTAAAACCTCTAGCTTCTATGTTCAAAAAGGATATTCGTTTTAGCTGGTCTAAGGATAGGAAGAAGAGTTCTGAGCTTATAAAAGAGGCACTTGCAGTAGCTCCTACTTTGTTGAACCTAGATTTCTCAAAATATTTTATTTTGTATGCTTATGGCAGTATCGACAACATCTCAGCTATGTTGGCTCAAGAAAATGAACATGGTTTGGAGCAACCTTTGGCCTTTTTCAGTCAAGGCCTTAAGGATTATGAGGAGAAATATTCTTTTGTTGAAAAACATGTTCTTGTTGTTGTTAGAAGTTTGAAAAAGTTTAAGCATATGTTTTCTAACAATAGGATTAAGTAGATGGTTTCTAAACCCTCAGTTAAAGAGTTTTTGCTTAGCAAAGACTTAAATGATTAGAGAGCTGGTTGGGTGACTAATGTGATGGAATTTGATGTTGATATTAAGGTCACCAAGCTAGTCAAAGGTAAGGGACTATGTGAGAAGCTTGCTGATCACACAAACAACAGTAAAGAGGATGAGGAGAAGGTAGTTTTAGCCCTCTAAGACAAAGAACAAGTAGTTGTTCCTGTCCCTCCTACTAGCTGGGTACAAGAAATTACTCATTTATTGTTGATCGATGAGTGTCCTCATGGATTGAATAATTCAAGAAGAAGGTATTATAGACTTTAGTCCATTCCCTATGTACTCTTGAATGGTTTTCTATTTAGAAAGGATTTTCATGATGTATTATTGAGATGCATAGATGTTGATCAAGTTGATAAGGTATTGCATGAGTTTCATGAAGGATCAATAGGAGGACACTTTTCAACAAGAGCTACAGCTCTAAAAGTTATGAAAGGAGGCATTTATTGGCCTAATTTGTTCAGAGATGCACATTCCTAGGTTAGAAAGTGTAAAGAATGTGCCATATTTGTAGGAAAAGAGAGGTTGGCAGCGCTTCCATTGCAACCTATTCAGGTAGAACATTCCTTTATGAAGTGGGGTTTGGATTTCATTGGAGTCATAAATCCACCTTCAAGTGTTGGTCACAGGTGGGTGCTTATAGCCACTGATTATTTTAGTAAGTGGACTGAGGCTGTAGCACTAAAGGAAGCAAATGAGACAACAATTTTAAATTTTTATGATGAGCTGATAACTCGATTTGGTGTCCTTGAATCTATAGTTTTAGATAACACTCTTGCTTTTGTAGGGAGTAGAATATCTGATTGGGCAATAAAGAATGGTTTTTATCTCAACACCTCATCTAATTATTACTTGTAGGGCAATGGACAAGCTGAGTCCACAAATAAGAATCTGCTCAGAATCATCAAAAGGACCATGGAAGGAAATCAGCGAGCTTGGCACACCAAGCTCAAATCAGCCTTATGGGCTGATAGAATCACACCAAAGAGATCCATTGGAATGTCTCCATACATGCTTGTGTATAGTAAAGAAGCAAGGTTGCCTATTTCACTCGAATTTCCAGCCCTTGATCTAGCTAACCAACAGGATATGATTGATGAAGAGCTTATGATAGCAAGATTGGCTTAGTTGATTGAGCTAGAGGAAGTTAGAAATAAGGCAATGAGGCAAATTGAGCATAACCAAGCTCAAATAAAAAGATATTCTGATAAGAGGGCTTCTCCTAGAGTGTTCAAGGAAGGTGACATTATCCTGAAATGAGATGAATTCAAAAGCAAGCCAGGCAAGCATGCAAAGTTTGATGTTTTTTGGAGTGGGCCTTATATGATTTCTTAGTGCAAGCAACACAATGCCTTCCAGCTGTCTAAATTGGATGGTGAAGTTCAATCAATCCCAATCAATGGGATTCACCTCAAGCATTGCTTTTGAGGTATTCTTAAAATTTTGTACATATTTCAGTTTTTCTAGTAGTGATAAGTGCTTTGCACGGTAGGTCAGTTTGTAGTTTTATTTTCCCTAAGTGCCTAGTGCATAGTTCAAAAGGAGTATAAGGGTCTTTCTGTTGCAATAATCTGTTGCAGTGTTTCAGAAGTGTTTTTTTGTTTTGTCCTGTCCTAATCTGTTAATGCACATGCCTAATTTATGACTGTAAGGTGTTAATCTCACTACCATAAACCACACACCTATACTCCATAGATTAGGATAGGTTTTTGAGGGAAAGGAGAGTTTTTGCAATCATGTGTGATGTGTTGTTTCAGTTTTCTATCAGTCTTAGTGAGTCTGTGCCCAATGGAATGCATAAGGGAGCTAGTCAAAATGTTTAGCATGCAAACATATAACAGATGTCGCCAAAAATATTACCTATTTTCGCTGCTAGCTCAATCAGGATGCAGGAGATATCAAATCAATGTGTCCCAGAAGGAGAAACAAGTGCTAAGTATGAAAAGAATACATGTTTTTTGTCTAACTTGTTTGCTTCATGTGCAAACACAGGGAAAATAACTTTTTGATTCATTGAATGACAACATGTGGGGTAAAATGAAGCTCCCATGAGGGTTGAGCCCAACAAGTTGATGGAAATGGGTGTTTATTTGCAGTTTCTTGAATTTTTGCTTTATCGGCATGACCTACCCCAATAGGAAAGACTTACCCGAAGACCCAAAGAGTAGTGTAAAGCACAAAATATTGTCATTGGGTTATTGGAAGGAACTATCTTACATAATCCAGGTCACCCGATAGAAATTGCAAAGTGGTGTGCAAAGTCATCAACTATCAGAGGGAGTGTTTTCATCTTATCCCGACGAACCACTGGAAAAGGCTAAGGAGAACCTTTTATTCCACATTGGCCGCAGGGAGGAGCATTTCAGTATTTATGTGCAAGGCCGCATATATCTTAAGTGTCAAAGCTTACGAGATTTTTACAAGGAGGTAATGCGGGAAGCATCAGAACATCGGGTAATTCATTCCAATGTTGTTCTAAAGACCCGAAAGAGGATGCAGAGTCAATGCAAGAAAGAATGTTGTTGGGAGCGCACCATCGGTTATTGGCGGGACTATTCTGATGTTATGTTGATAATCCAATAACAAGGTGTGCAATCTGAAATAATGACATCCAACAGAATCACTAGAAAGTAGGCCCAAGTCTGGTAGCATCCAAGTGGAATCAACACGAAAGGGAGTTTTTCTTTCAGTCACAACTTTGATTTGGTGCATAAATGTCAACACGTGTTTTGAGAGCCTTTTTTCATTTTTTTATTTTTGCAAGTTCAGTATAAGGGGCTTGGCAGATTTGGAGTTCAAAAGTTATGGTTCTGATCTCTGTGCTAACAGATATTCACACTTCTGTAACTCATTCCTTATGAGCATTGCTCAGACGTTGTAATAGAAACTCCTTCTTTTCAATAAAAAGCAAGTTCCTTCTCTTGTATCTGAGTTCTAAATATTGTTGTAAGTACATTTTGGATGAAACAGTTGTGATTATTATTCAAGTGATCCTTCCTTTTATCTATTTTCCTTCAATGTTCAGTTCATGGTGTAGAATTCTATAGTGCAGGTTTGTGATTGTGTAAGTTATTTTGTTGTGTCAAGATTGTGAGAAACATTGTATGTTATCCTTTTATGAACAACAAAAAGCTATCCTTTCATAAGAATCATTTTTGCAAGTACGCATTAGGGAGATGTGATCATTTTAGTTTCATTATTGGATCATTGTGATTTCATTATCATAGCGGGTCATTTTTTTAGTAATTGGTGCATCACCTATTTGTTCATTATCACTTGTATAATCTTCCTTCCAACCCTTTTCCAAATTAAGTTTTTGTCATTAGTTTTCTTAGGATATCTGAGGGGAGCCAGCCCATAATATGGAGGTCTACTCTCGCTATAGGATACCCATAGCCTGAGAGTAGTCCCATGTTGCATGGGTTTGCAATAAAATCAAGCTTGTACCGGGTGCAAATCCCCATGACAACACTTCTTTCTTTGATTCTAGGGATCCCACTCGAGGATGTACCAACACAGGTGAGACATAATGTACATGGAGGTAGAGAATCTCAGTGTCATATGGGGATAGAGGAGTAAATTTTGGTGCATCCTACAACCCCTCCACCACATACATTAGTTGATCCCACACCTCCTCCTCAGCCTACACCAGGCGATCCAACACCTGAGCCACCACGTCCTACACTATTGTCGCCTATTACTTTTAAACCTCCTACGTGACCTCATGGTCACTATACCAGTCTGTTTATTGATGGTTTAGAGGATACATCATTGCATATAGATGTTGATCATGTGTCCTTCCATTTATCTGAGGTCAGCAGGATCGAGAAAGCCTTCGAGTCTTGTGAGGTACACAATATTTTTTCTGTAATGTCATATTATTTATTTGATTTTAAATAGTGGATTTCAACTTCCAAATTGTTAACACAATTTAAATTTTGAATTATATGTAGCATCCTATTACATTGGAGACATTAAGAGATTTGTAGTGTAATACCACACCAAGAAACCCTAAAGGATTCAACTAAAAACACTTGAAAAGAGTGTAATATATATATATATATATATATATATATATATATATATATATATATATATATATATATATATATATATATTTAAACAATACCGAATGCATAAACATATAAGATAAACATTCCATTAGAAGTTGCACAAGCGAAAGACTTAACCTTAAACTGAAGATTACTCAATTAAACAAATTGACAATAAGGTTGATTATACCAACTCATGATAGAATGATTACAACAATATCATAGCAATTAAGTTTCATTAAAAGATTACTATAAGCATGATTGGATTCATACAATTATGGCTAGTTACATTATATTTCTATAGCCTCATACATCAAAATCCATGTCATTGCATTTAATCAATAATTCCGTTCATACAAATGCAATATCTACCATCTAAGTCACGTCGTACTAATATTGCAATTAGATCACAAAGTCTCATGAAAATACATAATGATTACATCAACTACAACTTCCCATAAAGGCAATCATATAAACAAATGATACAATCGACCACATAAGGTTCAAGAGATAAAAATAGGATCCAAGAAGAACAAAGAGGATCCAACTGGTACAAGGAGTGGAGTAGATGTTGGCATTTGGCATAACTGATACAAATGAGATGATGCAGGTGATGTAGTCGAATATGGATGACTGAACCGGTAGAGGATAGAAGACTGAGATTTTGTGGCTAGATGACATGATCAATTATTTGTTTTATCATTGTTGGAAACTGATGTGAATCGATATTAGGTGATGATTTTTTCATGGTCCTAATGTTTTGGATTTTCATCTAGGTGATTTAGTTTGTCGGAGACATGGTTTACCAACAAAGAACTAAAGTTTGTGAATTAGGACTTTAACTAGTAAAGCAGAGATATTTTGATTGAATTGGGTGATCAATAATGTTTGGTGATTTGTGGTTTGAATTGTGAACTTGTATCATGCAAAGGAGTATATGACCAAAACTGCATCTTGTGATAATTACCAGAAGGCGTGTGTCAAATTTCTGATGAAGTTTTGCTAAGCTTTTAGTAGGGTTTAAGGACCAGTGAAGAAATCATTAAATCGGTAATGATTTTGGCTATGACGGTGATCGACGATGAGTCTACATGAAGACAGTAACACGACACAACCCGCATGAATAATTTACATTGTGTTTTTTGTGTGTATGATGCAAGAATTTCTTGGGAATGTGCAAAGTGCTTAGCAGAGTGAGCTAAGGGTTTGACTTTGGTGTAGATCGGATTTCTGTGATGAGTTATGAACAACCAATGGTTGATATTACATTGTAATTTGATGAAATGATCTATATATTGATCTCTTATGATCTGTATTAAATTTATGATGTAATTTAGGGTTTAAGGACGACCTAGTTGAGATGGCTATTTAGGTTGACATAGGTGATGTTCATTGTGTCTATGGTCTTAGAGAGTGAGTTGAGCCATCCAAGTGAAGTGTAATATCTGCCTAACATTTGCAAAGCGATGTGCATAAATGGATCTGATCAAGCAAGCAGAGAAGTGCAAGTGACAGATCATTTTCTTACAGTTGTTCCCTAACAGTTGCAACGGGTTAAATCCCTTAATCGGGTAGGTCCTAACAGGCCTGAAACATTTGTCCCCTAACATGGAAACTCTAAAAAAGAGTAGTAAATCCTCTCACAAGGTTGATCCTAATAGGTCATCAAGCTCCTAACCGGGCTACTAGGCAAATCCCTTAACCGAGCGACTCCTAACAAGGTCTACTCCTAACCAAGTGTATGGTAAGCTCCTAACAGGACGTACTTCAAAAGAGTACAAATTATTGTGGGTACCAACTCCCGCCGTGGTTTTTCCCTATTTGGGTTTCCATGTCAAAAATTATGGTGTTCATGTGTGGAATGTTTTTCTTATGATGTTCATGTTTTATGTCTGATTACCGGTTAAGATAGGTTATGTTATTTTATCATAACTTCATCAGAGGCTACCGATACTGATAAGAAATGGTTAGATAAAGTATTTGATCTGATTGACAAGGTTGATAAGTTGGTATATGATCAAACTGATATGATTTCTTAAGTGGTGAAAGTATTGATAGTTGTGATTAATGTGTTAAGCAAATCTGATAAAGAGGTTGTTAGATCTAATTAAAGAAGTTGGGATATTTGTGAAATGATTTCAGATCTGATATAAGTTTAATTTTGAGTTTTTAGTTTCAATTGGTGTTAATACTGATTCACTCCCCACTCTTAGTATCAACCGGATCCTCATAGGATTAACAATTGGTATCAGAGCTTTGGTCCTCTATGTGCATAAAGCCTAACCGCTTGAGGGAAAGATTCCAAGGATGTAAAGATGATGAAGAAAGAGGGTCCTAAGTTCAACAATGATAATTACAAGATCTGGAAAGATAGGATGAAGATCTACATTAAAGGTCTTGGTGCACAATATCGGAAACATGTGGAAAACAAATGTGTTGCTCCTACAACTACTCCCTTGACACTAGATGAACTCAGAGAGAAGCAAGAGAACATGCAAGCCTTAGAAGCTATTGTAAGTACCTTCTCTGACTCAGAATATATTGATGTTCAAGGAATGGAAACTACATAGGAAGTATGGGAAAAGATAGATACAATCTATGGAGGAGATGAGCATGTACAAAGAGCCAAAGAGGAAAGCTTAAGAGGAAAGTTTGATGACATGAAAATGCTTGAAGGTGAAAATATTGCACAATATGGGTAGAGAATCAAAGAAGTTGTTGGCGGCATAAAGAGTGTTGGAGGCAAAATAGAAGATGATGCAATAGTAAGTAAGATGCTTAGAACTCTTCAACCTCAGTATGCTATAAGAGTATCCGCAATCCAAGAACTTAGATTTATTTCAAAGGACAAGGTAATTGTTTATTCGTTGATTGGTAAACTTACAACTTTTGAGTTAAATAGTTTTGACAATAGTGTGAAAAAATCTACTGAATCTACCTTTAAAGCTTCAGTTACCGGTTCTTCTACTGGGAAAGGAAAAGAGATATGCCAAAATCATGAGTGTGGGATAAGTCATGGAAGTAACCAAGGAAATGAAGACAATGAAGATCAAGTGATGAAAATTGTGGCACTACTAGAAAAAAGATTTCCAAGAGGCACTAGTAAGTATAAAGGAAAGATACCTTTGAAGTGTTTCTCTTGTAGTAAAACTAGTCATATTGCTGCCAACTGCCTTAACACCAACAAGAAATAAAGGTTCAAAAACTTCAAAGGAAAAGGCAGGAAACATTGTTATGTTGCAATGGATGAAGGTGTGACTGATGAGGAGTCTGCAGATGAAGAAGACAATGAAGAAATTGTGTTTGTAGCCGTAAAGGAGGAACTTTCAAATGAAAAAGCACTAGTATCTCATATGGAGAATAGTGATAAGTGGATTATAAAGAGTGGCTACTCACACCACATGACCAGAGACAAAAGGAAGTTCTTAACTCTTGATGAATTTGATGGAGGTGTTGTGTCAAATTTGGAAATAAATCTCCCTGCATGGTGAAAGGTAAAGGTTCTATCTCTCTAAATGGGAAGAGTAAAGTTGATGATGTGTTTTGGGTTGATGGTCTAAAGCATAATATTTTAAGTGTTGGTCAACTCAATGATAAAGGTTATTTGATTGAGTTTAAAAGTGGAGTCTACAGAATTCTTGGAGGTAATGGTGAACTGATTGCTACCAGGAAGAAAACTAGAGGTAACTTAATTCATTTGAATGCTAATGTGAATAATTTTCTGGTTGCAAGAATGGAAGATGGTTGTGGCACAAGAGATGTTGTCATATGAATTTTGATAACATGGTGAAGGTAAGAAATTTAAGTGTTGTAAGATGATTGCCACAAATTGTTAAACCGGATAATGCGATCTGTAAAGATTGTCATATTGGCAAGATGACCTCTATTTCTTTTAAGAGCAATAAGTGTATATCTGAGAATATTGTGGATTTGGTACATACTGATCTCTGTGGCCCTCTGAGAACAAAAAGTTATTTTGGTGATAGATATTTCATTCTTTTTACTAATGACTATTCTAAGATGATGTGGGTTACAATCTTAAAGGAGAAATCTGAAGCTTTTAATAAGTTCAAATCATTTAAAGCTCTAGTTGAAAATGAGACTGGTAAGAACTTGAAATTTTTAAGATCAGGCCGAGGAGGTGAATTCACATCTAATGAATTTGTTAAGTATTGTGATGAACAGGGTATAAAGAGACAAATGTCTTCTTCAAGGACACCGCAACAGAATGGCATAGCAGAAAGGAACAATAGTTGAAGTTGCAAGAACTATGTTATTATAGGGTGATGTATCCAAAATATTTTGGAGAGAAGTGGTCAGGTGTTATATATACTTTAAATTGAGTACTTGTAAAGAGATTTAATAATAAGACACCCTATGAGTTGTGGTATGGAAAAACTCCTTGTGTCAGTTATTTCAAAAATTTTGGTAGTCAATGTTTTATTAAGAGAGATAACTACACTGAGAAGTTTGATGCAAAATCTGATGAAGGAATATGTCTTGTTTACTCTACTAAGAGTAAGGCATATAAATGCTACAATAAGAGAACTAAGAAAATTGTTGAAAGTACTAATGTGAAGGTAGATGATCTATTTGGAAATTCTGAAGGTACTAGCAGATCTGAGCCTGAAAAAGATGATGAGAAACATGTGATTATTGAACCAAAAGCATAGAATAATGAAGAACCAAAAAATCCATAATTAAGAGCTCAACAAGTAATTGATGACAATGATGAAGAAAATGAAGAACTTGATGCAGAAGATGTAGAATCAACACATGTAATACCTAGATATGTCAGATTAAACCATTCACAAGATCAGATAATTAGTGATAAGAATGAAGGTGCGCAAACCAGGAGGAAGATCTGAGAGAACTCATGCTTGATATCAACAATACAATGCAAGACAGTAAAGGAAGCACTAAAATATGATGATTGGGTTAATGCAATGAATGAAGAACTAGATCAAATTAAGAAGAATAAGACATGGTCACTTGTTCCTAGATCAGAGGATAAGAATGTAATTGGAACAAAATGGGTCTTTAGGAATAAATTGAATGAAGAAGAAAAAGTTGTGAGAAACAAGCTAAGGTTAGTCTGCAAAGGATATGCATAGAAAGAAGGTGGGGATTATGGTGAAAATTTTGCACCTCTTGCTATATTAGGAGTAAGGATGTTACAGACATTTTCTACATATAAAGGATTCAAAGTCTATCAAGTGGATGTCAAATCAGCCTTTCTAAATGGGGTTCTAGAAGAGGAAGTATACAATGACAACCAGATGGATTTTCCTCGACTAATGATAAGGACATGGTGTGTAAATTGCATAAAGCTTTGTATGGTCTTAAGAAAGCACCAAGAGCATGGTATGAAATTACATGCACATTTGATCAAGATTGGATTCCAACATACCAGTGAGGACAATAATATTTATCTGAAAAATTGATGGAGATAAGATGCTCATAGTTGAAGTGTTTGTAGACGACATAAGTTTTGGTGGCAATGATGACATGAGTATGAATTTTGATGATGAGATGAAAAAGGAATTCAAAATGTCTCTAATTGGTGAAATTAAGTTCTTTATTCGCTTACAAGTCTAATAACTGGATGGTGGTATCTTTATCTGTCAAAGCAAGTATATCAAAGAGGCGTTGAAGACTTTCAGCATGGAAGACTGCAAACCAATAGGAAAATCGATGGTAATAGGCTGCAAGTTGACAAAACAAGACGATTCCCCTAATGTTAGTGAAAAAGAGTACAAGTCTATGATTGGCAAGCTACACTATGTTGTTCATAGCAGACCGAACATTGCTCATGTTGATGGATTAGTTGCTAGATTTCAAAATGAGTCAAAGGAGAGTCACATGGTGGTTGTGAAAAGAATTTTTTGGTATCTCAAAGGCACAACAGACTATGGTTTATGGTATCCCTACAAAAGAAATTTTAATTTGGATGTCTTTACTGATGCTGATTGGGCAAGCAATGTGGAGGATCAAAAAAGCACATTTGGTGGAGCTTTTCTACTTGGTGGAAGATTAGTGGCATGGATGAGAAAGAAACAAATATGTGTTTCTCAATCTACAACTGAAGTAGAGTATGTAGTTGAATCCATCAATTGCATGCAGACCATATGGATGAGACATGTGTTAGAAGGATTCGAGATAGATATGTCTGAACCTGTGACTATCTATTGTGATAATACAAGTGCTATAAATATTTTTAAGAATCATGTACTTCATACTAGAACCAAGCACATTGAATTGAAGTATCATTTCCTAAGGGAAAGAGTTCAAGAGAAATAGGTGAAGATGGAATATGTGAAGAGTAAAGATCAGCTAGTCGATATCTTTACTAAGCCCTTACCGAAGGCTACCTTTGATTTTCTCATAGGTAAACTAGGGGTTAGACCCCTACACCAGAAGAACTAGAATGTTGGAGATACATCAATCCTATGGATTTCATGTTTATCTTTCAATAAGGATTGATGAAGGTGTAGGCTACTCCTTTGGGGGAGCAAGTCTGATGTATAGTTCTAACTTAATACTCTAATATAATTTTTTGATTTATTTAGAAGAGATGATGGAACAAGCAACATCGAAATTGAAGATAAGTGATGCATTTATACCTTCGGCATTGTTGTCAAAGGGGGAGAAGAAAAAGAAATCAGATATGTGAGATGAAAAGGAATCGGATATGGAGAAGTTGAAAGATCAGATTGTCAGATTGAGAGAAGCATTGATTGAGGTGGAGAAGACAAATGGAGGAGAACTGACAAATACCAGCAGATGATGTGCAAGCAAGGTGTTACTCTGATTGTATATCTAATTGGTGTTGCCATCAATGCCAAAGGGGGAGAATGTTGGCATTTGACATAACTGATACAAATGAGATGATGTAGGTGATGTAGTCGAATGTGGATGACTGAATTGGTAGAGGATAAAAGATTGAGATTTTGTGGTTAGATGACATGATCAGTTATTTGTGTTGTCATTGTTGGAAACTGATGTGAACTGATGTTAGATGATGACTTTTTGATGTTCCTGATGTTTTAGTTTGTCAACAAGGTGATTTAGTTTACTGGAGACAGGGTTTACCAATGGAGAACTAAATTCTGTGAATTAGGACTTTAACTGGTAAAGCAGAGATATTTTGATTGAATTGGGTGATCGGTAATGTTTGGTGATTTATGGTCTGAAATGTGAACTTGTATCATGCAAAGGAGTATATGACCAAAACTACATCTTGTGATAATTACCAGAAGGCATGTTTCAAATTTCTAATGAAGTTTTGCTAAGGTTTTAGTAGAGTTTAAGGACCGGTGAAGAAATCATTAAACCGGCAATGATTTTGGCTATGATGGTGATCGACGACGAGTCTACATGAATTTGGTAACATGAAACAACCCACATGAATTATTTGCATTGTATTTTTGGCGCGTATGATGGAGGAATTTCTTGGGAATGTGCAAAGTGCTTAGCAGAGTGAGCTAAGGGTTTGACTTTGGTGCAAATCGGATTTCCATGATGAGTTTCGATCAACCAACGGTTAATATTACATTGTAATTTGATGAAATGATCTATATATTGATCTCTTATTATCTTTGATGCATTGCAAAATGCAGGAAGGTTAGACAAAAGCCTGTGGTCGTATAACACACAAAAACACAACAAATTGTTAGTGTTAATGAACCAAAAACTAATCTAAGCAGGCATATCAAAAGAGACACCAAAAACATGAAGAAATATTTAACTAGGAAAGTAAATATAATGAGACATCTCCAAATGCCTCCTAACATGCTCTTAGCTCCTTCTCCTTTGTTCCTCTCCTCTCCAAGTTCCAAACTAGTGTAGCTCTTAGCAACTTTTTGCACTATGGATGCTTATGGAGGTTCAAGATTGAAATGTTTTACTCTAAAATGCTATGCAAATGTGAATAAAAGCTAATATTAGATGCTATGATGCTAAAATGATTTATTTTATGCCAAAATAACAAGATATTAGTGATTTATGCTAAATGCTCTCTAAAATTCTCTATAACTTAGATGCATACAAGTTTTTCAGGATCTGGATTATGAAGAAATGGGCTCTGTTTATAGGGAAAATGGAGCAATGTATGGTTGAGATTGACTAATCTCAACAAGGGTCAGGATTGAATGATATTCAATCCATGTGATGGCTTTCAACCCAATCCCAGGATGACAAGTGTCCATATGAGATAGGTTGAGAGGAGAGGGAATAAGCATTAAATGTTTGACATGACCTAAGAGTTAGCTTGGGAGTTAAGGTCAAGGTTAGGTTGAACGAATAAATTATTTATTCAAAGAATAAAGCTTTTATCCAATGGATAAACTCTTGTGCAAAGGTAAAAGGGATAACTATGGTCAAAGCAATAAATGTTTGAGGAGACATATGAGTGCAAGTTGAATTAACCATAAATGGTTATGTAAGAGCCATTAATGGTCATGTAAGAGCCATTAGTGGTTTTGGAAGACTTTAGAGGTTAGATTGTTGAACACACAAAGCATTAAATGCTTTTCAAAGACTTTGAAGTCTTTGAGAAGTGACTCCAAGTTGCTTAGGAATGTGACAATAATTAGGGGATGGATTAGGCTAATTAGGAAGGGTTTAGAAGAATCTAGAAGGGTTTTTAGGAATGCAAGTGGATTTGGTGGGTGAGGGAAAATAGGATTTTAATTAAAATAAAATTCATTTATTTCAATAAATGGGTGCAAGTTGCATTTGTAGGAAAATGCAAGTGGGGGGATAAATGATTTAAATAAATATTTTATTTAATTTATTTAAAAGAGGAAAAGGGGATTAAATGAAATAAATATGATTTATTCATTTAATTGATTTGTGAATTTGTTGAATTAATTAATTAAAATAAATTGAATAATTTATTTAATTAATAGGAGAATGTTTGAAGATGAATTAATTAAATATTAATTTAATTAACTAATGGCTAGTGGGTTTTTAATCAAATAAATACGAAATATTTATTTAATTAAAATGGATAGATTTATGTGACTACCATCTTTATTAAATTTATGATGTAATTTAGGGTTTAAGTCCGACCTAGTTGATATGGCTATTTAGGTTGACACGGTTGATGTTCATTGTGTTGGTGGTATTAGAGAATAAGTTGAGCCATCCAAGTGAACTATAAGATCTTCCAGAGAGTTGCAGAGCATTATGCATAACTGGATTTGATTAAGCAAGCAGAGAAGTGCATGTAACATATCATTTTCTTACTGTTATTCCCTGACAGTTACAACAAGTTAAATCCCTTAACCGGGTAGGTCCTAACAGGCCTGAAACATTTGTCCCGTAACATGGCAACTCTAAAAAAGAGTAGTAAATCCTCTCACAAGGTTGATCCTAATAGGTCATCAAGCTCCTAACCGGGTTGCTAGGCAAATTCCTTAATAGGGCGACTCCTAACAGGGTCTGCTCCTAACCAGGTGTATGGTAAGCTCCTAACAGGGCGTACTTCAAAAGAGTACAAATTATTGTGGGTACCAACTCCCACCGTTGTTTTTCCCTGTTTGGGTTTCCACGTCAAAAATTATGGTTTTCATGTGTGGAATGCTTTTCTTATGATGTTCATGTTTTATTTTTGATTACCGGTTAAGACAGGTTATGTTATTTTATCATAAGTTTATCAGAGGTTAATGGTACTAATAAAAAATGGTTAGGTAAAGTATTTGATCTGATTGACAAGGTTGATAAGTTGGTAAATGATCAAACTGATATGATTGCTTAAGTGGTGAAAGTATTGATAGTTTTGATTAATGTGTTAAGAAAATTTGATAAAGAGGTTGTTGGATCTGATTAAAGAAGTTGGGATATTTGTTAAATGGATTCATATCTGATATAAGTTTGATTTTGATTTTTTTAGTTTTAGTTAGCGTTAATATTGATTCACTCCCCCTCTCGGTATTAACGAGATCCTCATATGATTAATAGTAAATCCAAGAGATACATCTGGAGCACCTGCAAAACTAATCCCTCGCAAGAAAGGCACAAACAATATACCCGATGGAAAGTGGCATTGCCACCTAACCATGTGGCCCCAAAAAGACCACCACTCCATGCTAGGAGATAGTAATAAGGCCCTCAAGCAAACCACAATAAATTATTACATGGTCTAACATGTACATCGAGTACTCAAATAAGATAGAAGCATACAGCTATGACTCCCACAAGAATGCTCCAAGTAAAGCCAACACAAGACTACACACCAGTGAACATAAGGGAAGAGCGTCATCACATAGTTGGTATGGGTTATCCTGACAAGCCTTCATAGGCCCCGACCCACATCTTGGGTTATCCTGGTAGCCTCTCCTGAACCCTCGACCCCCATCCATGATTCATGCGGACCCAACAAACCTTTCGTGAAGACAACGTAGTTGGTTTTCCATTATAGGCCTTCCCACTACATCTTGAGTTTGTACGAGAAATGGAACAGTTAATCTTGATTAATGTTTTAAAACCCAACCCTAGTTTATTAATTAGGTTATCACTTATTACTCAAACTTCCAAGGGGTTATCCTGGCAGCCACTTTGAGCCTCGACCCCCACTCAGAAGCCACTCTTCCTTATGACACTACACAACCTCCAAAAAAATCTAAGGCAACACACAAAATTCAACCAAATACAGGGAGTTTAAGCAAAACTGAAGAAACATACTTGGTTATACAAACCTTCTACCAAGGTTTAATCAACTAAAAGTGTGAAACATACAAACTAGTCTATTCCCAAGTCAAGACCACAACAAGGACTAAAGCAAGTACAACTAAAATAAAAAATTAACCAATTAACTTGCATGATCGACTCGCATTCAACAACATACCAACCTAAACACGAGGACGACTCTTTTCAAATCAAACACCAAAATCCTCCAATCAGAGTAAATATCCAAAAATGATTCACTTGCACACTAAACATATCCATATTAAGAAATGATAAAGACAATTCAAAAATATAATTAAAAGCTATTTTTATCTAATTGTAGCTCTTTCAATTTATAAAATCCTTCTACATCAGGAAATATACAACAGGGAAAACGCATGAAGGGCAAATACAACATATACCCATATAACTTGCATAATGACTTGATTTAAAAATCCACACCCACACACACATGAAAAAGTTCCCTTTAAATAAAATTAAACCATTAAATTTTCAATCCAATGAGTGACTTAAAACAATTTTCACTTGCAAAATAAATACCAAGAATCTTTTACGGAATAAAAGCGAGTTATAGTCTAAACAAGCCATTATTTAATCCAAATAAGGATCTTTTCAACTAAAGCCATATTGACTAAATTAATCTATGATCACTAAAAGAACTTTATTTTTCAAAGTTATTAAAATAATATCCAATTGATTATAACATTTAATTCATTCTTTCTTAATTCTAAATTTCTCCTTTTTATGTACACACACACACACATAATCAAAATCCCACTAATCCCCATATTCAGTTTTAAAAATACAAATACACACACACGCACACACACACACACACACACACACACACACACACACACACACACACACACACACACACACACACACACACACACACACACACACACACATGTATATATACATACATATACATGTATATATATATACATATATATAGATAAATATATATACATATACATATATGTATATGTATATATATTTTTTTCTACATATATATATATATATATATATATATATATATATATATATATATATATATATATATATATATATACTTTCCACCTGAGAGAGGAAAAAGTTTCAGAATGAAAAAGAACCCCTCTTTTGGAAAATTTTCCCAAATATAAAAGAATTTTCACCAAAAATATCTTTATAGGGCACAATACTTTATTTCTGAAAATTCCACTTTTCATATAATACAATTTGACATTTTTTCTCAAATTTAAAACCATTCAAATTTTTAATTTTAAAATTAATTCCCTCACACAAAAAGCTATCAAGATATTTATTCTTTTAATAGTCTTAATAAAAATATTACAAAAACACATAACACAATGCAACATCCACTATATGATATAAATATATTAATTTAACTAAACAACCTAGAAAGATTGATTTATTCATTTTTGTAATATAAGGGTCCTATTATAATTTATCCCTTATTTAGTTAATGCATGACGATATTCATTAATTATTAATAACACCAAGGTATTAATAATTAATCTCACATAAAGAAATACTAGAAGAGAATTAAACCAAGTCACAAAACGCATAACACGCAAAACTCAACTAAGAAAAATAAAGATATGACCCGCATACCAACATCGAAAAGGTTGCCTAATTAGCGATCCGACATGATTGACAAAAGACTGACAAAGCTCACCATCGAGCAAGGTTAGGGATGACATTAGGGCCTTAAGACTATCTCCTCTACTTCCATCGGACTAATGAGGTACGCTCAGACCTATGGAGCCAGGTGGAGTCGGTACCTTGTACCTATAATTCTTGCATCACCGAACCACACATACACACATATATATATACAAACATGATAACCACACTGATGAAGGAGAATCATGACTTTCCATGTCTTACCGAAATGAGTGATGAAAAATCATCTCCTCACAACCCATACAAACTCCACAGAAACATGAGGACAAATACATAGTGCAACTCACACATGAATTAAATGTGTTAGTCCATCGCTAGTAACACATGAATAAAATTAACATTTCATCATTTATAAAATCCAATGCATAAGCAGAATTAACATCTACTCATTCAAAGAAATAGTGCATAATCAATATCTACTCCTTAATAAGCAATAATGCATAATCACATTTACCAAATCACACTTCAAAGCATAATACCTGAATAAAAACATCACAATCATAATGTATCAACCATCCACATAAGCCATTGAAAAGTCAACCATGGTCAACTAGGTCAAATAGAGTCGGATTAAGGAAGGGGTATTACATCCTCCCCCCCTAGGATTTGACTTATTTCTAGAAGTCACAAGGCTAGGATGAGACAACAAGGACACATAAGCCATAGTACTCACATTACATAACCCAAATCTTGACTTATCTTAAGGAGAATGCAATCCACAAAATCAATATACTAATGTACAGAAATCAACATTCAAATCAACTATCTTAACATAATTATTTCCTTCATTTTCTAAATAAAATAAATTAACATTGAAAAATCTTCTTTTATGTTCCTCAATTAAGAAAAATCAATGCACTAAAAGAGTTACAACAAGATGCATCATATTTTATTACCTAGGTTAAACATACTAACACCCTTGTTCAACTTCTAGGAACCACTATTCCAACATGCATTCATACAAGACAAGATCTTCTTCTGAAATCCTTATCCATAAGTATACATATCATATTGTACAACACATCATAACTTAGTCTATCTAAATGTGAAAACACTTATTTTACATCAATAAGCATCATAAAGATGGTATTTACTTGTCTACTACAATATCCTACATATACACAATTTCCTGCATTATGAGGGTAACCACAACATACTCTCAAATTAAACTCTAAAATTCAGTCATAACTAATATTTCATACTACTACTAAGGTACATAATGTATACACATTGAATGAATAAAGGTTCATGGTATAAAAATCACATCAAAACATCAATCCTAAAGCACAATATAGCCTCATTCAAAAGAGACATGAATATAATTACCTACATCCAACCATCTAATGTCTACTTAATTCAATTAGAACCCATGTAGGATTTTCAAACACTCAACAAAACAATAAGATTGTAGATCATTAATATTTATCTAAACCTTATCACACAATTCACTAGATCCAGTTCACACTTCTTCCTACTACATCTTATGATTCATATGATTACAAACAAATTTCCATCAAAGAAATATACACTTATTTCCTTAACTGATCTCATTAATTATTTGGTTACCTCATTATGCCTAGATCCACTCTATGCGATGTTATCCCTTAACACACTATCAGAGGTTCAAGTCAACATGATAGATATAACAATTAGCACATAGCTATTAGATTGCAAAGACTCGAATAGCATGAGCAGGTAGGAGTGTTCTAAGCAAGCAATGGAGGGCGGTCGGTTCTAGAATTCAAATTTGAGCAGGAGTTCTGGATCGGCATTGGGACAGCATGTGACAGATGATTCAGAGATTCCTACAGATGGAGGGGGTTCAAATGGTAAGGACCTCGATGATCTCGTGAATTTGGGGGACCCAGGGGGAGGACCAACACTATGTGAAGAGCGGTTAGCAAATGAGAGCGAGAAAGGGCAGGTTCAAACTTCAAAAATAGAAGACAGCAACTCGAAAGGAGCCCAAGGACAACAAGCAACTTGTGTCTCAAAGAACACAGTGGAAGGTAAAGATCATCCAGAAAAGGTTCTTTCATCAACGAGCCCTAAGGGGGGACCCAATGGACATACATGTAAGTGGTCCTCGTTGTTTGGGGTTAAGCCTAAAGGTAAGTCCTCATCGCCTCCTGTTAAAAACTCCTCGAATGTGTCTCAGGGCAAGTTTTCTATTGTTGTTCCAGACCAAATCATTGATCAAAACATTGCTAGAATGGAAAATACTTTGATTGGCAATTTTTTGGGGTCTAGACCTAATATAGAAATAGTTTGTGGATTTGTCAAAAGAAAGCGGAACTTGAAAGGTCAAGTTGATGTGGTAGCAATGAACAAAGGTTGTCTATCCTTCTCTTTTTCTTGTGATGAGGATAGAAGAAACATTCTATGTAGTGGGTCTTGGGCAATAGGCAAATACATCATGTACATCCAGAAGTGGTACCCTAATGTAGCGAAAGGAAAGAATTTTTTGGTCCAATCCCAGTGTGCGTCAAGCTCCTTGGGCTCCCAATGGAATTCTGGGAGGAAGATTTTTTTGCAGGAATCGCCAATACCTTTGGGGAGCTTATCGCTATTCACCAGGTCACGGCATCCAGAAGAAGACTCATCTATACTAGGATCTGTGTTGGAGTTGGACCTGATACGAACATGCTAGAGGAAATAGAGATAGAATCAAAACTGGGGAAGTAGAAGCAGAATATTGTTTATGAAACAATCCCCTTCGCCTGTTTTCATTGTAAAAATGTCAGACACTGGGCTGAAAAATGTCCAACTATAGAGGATAAACCCCATCTCCAAACTAAGGTTTGGAAAAAAGTGGACAAGCCACTAAAAGCCCCAGAATCCAATGATCCTAATCAGGAGAAGCAGTCTCAGATAGGACGGATGGAGGAAGAAATCACCAATGAAGTGGGTAATGAAATAAAGATTCAGATGTTGGAGCAGAGTGTTAAGGACTCGGAGCACAAAGAAAAAGATAACACTTAGCAAGAGGATCATAAAGAGGACAAGATAGAGTTAGAGAAAGCAGATAAAAAGTACACAGATAACAAAGAGGAAGGAGATAACTTTAACCTTGCTTCAAAATCTCAAGATCAAGATAAAGAAATAGACTAGTTCTAGGAGGCCCAACCTGATACCATTCTGGGCCAATGGCTATCGGAAATTTCACTAACCACCCCAGCAAAGGGAAAGTTGGCCTTTTTGGAGGAACAAGATCCAAAATGGGGAGATAAAGAGGACATAAAAAATGCATTGGGGAAGAATGAAACAAAGCAGGAGGATGAAGAAGTAGCAGAGGATAAAAGAAGGAACAAGCAAAAAAAAAAGAATAACAATAACCTAGTCAATAGTACGCCGACTAGAAACACCAGAAGCAGGCTTGGTGATGTGGGAGCGCAACACACTTCTCCAGGAAGACATTCAAATGCCAAAAAAAGATCATTGGAAACAAGCAATAATTTAGCAGATGGTACCCAAAGAACCATCTTTGAGGCAGGTATTTCTAAAAAGCCATGAAAATCATCTCCTGGAATATTAAGGGACTTAACAGTCCTCACAAGCATAATTTAGTTAAAAATATGATTAGAGATAAAAAGCCTGATATTTTTTTGATTCAAGAAACTAAGATGGCAAAAGATAAAGTTGAAAGTCTGAATATGTTCAAAAATAGAGGAGTCGGCGTAGGTAGTTCAGAAGGTGCATTGGGAGGAATTGTTACCTTCTGGAACAAAAACAATGTAGAAGGAGAGGTGTTGATTCAGGACAACAATCTGGCTTGTATAAGATTTAAGCACATTAAGAATTGCACTACTTGGGTCCTAACTAATGTTTATGCTCCCAACACTAAGACTGGTAGAAGTGAGATGTGGAGATATCTTACTGGGTTGAGAAGTAGGTTTGTTGAGGACAGCTAGATAATTATGGGAGATTTCAACACTCCCTTGAAGGAAAATGAGAAAAAGGGAGGGAGTCAAGCTAATCTGGATAGCAGACTGGACCTAATGGACTTCATAAACAATAATGCCATTCATGATCTGGAGCTGCAAGGTGTCAAATACACTTGGACTAATAGAAGAAGTGGTGAGAATTTGATTCAGGTTAGACTTGATAGAGCTCTTCTTTCCTTAGATTGGTTGAATCTTCATGAATGTTCTTTATCTTCTCACATAAGGGCAAGATCAGATCATTACCCTATAACCTTCACAACTGAAGTAAAGAATAGAAGGAGACATTTCCCTTATAGATTTGAAAAAATGTGGACTAGACACCTGGATCTAGAAAGTAAGATTAAGGACTGGTGGCAGGTCAGTATTGAAGGTAATGCCATGTATAAAGTGGTCAAAAAGTTGAAGAATGTTAAAGATAATGTTAAGAAGTGGAATAAGGATTTCTTTGGGAACATCTTTACCTCAAAAGATACAACCCTTTTAGAGCTCAAGGAAATCCAAGGTGAGATACAGAACAATGGTTACACTAATATGTCTAGAGATAATGAAGATGCTATTCTTATGAGATATCATGATATAATAGCTAAAGAGGAAACCTACTGGAAACAAACATCGAGAAATGTCTGGTTAAAGGAGGGGGATAGGAACACTAAATACTTCCATATGTCCACCTTAAGACATAAGGCCATAAATAGAATTGTTCATAATAAAGTGAATGACAGATGTGTTGTAGATGATGATTCCATGAGCAAGGTTGCTATGGATTTTTCTCTAATTTACTTGCTAAGGATCAGAATTTGAATATACATGCCCAAAGGGAACTACTAGACAACATACCTACCATTTTGGGGGATGATCAGAATGATCATTTGATGGCCATCCCTTCCCATGATGAAATTCTGATAGCTGTTAATTCCTTTGAGGGCAACAAGGCCCCAGGTCCGGACGACTTTCCCATGTTCTTCTTCCAAATGTACTCGCATATTATTGGAGATGATGTTACCAGAGTTGTGAAAGAGTTTTTTTGTGCTAGAAAACTTTTGAAAGAAGTTAATGGTACTTTTATTGCTCTTATACCCAAAAAGATGGGGGCAAATTCAATGGATCTTTTCAGACCTATAAGTTTATGCAACTCTCTCTATAAGATAATCTCTAAGGTCCTTACCTCTAGAATTCTAAAGTTGCTTCCCTCCATCATCTCGCCTCAGCAAAGCGGTTTTGTCCCGAGAAGGAAAATTTTGGATTCTATCATCTCTATTCATGAAAATATCCACTCTCTGGCTTTTTCTAAAAAAGAAGGTTTTTTTTCTGAAGCTTGATCTCTCTAAAGCCTACGACAGAGTGGATTGGGATTTTATGATGAATGTTCTCTTTGCTTTTGGCTTTAGTCCCAGAAGTGTTAGCCTTATCAGGCAACTTGTCTCTTCAGCTTCTTTCTCTATTTTAATGAATGGTTCCCCCTCTCCTTTCTTTAAACCCTCAAGAGGTCTCAGGCAGGGGGACCCTCTATCTCCAATGATCTTTATCATCATGGCGGAATATTTGGGGAGATGTATTGGAAAGCTGGTTGAGAAAAGGGAGTTTTGTGGTTTGAATCCTTCTTCAGTAGATCAAATATGTTCTCATCAGTAGTTTGTTGATGATTCTATAATAATGGGAAAAGCCATTGTGAAGGATTCTAGAAGACTAAAAAAGGCTTTGGATAACTATGGAGAGGCTACTGGTCAGCTTATAAACTGGTCTAAAAGCTTTGTTTATTTTATCAATACCCCAGAGAGAAGGAGGATTAAAATTAGTAACATTCTGGGCGACCAAATTGGTAGTCTGCCTGCTTCTTATTTGGGGCTCCCCTTAGGCCTAGATCCTCTGGATACCTTTTGGGGAGCCTTGGTGGATAAATTCCACAAATAGCTGTATGGATGGAAGGGAGCTCTTATTAGTCAAGCAGGTAAGGTTCAATTGCTAAAAAGAACTCTTCAAAGTATCCCTCTCTACGCCATCAGTCTATTTAGGATTCCTACAAATTATGTTGAGGCCATTGAAAAATTCAAAGATCTTTTTTATGGACAGGGATTGAGGAGAAGAAGAGAATGAACTTAATTGCTTGGGAGAAGGTTTGTAAGCCTATGAATAAAGGAGGTCTAGCCTTAGAAGAATAAGAGATATAAATGATTACTTCATGGCCAAGTAGATTTGGAGAGGATATAGAAATCAAGGAGAGTGGAAAAAAATATGGGACAACAAATATAAAAGCCAATGTTTGAATCTTCAAAGTTTCCTCAAAGCGGAGATTATCCCAATTGGATCCAATATTTGGAAAAATGTTTCTAGGACTAGAGACTTATTTATCAAAGGTACAAAATGGAAGTTGGGGAAAGGGAATCTTATCCAGTTCTAGGAGGACACTTGGCTTTTGGAGTCCCCTTTGAATGAAAACCCTGAGTGGAATAGATATCAGAACCAATGCAAGGAAAGATTTGGAACCAAGGTGGAGGATTACTGGAAAGATGGACAGTGGAAAGACTTATCTCAAGTGGATCAGTCTTTGGGTAGTTTGAATAAATTCGTGAACTCTATGGTGAGGGTTGAAGAAGACCATTTAATTTGGAAACTCACAGCCAGTGGTACTTTTACAGTGGCCTCTCTATATCATCAACAATTTAACAACATGGAAAGTCCTTGCTGGGCTAAAGCTTGGGTGAAAGGCCTCACCCCCAAGATCAATATTTTGTTTTGGATAGCCCTTCAAGACAAAATTCTTACTACTAAGAATATCATAAAAAGAGGTATCAGCATACCTAGTTTCAGTATTCTTTGTAAGCAGAATGAGGAGACTATAAATCATATGCTCTTTCATTGCCCCTTCTCTGTTGATGTTTGGGGAAGTTGTCTGGATCAATTCAATATCAGTTGGAGCTTCCCCAACTCGATTCAGGATATTTTCAAGTCATGGCATCATCCTTCAAAAAACAAAACCACAACCTTATTATGGAAAATTGCTTTACCTCACATGTGTTGGGATTTATGGAAAGAGAGAAATGATAGAGTTTTCAGAGAAAAGACTACTAAGGCTAAAATTTTGTTTGAAAAAATAAGTATAGTGGAAAATATGAATATTATAGGTGGTATTGATAACCCTAACACTAAGGAGGATCAATTTATCTATAAAAAGTGGAGATTAAAGGCTCAAGAGAGCATCCAGAGCAATCCTAGAGAGGGAGTGATATGGATCAGCCCGCCTAGGGGATGGATGAAAATCAATTTTGACGGGGCCTCTAAGGGAAACCCGGGGGTTGCAGGATGTGGTGTGGTCCTAAGGGATGAATGGGGAATACGTAACATCATAAAATGTATTCCCATAGGAAATCAAACCAATCATGTTGGCGAAGCCATGGCGGCTTATCATGGGATGATCCTTGCCAAGGAAGCTAATTGCACTAAAGTTTGGTGTGAAGGAGACTCCTTAAACATTATCAATTGTTTAAATATGAAATTCCCGTTGTCTTGGTCAATTAGTAATGCTATTAAAGCTACTAGGAAAATCAGCAAAGAGTTTGATATGTGTATTTTTACACATGTTTACAGGGAGGCCAACTCATGGCTTGCCAATTGGGAGACATCATTACTAGTTATGGTGAAATGGAGATTGCAAGTGAAATGAAATCCTTGCTCAATCAGGACCGAAGCTATGCAAGGCAACATGGTACTTTTAATCATTATTTCTAATGACCTTTCCGCCCTTTTCAATGCAGGGCTTGCTTGAAGATAATGAGCTTTTAAATAGGTGTCTTATCATTATTATTTGGCATGGATTTTGGGCACTCTTACAGAATAACCCTAGAAACCAGAGGAGAAGTTATCAAAATGAGAGAAGGCATTGCGAGGAAGGTGCTGGAAAAATGGGAGGTAACAAGAAAAGATTTGAACCTGCTTCTTGCTCTGATTGGAGAAAGAATGAAGAAGTCTGGGATATCCTTCAGCAGGGGGGTCTGAATGTTTTCATGGAACGACTAAGTGGGAAAGACCCCACAATCACTAGCTATTTCATCAAGAACTAGAAAAATGGAAAAATTCTGATTGGATCACAGATGATGAATGTCGATGAAGAGGTTATCGCTGAGGCCACGGGGATGACTATCGAGGGTATGAAATTTTACAAGGACAGAGGAATATCAGATAAAGAAGCAGACAAGTTTCATGTTACAGATGGAGAGAGGAGAAAGATGATCAAAATTGACAACTCCTACCACTCCCTGAAGAGAATTCGCAGGCCATGGAGGTTTGTTTTATTCGCTTCTATTGAATACATTACCTTAGATGGTAGGTTTACCAGGGCCTACGGGCATCACTTCGTCCTATTCAACCATTTCCCTCATTGTGAAAGGGTTAGCCTTCCCTATTACCTCGCATGTTCTATGGATCATATTATAAAGGAGATCCAGAAGGATTCTAAAGGTGATCATGCCCTCCACCAGGGGCTTATGGTCCTAGTTTATAAAATGCTAAAGGGGAAGTGCATTGAAAAGCCTATTAAAGGCAAAAATGAAAGAGATGAGACTACGAAAAGTAAGGATAGTGGTTTTAACTTTGATTTGGAGACCAAGGGAGAGTCGGAAGAAACTAGCAAAAAAGGGAGGAATAGGGCCAAGAAGAGGAGGATTATTGTGGAATCTGAAATGTCGAATTCTGAAACTAAATCCCTTGAGGAAAAATCTGTTAAAAAGAGGAAAGGGAAAGCCACTGGAAAGAAGGCTCAGAAAAAGAATACTAAAAAGGGTAGCAATTCTGATTTTAATTATGTTTTGGTTGAATCTGAGAAGGAGGCTGAAGAAAACAAGAGGGTCGATAGTCAAGACAAAGAAGGGGAGGGTAACCCGGTTAAGGACAATTTGGAGGCCGTGAATACCACAAGTCTGCATAAGGAGGAAAAAGGGGATAAAAGTGACAGTGGTGACAAAGATACTGTTAAGGCCTTCTGTGAGACCATCGCTACTATGGTGAAGGATATTAATAGTCTGAAAACTGATACACAGGCCATTGCAAGAATTATAATTGGTGACAAGCCCTTGGCGAATCATGTTAAAGAGTTAGTGTTCGTTCTGCATAATACAGAAGCTATTGAATGTATGGTTGGAAAAATCATAGCAACGGAAAAAAAGGTCAATGAGATGGGAGATAGAAAGGAAATGGAAAACAAAATGAAAGATTTTGGCAGCAAAATTGACAGGCTGGAGCTCAATGTCAAGAAGATTGCTGATCAAAATTTCCAAATTCTCAAATCTTCAGTGGACAGCATGAACATCCTTATTAACATGTTCGAGAATAATGCAGAGAAGGATGGTGATAAAGAGTAGTTGAACAAGAAGGGTCATGAAAGGAGAACTAGAGCTAACACTAAGAATAAGGGCGACATCAAAGGTCGTGAGCTAGAGGCTCTGAAGACCTCAGCGAACAACGTGAAACAAATGGTTGTTCACGCTAAGGAAATTATGAATAGTATTTAGTTTCAGTTGCAGTCCTTGGTTCTGTCTCTTTGTTTTCTTTGTGCTTTCCTTTTGTTGTCTATTCCGAGTTTTTAATGTACTTTTGTGTTAAGTTGATCCCTTTCGATGGGTTCATTTTGTCTTTTTGAAGTGATCAGGCACTTTTTTAGCAGTTCTATTTTCTTGGCTTGTAAAAGGTTCAGGTACCTTTCAAATACTTGCTTTTACTTAATCAAAACACTTAGCACATAGCTAGGGCCAGCTAATACAAACATATAGAATGACCACCAGAAACCTCAAAATAAAGTCATCCAAAATAAACCAAATACAATGATAAATAAAGAAAGACGTCGACAATTTTAAAAATCAACAAAATCGAAAACATGACAAGTGCCGAATTTAAATGAAAAGAAATGAGAATTCCGTGGTCATTCCATCATAAGAAATCTCAAAAGAAAATGCTAGTCCCATAGCCACAAAATACTAGTCAAAAGACAGTCAAAACATTGTCGTAGTCAAAACTTTAAACAAAGTGACCATTTTCAGCCACACCCTAGGGAGTAACCGCTACACAACACTCAAGGTCACACGTCCTGAGTGTGTTAGAGAATGAATAATAGACACTAAGGTTATTAGACTAACTATTGTACTTTAATACCATGTCATCTTTTATACACATGAACATTCATATAATTATCCTTACATAACGAGTCATATGTATGTAGGGTACAGATATGACATTTCACACATAAAGGATATACACTCAAAGCATAACTCTCATACCACACGATATCTCTATCACAAGTATCACCTTCCCAACATTATCATTTATCCATATTACTAGAATTCCCAAATCGAATAAGGTAAGGAAGTAGCATCATTTCTATATTTTCACTGACCAAACACAAAATTCTTATAGTTCTTAACAATTACACAAAAGTTTTGTGAAGCTAAGAATTATATTTTTCAAAATAAAACTGAACCACAAAAGTAATTTCTTATTCTCCAAACACATTCTACATGCAATGATAAGATTATCTTAATCAATACTTGTTCCCCATCCTGATCTATCAAACTTCTAAACCATAAGGACTACCTATAGAGTATATGCAAAAAGTATTACATTTACTTACTTACTTAACATGATGCACTAATAGGAAAAATAAAACACTTTGGTCTTCAATGTAGAATGAAACAAACATTCCTTAATATATGCCTCATATTATTCGTTAACAAACAATTAAATATTTTTATTTAATTTCAATTTACATCATTTAGTAGCATTTCTATGAATCTTCATAACTAGATAGAGAGAAGAGGGAGAGAATTTTCGATAGTTAACTAATTCCTATATATGCACGTAAACCAACAAGATCACCCAACTATGATTAAATTTCTCCCTATATGCCTATCATCTTTATTATACTATTTGTTTATTTTACTACTGATATAGAAGAATGCAAATTGGCTTATCATGACATTTCCTTATATTAAAGATGCCACTAATGTCCTAATTTATAGATGAGATCAATAAAAAAGATCTTTCCTTACATACTAACCCTCTAGCAAAACACTCACTACTCCTTTTGATTAAAATACATCATTTCTATGACCATTCATTGAATGTCAAAATATGAGGAGAAGAAGGAAAATGAACTATCAATTAACTAATATATGGTTATGTATGCACATCAAACATGTTCTTCATTTACACATCCTATTTATACAAAGTCAATTAGATATGCCAAATGCAAGTACATTATTGTACTGTTCATACAACTCATTATTTGGGTTGGTCATAAGAAACACATAATGGAATATTTAATGAAAACACATCTAATTCCCTCCTATACCACTATAACATGATCCTTTTTACACATCCAAGATCTCTTCCAACATTCAAGTACACACTAACCTCTCCAAGGCTCACATAAGGGTTTCGAGAAATCACAACATTCGCTTGCAATAAGAAGACACCCAACCATAAGTACACAAGATACAAATATTTTAATTTATACAGAGAAGGAAGAAATACATTCAATCCACTATGAATATGCACTTAACAAAGTTCTCATAATTATGACACTGGGTCCAATTACAAATATAACATAAGCGCAAAATCATAATTCTAGACTTAAGGCAATGCATTATCCAGCCTAATAAGCTAGTCTAGAGAGCACAATATTAGTTAAGAAGGTACATCCAATTATCTCTAAAAATAAGAGTAATCATTAACCTAAATATCTTACAAGAAAACAACACACATATAATCACATAACAAGCACTAACATCGATTAGGAAGAGCAATAACTGAATACACATGTTACACTCATTTAGGGTTTCTAGAAAGAGTAATAAAAAGGAACAGAACACGAGACATCTAAGATCTCTAAGACCCCATGCATTGATCACAAGCATACATTAGAAGGACAAGCATACAATGAAGAGACTATATACTGCACACCAAACTAAGGGCACAAGTTACACCAGAGATCCCAGTGTTGCAAACCTTGGCTTTGATACCAAGTGTAATGCCCCGCCAAGAAACCCTAAAGGATTCAACTACAAACATTCAAAAACAATGTAAAATATTTTTGTTTTAAACAATACCAAACACATAAACATATAAGATAAACATTCCATTAGAATTTGCACAAGTTGAAGACTTAACCTTAAACTCCTAAAGGGTTTTCAACGAATACTACTCATTTAAACAAATTAACAATAAGGTTGATTATACCAACTTAGGATAGAATGATTACAACAAGATCATAGAAATTAAGTTTCATTAAGAGATTACTATAAGCATGATTGGATTCATACAACTGTGGATAGTTACTTTATATTTATATAGCCTCATACATCAAAATCCATGTCATTGCATTTAATCAATAATTCTATTCATACGAATGCAAGATCTACCATCTAAGTCGCATCGTACTAAAATTGCAATTAGATCACAAAGTCTCATGAAAATACATAATGATTACATCAATTACAGCTTACCATAAAGGCATACATATAAACAAATGATACAATTGACCACATAAGGTCCAAGAGATACAAATATGATCCAAGAAGAACAAAGAGGATCGAACTGGTACAAGGAGTGAAGTAAATCCAAGAGATACATCTAGAGCACCTACGAAACTAATCCCTTGCAAGAAAGACACAGAAAAAATATCTGATGGAAAGAGGCACTACCACCTGACCATGTGGCCCAAAAAGGACCACCCCTCCATGCTAGGAGATAGTAATAAGGCTCTCAAGCAAACCACAATAAAGTATCACATGGTCTAGCATGTACATCGGGTACTCACATAAGGCATAAGCATACAGATATGACTTCCACATGAATGCTCCAAGTAAAGCCAACACAAGACCACACACTAGTAAACATAAGGGAAGAGTGTCATCGCATAACTGGTATGGGTTATCCTAGTAGGCCTCTCCCGACCCCCATCGATGACTCATGTGGACCCAACAAACCTTTCATGAAGACAAGATAGTTGATTTTTCATTCCATACCTTCCCACTGCATCCTAAGTCTGTACGAGCACTCAACCATGAGCGGGGCACAATTAATCTTGATTAATGTTTTAAAACCCAACCCTAGTTTATTAATTAGGTTATCACTTATTACTCAAACTTCCAAGGGGTTATCTTGGCAACCACTTTGGGCCCCGACCCCCACTCAGAAGCCACTCTTTCTTAAGACACTACACAACCTCCAAAGAACTCCAAGGCAACACACAAAAGCCAACTAAACACAGGGAGTTCAAGCAAAACTGAAGAAACATACTTGGTTATACAAATCTTCTACCAAGGTTTAACCAACTGGAGGTGTGAAACGAACAAACTGGTCTATTCCCAAGACACGACCACAATAGGGAATAAAGCAAGTACAACTAGAATAAAAACTTAACCAATTAACTTGTATGATCGATTCGCATTTAACAACATACCAACATAAACACGAGAGTGACTCTTTTCAAATCAAACACCAAAATCCTCCAATCAGAGCAAATATCCAAAAAGGATTCACTTGCACACTAATCATATCCATATTAAGGAATGATAAAGACAATTCAAAATATAATTAAAAACTATTTTTAACTAATTGTAGCTCTTTCAATTAGTTAATTCCTTCTACATAAGGAAATATACAAATGAGAAACACATGAAAAGGGCAAAAACAACATATACCCATATGACTTGCACAATGACTCGATTTAAAAATCCACACCCAAACACACATGAAAATCTTCCCTTTAAATAAAATTAAGAAATTAAATTTTCAATCCAATAAATGACTTAAAACATTTTTCACTTGCAAAATAAATACCAAGCAATCTTTTAGAGAATAAAAGAGAGTTACAGTCTAAACAAGCCATTATTTAATCCAAATAAGGATCTTTTCAACTGAAGCCATATTGACTAAATTAATATATGATTACTCAAAAGAAATTTTTTTCTCCAAAGTTATTAAAATAATATACAATCGATTATAACATTTAATTCATTTTTTCTTAATTCCAAATTTCTCCTTTTTATGTGTGTATATATATATATATATAATCAAATTAACAAATGCCAAGTTAAATTGGTTGCCTGAGAAAATAATCTAAACTGCATATTTTTACGAGTCTGCAACATTATTATTTTTTGTGTGATTATGTAATATCTCCCCATGCTAGGGGGGTTTAACTCCCTACCCACGACTTGGGGTGAGAGGCGCCCATGGTGTGGGTTGCCTTCCCCATGACTGTGGGAGGATGGACGCCCACAGCATGGGTTGCCTCTCCCCAAAGCTGTGGAAAGAGGGGCACCCACAGCTGGGTTGTGGGAAGATCCTCCCGACAACATGGGTTTGGCTACCACACGCTCCCCTTCCAACTCAAAAATGTAAACTTTTTTTTTAATTTCTTTCCTCTACAAATTCAACACAAAATAGAAAAAAAGAACTAGACAATCTCCCCCTTTGGCATTGATGGCAACACAAGATGGAAAAACAGGTCACTAAGCACAGTTTTTGCGGTCGAATATAGAGGGCAGTCGAATCCAATATTCAAATTTGAGCGGGAGTTCTAGATCGGCATCGAGACAGCAGGCGGCAGAAGACATAGAGATTCCCGCAGATGGGGGGGTTCAGATGGAAAGGACCCTGATGATCCCATGGTTTTGGGGGACCCAGGGGGAGGACCAACACCACGTGATGAGCAGTTAACAGATGAGAGCGGGAAAGAGCAGGTTCAAACTTCAAAAATAGAAGATGGCAACTTAGTAGGAGCCCAAGGACAGCAAGAGATTTGTGTCTCAGAGAACACGGCGGAAGGAAAAGATCACTCGGAAAAGGTTTTCTCATCAACGGACCCGAAGGGGGGACCCAATGGACAGACACGTAAGTGGTCCTCACTGTTTGGGGTTAAGACTAAAGGTAAGTCCTCATTGCCTCTTGTTAAAAACTCCTCAAATGTGTCTCAAGGCAAGTTTGCTATTGTTGTTCCAGACCAAATCATAGACTAAAACATTGCCAGAATGGAAAACACTTTGATTGGTAATTTTTTTGGGTCAAGACCTAATATAGAAATAGTTCATGGATTTGTCAAAAGAAAGTGGAACCTGAAAGGTCAGGTTGATGTGGTAGCAATGAACAAAGGTTGTCTATCTTTCTCTTTTTCCTGTGATGAGGATAGAAGAAACATTCTTTGTAGTGGATCTTGGACAATAGGTAAATACATTGTGTACATCCAGAAGTGGTACCCTAATGTAGCGAAAGGAAAGAATTTTTTGGTCCAAGTCTCGGTGTGGGTCAAGCTCCCTAGGCTCCCAATGGAATTCTGGGAGGAAGACATTTTTGCAGGAATTACCAATACCTTTGGGGAGCTCATCGCTATTGACCAGGTCATGGCATCCAGAAGAAGACTGATTTATGCTAGGATCTGTGTTGGAGTCAAACCTGACATGAACATGCTAGAGGAAATAGAGATAGAATAAAAACTGGGGAAGTGGAAGCAAAATATTGTTTATGAAACAATCCCCTTCGCCTGTTTCCATTGTAAAAAGGTGGGACACTAGGCTAAAAAATGTCCAAATATGGAGGATAAACCCTTCCCCCAAACTAAGGTCTGGAAAAAAGTAGAGAAGCCACCAAAAGCGTTGGAATCCAACGATCTTAATCAAGAGATTCAGTCTTAGATAGGACAAGTGGAGGAAGAAAATACCAGCGACGTGGGTAATGAACTAAAGATTTAGATGATGGAGCAGAATGTTGAGGACTCAGAGTACAAAGAAAAAGACAACACTTAGCAAGAAGAACCGAAAGAGGATAAGAAAGAGTTAGTCCCAGATAAAGGAAAAAAGAAACCCTCAGTCAAAGAGGAAGGAGATAACTTTAACCTTGTTTCAGAATCTCAAGATCAAGATAAAGTAATAGACTGGTTCCAGGAGGCCCAACCTGATACCATTCTGGGCCAAGGGCTATCTGAAATTTCTCTAACCACCCCAGCAAAGGGAAAGTTGGCATTTTTTGGAAGAACAAGATCCAAAATGGGGAGATGAAGAAGACATAAAAAAGGCACTGGGGAAGAATGAAACAAAGCAGGAGGATGAAGAAGCAGCAGAGGATAAAAGAAGGAACAAGCAAAAAAAAAAGAATAGCAACAACCTAGTCAATAGTACGATGACTAGAAACACCAGAAGCAGGATTGGTGATGTGGGAGCAAAACATACTTCTCTAGGAAGACACTCAAATGCCAAGAAAAGTTCTTTGGAAACAAGCAAGAGCTTAGCAGATGGTACCCAAAGAACCATCTTTGAGGCAAGTATTTCCAAAAATCCATGAAAATCATCTCCTGGAACATTAGGGGACTTAATAGTCCCCACAAGCATAATTTAGTTAAAAATATGATTAGAGATAAAAACCCTGATATTTATTTGATTCAAGAAACCAAGATGGTTCAAGATAAAGTTGAAAGTTTGAATATGTTCAAAAATGGTGGAGTCAGTGGAGGTAGCTCAGAAGGTGCATCGGGAGGAATTGTTACCTTCTGGAACAAAAACAATGTAGAAGGAGAGGTGTTGATTCAGGACAACAATCTGGCTTGTATAAGATTTAAGCACATTAAGAATTGTACAACTTGGGTTCTAACTAACATTTATGCCCCCAACATAAAGACTGGTAGAAGTGAGATGTGGAGATATCTAACTGGGTTGAGAAGTAAGTTTGCTAAGGACAGTTGGATAATTATGGGAGATTTCAATACTCCCTTGAAGGAAAATGAGAAAAAGGGAGGGAGTCAAGCTAATCTAGATAGCAGACTGGACTTGATGGACTTCATAAACAATAATGCAATTCATGATCTGGAATTGCAAGGAGTCAAATACACCTGGACCAACAGAAGAAGTGGTGAGAATCTGATCCAGTTTGACTCGATAGAGCTCTGCTTTCCTTAGATTGGTATAATCTTCATGATTGTTCATTATCCTCTCACATAAGGGCTGGATCAGATCATTATCCCATAACCTTCATGGCTGATGTAAAGAACAGAACAAGACATTTCCCTTATAGATTTGAAAAAATGTGGACCAGACACCCGGATCTGGAAAATAAGATTAAGGAATGGTGGCAGGTCAGTATTGAAGGGAACACCATGTACAAAGTTGTCAAAAAGCTGAAGAATGTTAAAGATAATTTTAAAAAGTTGAATAAGGATTGCTTTGGGAACATATTTACCTCAAAAGCTACAACCCTCTTAGAGCTCAAGGAAATCCAAGATGAGATATAGATCAATGGTTACACTAATATGTCTAGAAACACTGAAGATGCTATTCTTATGAGATATCATGATATAATAGCTAAAGAGGAAACCTACTGGAAACAAAGATCGAGGAATGTCTGGTTAAAGGAGGGGGACAAGAACACTAAATACTTCCATATGTCCACCTTAAGACATAAGGCCATGAATAGAATTGTTCAGATTAAAGTGAATGGCAGATGTGTTGTTGATGATGATTCCATGAGCAAGGCTCCTATGGATTTTTTCTCTAATTTACTTGCTAAGGACTAGAATTTGGAAATACAGGCACAGAGGGAACTCTTGGATAGCATACCTACCATTTTGGGGGAGGAACAGAATGATCACCTATCGGCTATCCCTTCCCATGAAGAAATTTTGATAGTTGTCAAATCCTTTGAAGGCAACAAAGCCCCAGGTCTGGATGGCTTTCCCATGTTTTTCTTCCAAATGTACTGGCATATTATAGGAGAAGATGTCACCAGAGCTGTGAAAGCATTTTTTGGTGCTAGGAAACTATTAAAGGAAGTTAATTGTACTTTTATTGCTCTCATTCCCAAAAAGATGGGGGCAGACTATATGGACCTTTTCAGACCTATAAGTTTATGCAACTCTCTCTATAAGATTATCTCTAAGGTCCTAACCTCTAGAATTTTGAAGTTGTTGCCCTCCATCATCTTGCTTTAGCAAAGCGGTTTTGTCCCAGGAAGACAAATTTTGGATTCTATCATCTCTATTCATGAAAATATCCACTCACTGGAATTCTCTAAAAAAGAAGGTTTTCTTTTGAAACTGGATCTCTCTAAAGCCTACGATAGAGTGGATTGGGATTTTATGGTGGATGTTCTCTCTGCTTTTAGCTTTAGTCCTAGAAGTGTCAGCCTTATCAGACAACTTGTTTCTTCGGCATCTTTCTCTATTTTAATGAATGGCTCCCCCTCTCCTTTCTTTAAAGCCTCAAGAGGTCTCAAGCAGGGGGATCTTCTATCTCCAGTGATCTTCATCATCATGGCGGAATGCTTGGGGAGATGTATTGGTAAGCTGGTTGAGAAAAGGGAGTTTTGCGGTTTGAATCCTTCTTCGGAAGATCAAATATGCTCTCATCAGCAGTTTGTTGATGACTCCATAATAATGGGAAAAGCCACTGTTAAGGACTCTAGAAGACTAAAAAAGGCTTTGGACAACTATGGAGAGGCCACTGGTCAGCTAATTGATTGGTCTAAAAGATTTGTTTATTTTATCAATACCCCAGAGAGAAGGAGGATTAAAATTAGTAACATTCTGGGAGGCCAAATTGGTAGTCTACCTGCTTCTTACTTGGGGCTCCCCTTAGGCCTTGATCCCCTAGACACCTTTTGGGGAGCCTTGGTGGATAAATTCCACAAAAAGATGTCTGGATGGAAGGGAGTTCTCCTTAGTCAAGAAGGTAAGGTCCAACTGCTTAAATCCACCCTACAGAGTATCCCCCTCTATGCCATCAGTCTATTCAGGATTCCAGCTAAGTATGTTGAGGCCATTGAAAAGATTCAGAGATCCTTCTTATGGACAGGGGTGGAAGAGAAGAAGAGAATGAACTTAATTGCATGGGAGAAGGTCTGTATGCCTAAGAATAAAGGAGGTCTTCGCCTTAGAAGAATAAGAGACATAAATGATCACCTCATGGCCAAGCAGATTTGGAGAGGATACAGAAATCAAGGAGAGTGGAAAAAAAAATGGGATAACAAATACAAAAGTCAATGCCCAAATCTTCAAAGTTTCCTCAAAGCGAAGACCATCCCAATTGGTTCCAATATTTGGAAAAATATGTCTAGGACTAGAGACTTAATTATCAAAGGTACAAAGTGGAAGTTGGGGAAAGGGAATCTTATTCAGTTTTGGGAGGACCCTTGGCTTCTGGATTCCCCTTTGAATGGAAACCCTGAGTGGAACAGATATCAGAACCAATGCAAGGAAAGATTTGGAACCAAGGTTGAGGATTACTAGAAAGATGGACAGTGGAAAGACTTATCTCAAGTGGATCAGTCTTTAGGTAGTTTGAACAAAGTTATGAACTCTATGGTGAGGATTCAAGAAGAAGACCAAATAATTTGGAAACTCACAGCTAGTGGTACTTTTTCAGTTACTTCTCTATATCATCAATAGTTCAAGAACATGGAAAGTCCTTGCTAGGCCAAAGCTTGGGTGAAAGGCCTCATACCCAAAATCAATATTTTCTTTTGGATAGCCCTTCAAGACAAAATTCTCACTACTGAGAATATCAAAAAAAGAGGTATCAGCATGCCTAGTTTCTGTATTCTCTGCAAGCAGAATGAGGAGACAATAAATCATATGCTCTTCCACTGTCCCTTCTCTACTGATGTTTGGGGAAGCTGTCTGGATCAATTCAATATTAGTTGGAGCTTCCCTAATTCGATTCAGGAAATTTTCAAGTCTTGGCATCATCCTTCACAAAACAAAACTACAACCTTATTATGGAAAATTGCTTTACCCCATGTGTTGGGGTCTTTGGAAAGAGAGAAATGATAGGATTTTCAGAGAAAAGACTACTAAGGCTAAAATTGTGTTTGAAAAAATAAGAAGCAGCATAAGGGAAAATCTGAATATCATAGGTGTTTTGAATAATCCTCACACTAAGGAGGATCAATGTATCTATAAAAAGTGGAGACTAAAGGCTCAAGAGAGTGTTCAGAGCAACCCTAGAGAGGGAGTGAGATGGATCAGCCTGCCCGGAGGATGGATGAAAATCAATTTTGACAGGGCCTCTAAGGGTAACCCGGGGGTTGCTGGATGTGGAGTGGTCCTAAGGGATGAATGGGGAATATGTAAAATCATTAAATGTATACCCATAGGAAATCAAACCAATCATGTAGCCAAAGCCATGGCGGCCTATCATGGGATGATCCTTGCAAAGGAAGCCAAATGCACTAAAGTTTGGTGTGAAGGAGACTCCTTAAACATTATCAATTGTTTAACTATGAAATTCCTGCCATCTTGGTCTATTAGTAAGGCTATTAAAGCTACTAGGAAAATTAGTGAAGAGTTTGACATGTGTGTTTTTACACATGTTTACAAGGAGGCCAACTCTTGTGCTGACTGGGCTGCCAACCTGGCTTGCCAATCGGGAGACATCATTACTAATTATGGTGAAATGAAGATTGCAAGCGAAATGAAATCCTTGCTCAATCAAGACCGAAGCTATACAAGGCAACGTGGTACTTTTAATCATTATTTCTAATGACCTTTCCGCCTTTTTCGATGCAGGGCTCGTTTGAAGATAATGAACTTTTAAATAGGTGTCTTATCATAATTAATTGGCATGGATTCTGGGCGCTCTCAAAGAATAACCACAGAAACCAGAGGGGAAGTGATCAAATCGAGAGAAGGAATTGCAAGGAAGGAGCTAGAAAAATGGGAGGTAACAAGAAGAGATTTGAACCTGCTTCCTGCTCGGACTAGAGAAAGAATGATGAAGTCTAGGATATCCTCCAGCAGGGAGGAATGAATGTTTTCATGGAATGACTAAGTGGGAAATGTTAGAGTAAAGTAATTAATTAACTTTGCTCTCCTCTTAAGATTTCTCTTTATGCATACATTAGTCATTTAATAATTAATATTTAATTATTAAATGCTCACACCTTAGGGTTAGGTTTTTCTTTTGGTGTTGATCTCCTTTATAAGGATTGATCTCTTGTATTATTCATATTCTTGATTTATTTCTCTCTGATAATACATCTTTTCTCTTTGTCAGAGCCAAAACCCTTGTATTCGTTCTCTCTCTTTCTCTGTGACAGGTTTCTTGCATGCAGGTTTCTTTTGGGTTCTGTGGATTTGTATTTCTCAAATCCTACATGGTATCAGAGCTAGATCTGCTGCAGCTTGTTCAGACTTTTGAAAGAATTTGAGATCCAGGTTTTGGTTGCATCAGATCTGTGTTTGTCTTCTGTTTTTTATTTTAGAATAGGGGGTATTTTTTCGGTGCATTTTGAGCCCAAACGGACCTCACCGTTGAGCTCGTAGCGCCCAAAAACCCCTATTTCCATATAAAATTCGTCCAATTTGGACACAGTTGCACCAGGTGGCAAATTTTTTTTTGCCCCAAGGTCGTATGGCCCTAGGGCACGACAACCGAGACGAAATTTTCAAAAAAATCAAAAAAAAAATAATAACAAAAAAACCCCACGGTTTTTTAAAACCGGGCGCAGCCCTTTTTTAAGGCCAGCACCACCGGTGCATAGCCCGGCGGCCACCGCCGCCGGTGGTAACCACCGGCCGCGGGCCCGGTCCCCACTGCCGCGCCACCGGCGAAAACCGCCGCCACCCGCGCCGCCCGCACCCCGCCGGATCTAGCTGCGCCGCCCCTGCGCCGCCTCCGCGCCGCCAGCCCCCCCTGCGCCAGCTCCTGGTCGCCCAGAGGACCAGGGGCCTATTTTTTTTTAGCCCTTGAGGGCTATAAGAGCTTATTTGGGCCCTTTAGGAGCAGTTTTACTAAATCGGGTATAACTCGGGCATTTTAGCTCGGATTTTCGAATGAAAATAGGCGTTGGAAAGCTGGTTCCGAGCCCGATCTAAAAGATGCAGATCTTTTTTTTTGATTTTTCCGTTTTGTAGTGTTTTTTGCCAGTCGAAGTCAGAACAAGTTTTTTGCACTCCAAGAGCCATATCTTTTGCATACGGACTCCGTTTTTCGAAAGCGAATAGGCGTCGGAAAGGTGGTTCTGTGCTCTTTTCAGATCTACAGTCTATTTCATCAGAAAAATCTTCAGGTGCTCCAAATTTTGTCTCAACCCGTTATTGCTTTCTATCATTTTCTGGCTTTCAGTTTGTACTGGGGATTAGTTTTTTGCATTGTGGGGGGGTGTTTTCTCTTGCTTTCTGTTATTTACATCAGAAAACTAGAATTTACAAACACCAATACAAAAAAAATCAAACCCCCTTCTGCATCTTCTGTCTAGTTCTGAAAGACCACTTAATAATAATTAAAAATTCAGAGCAGTTGAGGCACAGTTCACAGGATGGCAGACAGACCTATTGAATCTCTCACACCGCATAATTACCACACTTGGAAGGGTCGCATGATGACTCTTCTCCAGTCAAAAGGGTTATGGTCCTGTTTGGATGAGGTTCAGCCTCAGTTGACACGTCCTTTTGAGATTATGCAGCACAGGAACAATATGGATCAGGCTATGGGATTGATGGCTTTACACATTTCCGACAGTCTCCAGTTTCATCTTGAGGGTTGTATCACTCCTCGAGCCATTTGGACCAAGTTTGAGGGACTTTTTGGTACTATCAACGAGTTCAGAGCTTTGCAGCTTGAGGCAGAGTTAACTTCCTTGGTACCTGATTCATTTCCTTCTATTGAGGACTTTCTGATGAAGTTCAAACAACAAAGATCTATCTTGCAGGGTTGTGGTAAGACTAAGACTGATACAGAGTGCATTTTCTTGATTCTCTCCAAGCTTCGGGGTCCATTTCAGATCTTCTCTTCGACCTTCTATTCCACCATGGATGCCTTGGGTGCTCGACATGTCATGCCTTCTTTTGAGGTCTTTTGTGATCGTCTGACTCGTGAGCAAGCTAAGCTTAAGCAGTTGGATTCACTTTCAGGTTCACAGAACCAAGCATTGGTAGCCCAGTCCTCCAAAGGAAAACAGAAGCAGAAACCGAAGCCTAAGAAAGATTCAGAGGCTAGTGAGAATCCCTCCAAGCCACCACCTAAGTCTGATTCAAAACCACAATTCAATTCTAAACAGGGCAAATCTTCAAAGTCTGGTGAGTCTTCCTCCAAGACTAAGAAGAAATCAGGTGATCCTTGCAGTTTTTGTGGCAAGGAAGGACATCCCGTTTCCAGGTGTTGGAAACGTTTAGAGGCTTTGGAGGAAGCCATGCAGCAGCATAATATCAGTGCACCACAGCCTCCTTCACAGCCCACAGGGAAAGGTCATGCTCTTTCTGCACGAGCATTGTCCTCAGCGTCCACTTGGATTCTAGATTCTGGTGCCTCTCACCATATGACACACACACAGGATTTGGTCACCGCTCTTGCTCCTACAGGCACTCGACATATTGCAGTTGGTGACTCAGCACAACTTTCCGTTCAGGGTTCTGGTACTGTTTCATTGGATGGTGGTTGTCTTCAGGATGTGCTTTTGGTTCCTGACATTTCGACAAACCTTCTATCTGTTTATCAGATTTGCCACTCTGGCTCTGGTAAGACAGTTGAGTTCTCTCCACATGATGTGGTTATTCGAGATCTTCATGATCCTGACTTGGTTGTGGCTACTGGGAGTGTGGATTCTGCATCTCACTTATATAGTTTTGATGGCTTTGAGAGTTCAGACACTGTTGGTTCCTCTCTTATAGCACATGCAGATTCAGTGAGCAGGCTTTGGCATGAGCGTTTTGGTCATGTCAATTACAGATATCTACAGCAGATGAGTACACAGGCACTTGTGATTGGGCTTCCACAGATTTCTTGTACAGATGGTGTATGTCGTGGTTGTGTCCTTGGCAAACATCATCGAGATCCTTTTCCTAAGGGTCGAGCCTCTCGTGCTAGGGCAGCCCTAGAGTTGGTACACAGTGATCTTATGTCCTTTTCGACTCCTTCTTTTTCAGGGGCCCGTTATGTACTCACTTTTATTGATGACTTCTCCAGACGTACATGGGTGTACTTTCTTAAGTACAAGTCTGATGTCTTTGACTCTTTCAGGAAGTTTAAGACATTTGTGGAGAAGCAATCTGGACTTTCTATCAGGAGGATACGCACAGATAATGGGGGGGAGTATGTAAATCAAGCTTTCAGAGATTTTTGCACTGAGCATGGTTTACAGCATCAGTTTACAGTTCCTTATACCCCTCAACAGAATGGTGTTGCTGAGAGAAAGAACAGAACCTTACGGGAGATGGCAAATTGTATGATACAGTCTCGAGCTATGAGTTCTTCATTTTGGGCTGAGGCAGTCAATTGTGCCAATTATATTCAGAATCGAATGCCCCATAAGGCATTACGACATATGACTCCTGAGGAGGCTTGGACCCATGTCAAGCCTGATGTTTCTACATTCCGAGTTTTTGGTAGTGAGGCTTGGGCATTTATTCCTGATGCTCAGCGGATAGCCATGGAGAGGAAGAGCCGACCACTCATATTTGTTGGCTACTGTGAGGATGTTAAGGCATACAGGTTGTTTGATCCTGATTCTAGAGAGGTCTTGTTTCGGCGGGATGTCCAGTTTGATGAGTGCTATCCTCAGATGGATTCTCCATCACCAGCTTCTCCCTCATTGCCTACTCCTTCCTCTTCATCTCTTGAGGATTACTTATCTCTTGAGGATGATGTAGATCATGATCCACCATCTCCACCACCACCAGTTGCTCCGTCTTTGCCGAAGTGGGCCCGTGATACTGTTGATGCAGCTGGTTCTTTGGCAGGTGATCCTTCAGATACTCGTTGCACTCGTGCTCAGACATCTGGTTCTAGTCTTTTGAGTCATACCCTTTCAGATGATCCTCAAAAGTTTTCAGAGGCGACAGGACACCCAGAGTGGGATAGGGCCATGGATGAGGAGTATTCTTCTTTGATGAAGAATCATACTTGGGATCTTTGTCCTCTTCCTAAGGGAAGAAAGTTGGTTCGGTGCAAGTGGGTGTATCGTACCAAGTATGCTACAGATGGTTCTATTGATAAGTATAAGGCCCGTCTTGTTGCGAAGGGGTTTTCTCAGGTAGAGGGTATTGACTACTCTGAGACCTTTGCTCCTGTCGCTAAGATGAATTCTATACGCCTGGTACTTTCACTTGCAGCTTCACAGGGATGGACAGTGTTTCAGATGGATGTGAAGAGTGCTTTCTTGCATGGAGACCTACATGAGGAGATCTATATGGAGCAGCCTCAGGGTTTTGTGCAGGACACTTCTTTGGTTTGCAGACTTCGACGTTCATTGTATGGTCTCAAACAAGCCCCCAGGGCTTGGTATGAGAAGATGGACTCCTTCTTGCTTTCCTCGCACTTCACACGCTGTCATTCCGATCACACAGTCTATATTCAGCGTCAGGAGGGTGATCTTTTGATTTTAGTGCTATATGTAGATGATCTCATCATTACAGGTAGCTCATCCTCCATGATTCAGAGTGTTCAGAGAGCTTTGATGGAGCAGTTTGAGATGACCGATCTTGGTCTCTTGCACTTCTTTCTGGGTCTACAGGTTATTCAGTCTTCGGATGGGATTTCCATTTTTTAGGAGAAGTATGCTCTTGATATGCTTCAGCGATTTGGCATGCTTGATTGCAAGTCTGCCCCCACTCCATTTCAGTCAGGTGTTGTTTTGTCTTCCACTTGCTCTACTCCTTCAGTAGACCCCACTTTATACAGGCAGTTGGTTGGCAGTCTGTTGTACCTGACACATTCTCGTCCTGATCTTTCCTTTGCGGTTGGCCTTGTCTCTCGGTTCTCCCATGATCCTCATGAGAGCCATTGGCAAGCAGCCAAACGTATTTTGAGATATATTCGGGGCACCACACATTATGGCATTCACTACTCTTTAGGATCCCCTCATATCATTGGCTTCACTGACTCTGATTGGGCTGGTGATGTCAATGATCGGAAGTCTACTTCTGGCTTCGTTTTTTGCCTTGGTTCTGGTCCTATCACATGGTCTTGCAAGAAGCAATCTGCTATTGCATTATCATCTACAGAGGCTGAGTACCGTGCAGCAGTGTTAGCTAGTCAGGAGGTTTTATGGCTTCGGCAATCGATGACAGAGTTTGGGTTTCCTCCAGATTGTCCCACTATTCTTTGGTGTGACAACCAGAGTGCCATTCACATTTCTCGCAACCCAGTGGAGCATCAGCGGACAAAGCATATTGAAATCCACATGCACTTCATCAGACAGTTGATTCAGGATGGTTCTCTCATCTTGGAGTATATTCCTACAGAGGAGCAGGTTGCAGACATCTTCACTAAACCCTTGGCATCTCCGCGCTATCTTCAGTTGCGCTCAATGCTTGGGGTGAAGGAAGTTGTCCTTGGGGGGTCTCAGTGAGGCCTTCCTTCCTTCATGTTTTCTTTTCAGCATGATTCTTTATCTCTTTTTGGAGAGGAGTTTTTTCCCACTGGGTTTTCTCCTTTACTCCGCTTTATAGAGATTTTCTTGTATTTGGGTACCTCATCAGGCCTCGTTGCCGGGACCCTCTTTTGCATTGTAGTTCCTTTGCTTTCTTCTGCATTGTTTGTAGCTGCATTGTAGCTCATCTTAAGGGGGGGTGTTAGAGTAAAGTAATTAATTAACTTTGCTCTCCTCTTAAGATTTCTCTTTATGCATACATTAGTCATTTAATAATTAATATTTAATTATTAAATGCTCACACCTTAGGGTTAGGTTTTCCTTTTGGTGTTGATCTCCTTTATAAGGATTGATCTCTTGTATTATTCATATTCTTGATTTATTTCTCTCTGATAATACATCTTTTCTCTTTGTCAGAGCCAAAACCCTTGTATTCGTTCTCTCTCTTTCTCTGTGACAGGTTTCTTGCATGCAGGTTTCTTTTGGGTTCTGTGGATTTGTATTTCTCAAATCCTACAGGAAAGACCACACAATTACTTCTTACTTCATCAAGAACTGGAAAAATGAAAAAATTATGATTGGTTCACAGATGATGAATGTCGACAAAGAGGTTATTGCCGAGGCCACGGGGATGTCTACTGAGGGTATGAAATTTTACAGGGACAGAGGAATATCTGACAAAGCTGTAGACAAGTTTCCAGTTATGGATTGAGAAAGGAGAAAGATGATCAAAATTGACAATTCCTACCACTCCCCGAAGAGAATTTGTAGGCCTTGGAGGTTTGTTCTTTTCACTTCAATTGAATACATTACCTTAGACGGTAGGTTTACCAGGGCCTACGGGCATCACTTCGTTCTTCTTAATCATTTTCGTCATGGAGAAAGGGTTAGCCTTCGCTATTACCTAGCTTGTTCTATGGATCATACTATAAAGGAAATCCAGAGGGATCCTAAAGGTGATCATGCCCTCCACCAAGGGCTTATGGTCCTAGTTTATAAAATGCTAAAGGGGAAGTGCATTGAAAAGCCTATCAAAGGCAAAAATGCTAGAGATGAAACTACAGAAAGTAAGGATAGTGGTTTTAATTTTGACTTGGAAACTGAGGGAGAGTCAGAGGAAACTAGCAAGAAAGGGAGGATTGGGGCCAAGAAAAGGAGGATTATTGTGGACTCTGATACATCAAACTCTGCAACTGAATCCCTTGAGGAAAAATATGCTAAAAAAAGGAAAGGGAAAACCACTAGAAAGAAGGCTTAGAAAAAGAACATTAAAAAGGGGAACAATTCCGACTTCAATCATGTTCAGATTGAATCGGAAGAGGAGGTTGAAGAAAACAAGGTGGTTGATAGTCAGGATAAAGAAGGGGAGGGTAACCCGGTGATGGATAATTTGGAGACCGTGAATACCACAAATCTGCATAAGGAGGAAAAAGGGGATAAAAGTGACAATGGTGAAAAAGACACTGTTAAGGCCTTCTGTGAGACCATTGCTACTATGGTGAAGGATGTTAACAGTTTGAAAATCGATACACAGGCCATTGCAAGAATTACAGTTGGTGACAAGCCCTTGGCGGAACATGTTAAAGAACTGGTAGCCATTCTGCATAATGCACAAGCTATTGAATGTATGGTTGGAAAAATTATGGCAATGGAGAAAAAGGTCAACCAGATGGGAGATCCTAAGGAAATGGAAAACAAAATGAAAGATTTCAGCACCAGAATTGACAAGTTGGAGCTCAATGTAAAGAAGATAGCCAACCAAAATTTCCAAATCCTCAAATCCTCAGTGGACAACATGAACATCCTTATTAACAGGTTCGAGAATGATGCAGAAAAGGATGGTGATAAAGAGCAGTCGAACAAGAAAGGGCATGAAAGGAGGACCAGAGAAAACACAAAGAAAAAAGGCAACATCGAAGGTCGTGAGCTGGAGGATCTGAAGACCTCAGCGAACAACATGAAACAAATGGTTGTTCACACTGAGGAAATTATGAATAGTATTTAGTTTCCGTTGTTGTCCCTGGTTAGGTCTCTTTGCTATCTTTATGCTTTCCTTTTGATGTCTGTACCGAGATACTTTATTATGTAATGTTGTGTTTAGTTGATCCCTTTTGGTGGGTTCATTTTGTTTTTTGAAGTGACCAGGCACTTTTTTTAGCAGTTCTCTCTCCTGGTTTGTACAAGGTTTGGGTACCTTTCAAATACCTACTTTTACTTAATCAAAACAAAGTTGTATAAGAACAATAAAAACAACAATTTAATTTGATAATTTATATAATAAAATCTGAACAACAACTAAAACCCTTTGTCCAAATAAAATAAAATAGCATGATAAAATCACTACCCAAGGTAAATAATTTTGGCAATTAAATGAATGTGAATAATTCAATAATATGCATACCAAAATTTGAAAACAATGATTCTGATAACAAATTCCAAAGAGATTTTCTATTCATCGTGTTTCACATCCAATTGCTTGATTCCCAAAAATTGGGAAATACTGAAATCTGGAACAACCCCCATAACCCAATTTCTCAAACAAAGAATTCTTTCAACAAGAAAGGGAAAGAAATAAAACAATTTCAGTCACACATTCATAGATATGTAAAGAAAATGAACAAAACAAAAGTTTAATAATCCAACCTTCCATTTCTTTCCTAGAAGAAAAATTGGAGGAGAGCACCCAATCCTCCCAAAATACCAGAACTTCCAGCAAAAACCCCCATTCCACCAAAGAGAGGAAATTTTTTTGTAGAATGAAAAAGAACCCCTTTTTTGAATAATTCTCCCAAATATTAAGGAATTTTCATCAAAAATATCTTTTTAGGGCACAATACTTTATTTATGTAAATTCCACTTTTCATATAATACAATTTGACTTTGTTTCTCAAATTTAAAACCATTCAAATTTTTAATTTCAAAATTAATTCTCTCACACAAAAAGCCATCAAGATATTTATTATTTTAATAGTCTTAATAACTTTTTACAAAAACATATAACCCAATACAACATCCACTATATGATATAAATGTATTAATTTAACTAAACAACCTAGAAAGATTGATTTATTTATTTTTATAATATAATGGTCCTATTATAATTTATCCTTTATTTAACTAATGCATGACAATATCCATTAATTATTGATCACACTAAGGTATTAATAATTAATCCCACATAAAGCAATACTAGAAGAGAATTAAACCAAGTCACAAAACACACAACACACAAAACTCAACTAGACAAAATAAAGGCATGACCCGCATACCAACATCAAAAAGGTTGCCTGATTGGCGATTCGATGGGATTGACAAAAGACTGACAATGCTCACCATCAAGCAAAGCTAGGGATGACATTAGGGTCTTAAGACTATCTACTCCACTTCTATCGGGTTAATGAGGTACGCTCAGACTTGTGGAGACAGGTGGAGTCGGTACCTTGTACCTACAATTCTTTCATCACTGAACCACACGTACACATATATATACAAACACGATAACCACACCAGTGAAGGAGAATCGTGACTTTCCATGTCTTACCGAAGTGAGTGATGAAAAATCATCTCCTCGCACCCCATACAAACTCTACACAAACACGAGGATAGATATATAGTGAAACTCACACATGAAGTAAATGTATTAGTCCATTGTTAGTAACACACGAATAAAATTAACATTTCATCTTTATTAAATTCAATGCATAAGAAAAATTAACATCTACTCATTCAAAGAAATAGTGCATAATCAATATCTACTCTTTAATAAGCAATAATGCATAATCACATTCACCAAATCACACTCCAAAGCATAATAACTGGATAAAAACATCACAATCATAATGTATCAACCATCCATGTAAGCCACTAAAAAGTCAACTAGGTCAAATAGACTCAGATTAGGGGAGGGGCATTACATGCAACGTCCTTCTGCTTCTGCACATGGTCACAGTCAGGTACACATTGTTTTTTTCTGTAAGGTCATATTATTTAATTGATTTTGAATAATGGATTGAAACTTCAAAATTGTTAGTTAACACAAGTTTAATTTTGAATTATATATGATCCAAGTTCATGGACCACGTTTGAGTTCTTCATCTCGGATACCTAAGGCCCATGCACACTCTAGTGGTGCAGATGATGGATCGGACTAGGTAAAATTTGCATGTACTTATGTTGAAGTAAAATTTTCATATTTATAGTTAGATAACATTTGCATGTGCTTATATATGTGTATGCTTACATGTACTTTCTTGTGTAGGGACAACATTCAAAACATGGATCAGTGGAGGATCAACTGACTTAGTTTATACATTGTCATTGTTTGATGAGATTATATGTATGTAGTGCATGTACTTTTTTTACATATATGTATCTGACACTTGTTTGATAAGATTATATACATATCAGACACTTGTACATGTTTGTTTATGTATCTAAAACTTGTACATATCGAACATGTGTACATGTTTGATGACATTATATATGTATCAAGCACACTTGTTTGATGAGATTAATTGTTTGTTTACTACATGTGTATGTGTCTATGTTATATTTTTATAATTAGTTCAAGTTACATATAATTGATCATGTTATTTTAGATGATAAATCTTGATATTTAGTTAATTGAATTATTAAATCAATTAGTTGAATTGTTAATTATTGATTTGATTTAGTTAGTTGAATTGTTGATTTAATTATTAAATTAATCAAATCAATTCAAATAAAAAAGTGATTCAAATCAATTAATCAAATTATCAAGTCAATTCAATTCAATGAATTAATCAAATTAATTCAAATCAATTAATCAAATGAATTCACCGAATTAATCAAATTAATTCAAATCAATTAATCAAATCGAACCAATTCAATGAATTATTAAATCAATTAGTTAGTTGAATTGTTAATTGTTGATTTGGTTTAGTTAGTTGAATTGTTGATTTAATTATTAAATTAATCAAATCAATTAGTTAGTTGAACTGTTAATTGTTGATTTGATTTAGTTAGTTTCATTGTTGATTTAATTATTAAATTAATCAAATCAATTCAAATAAAAAAATGATTCAAATCAATTAATCAAATTATCAAGTCAATTTAATTCAATGAATTAATCAAATTAATTCAAATCAATTAATCAAATCAATTCAAATCAATTAATCAAATCAATTCACTGAATTAATCAAATTAATTCAAATCAATTCAAACCAAATCAATGATATAGTCAAACTAATTCAAATCAATTAATGAATTGATCCAATTAATTCAAAACAATTCAAACCAATTCGATGAATTAATCAAATTAATTCAAATCAATTTAAACCCATTCGATGAATTAATCAAACTAATTCAAATCAATTAATCAATTTTCAAATCAATCCAATGAATTAATTATTTATCAATTTAATTAAGCGATTCAAATACATCCAAAGATTTAATCTAATTAATTAATCGAATCAATTCAAATCAATTAATTAATTCAATTCAACTGAGTGATTCAAATCATTATAAGATACCACCGAGCTAACAATGGATAAAGATCAATTTCGATGGTGCATCAAAAGGAAACTCGAGAACCTCAAGTGCGGGTGTGATGGCAAGAGACAACAATGGACATATCATATTCAAAGGAGCTCAACTATTGCAGGATGGCACCAACAATGAAGTAGAGGTCTAGGTGGCCTTTCTAGCTACAAAACTATCCTCAAACATGATAGTCCAAAAGTTTCATTTAGAAGGGGACTCTCAGATAGTGATTAATGCAATAGCTAAAGGCAACACGCCATGTTGGAAGCTAAACAGATGGGCGGCGATGATCTGAGAGAAACTCAACACATTCATAGAGTTTCGTGTCACGCATATTAGGAGGGGAGAAAATGCAGTGGCAGATGTGTTGTCAAACATTGGAAGTGAATTGGATAGTTGTGCGGCCAAATAGTGGAAAGGCGATGGTCGCGTGTGGGAGTGGTACAAAGTGCAGTCTTTTAATAAATGTGCAGTCCTCAACTTGTTAAGCGAGTAAATTTGGCAAGTACAACTACCAAGGTGGCAACTGCTTGTTGCAGAAGGAGTTGTCTGTGGCAGGTCACACGAAGGGGGGGAGTGGAGGATGGCAGGAAATCCTTTTCTTGATCTCATGGCATTAATGCCTTATCCTCCACACTCATTACCCATCCTATTCGATGGAGGTAGAATTTATTACCTTTTGATCTGCATGCCAGAGTTTGTTTTGAAGAAGAACAAATTTGTATCTTGTAGCTTCTATATGACATTGTTTTGCAGGAAGTGTTCATTGAAATTGCAAGTGACCATGGAGGCAAATTTCACACTATGAACAGACAAGAAGTTGGTCCCCTTTTTGGGAAAAAAATCGGATTGTTTCGGTTTAAGGAGGAGAAGTTGTGGGCGGCAGCTCATCTGATGCTTGTAGAGGAGGTGGCACATATCTGTCATCGTTATCGAACTAACATGGAGGTATGCTCTCTGATTCTGGGGTGGGCCTATGAATTCGAACCAGAGGTGGAAAAGGTGAAACTCACTTTGGTCAAATTGATAGATGGGGATTTCTTGATTAACCCTGGACTCAATCTTAGAGTGGGTGGTACTGCGAGTTGGCATTCAAATTAAGGAAGGGGACGACCAAGAGGAATTGCTTCCTTTTATTCGTGGTCCAGAGGATGAAATCAAATACCAGTTTCATGAATGTGCTCGTGTGGGGTGGGAAGCTATGAAACTCTTTGTGAAATTAACCAGGGTGAATGAAGTCCTGAAGGCTCTACATGTGGTGGCAAGGATGGAGGTTGGTAGGGAATTGAGAGATATATTTGAAGAAGGCAGGGCCATATAGTTACTGGCAAGCTTGGAGGGCGACCCCGACTTCGGGTGCCTAGACTACATTCCAAAAATGAAAGCTAAAGCGGCAAAAGGGAAAGCATCGACTTTCGAGGAGGGAAGGGAGGAGGTGACCTAGGGGGATAGTGAGTGAGCGGCCTATAGGCCAATGTTTTTTAATTTGCTTCCAAATGATTTCAATTGTTAGTTTTTAATTCCAAAACTTTTATCATTGCTGGAACATTTTTGGATAACCAACAATGAACTGGTTTTTTGTTTACTTCTACAAGCTATAGGGTAGGATAATTTACAAGCTGGGACTGTGGGCAGTATGGATTTCTTTCTGTCTGCATTCATGCATGGTGGTTGACAACAATTTTTGTATTTTGAAATCTCTGAATCAATAGAATGAAAAAATATTTACCGATCAAAAAAAAATCATTATAAGATAGCATGCAACAAATTAACTCAAATTGTGATTTCAAAGCAGTTGCAACAAATAAACTCAAATGTACATACATACATATGTATATATTGTAATTTAAAATAACTCGAATGTATATGTACATGTGTACATATGTTGCAAAAAATAACTCAAATGTACATATGTACATATGTATAGTGATCCAAAAAATAGCTCAAATTTACATACGTACATATATATGACGATCCAAAATAATAGTACATACATATATGTGCATATATATACATGTATGTATACATATATATGCATATATAGACATGTATCTTGGTCAAAAAATACATGAGTTCACTTGTTCTAATAAATCAAGTGAGCTCATGGTACATAAAATCTGGATCCTCTCTATCTTTTACTATCTCTAATATCCTTTCATGATCTTCAATAGACAACCTCCACTTTTGGGGGCTACGACCTCTTTTTTGTAATGTTTCAAAATGTAATCTTGTTGCTATAACTAAATGATTATAATGCAAAACTTTTTTGGCCAGGCATGTATTCAGTAAATGTAACACCATTATTATCTATCTTCGTTTGTTGATAATAAGTACCTTCAACAATGACTGATCTAGTGGGATATTGTTGTCCATCAACATCTTCAACTGATTTTGACAATTTACATTTTGGTTTTGTGCATCGTAGTGGGTAATAGTCAACACCTTCTACATTGTCAAGATCTGCAAGCACAACAAAAATATCACCTGTACATGAAAAATTACAAACGATTAAATTATGAAGTGTATGGTAGAATGTAAAAATAATTCGAATTTAATTAAAAATTAAACAAAGTACATGAAAATGCATAAGGATTTTTTTAAAAATGCAAGTGTACCTGACACAACTAAATCAGAAAGACGTTCATAATCAGCTGAATATATAGGATCATGAATATCTACGATGTCACTTTCTTCAAAAGGAGGCATTGTGACAAATTGTTTCATCTCCCATTGTGAAACAAATCTATCTCTAATGTTTTGACATTGTTGAACATTTGCATTGTTTTCAATGCAATCAACACAAAACATGATTTTTCTCTAACATGAATCACAAGAGGTTTGTTATGTCCTGTAGTCATCACTTGATGCAAACTTCTAATGCCATTAATTGGTTGGCAATTATAAGGATTTGATCAATTAATGTCTTTAACTTCCCAAAAATAGTGTTTGTTGTATGTCGTGTCACGTGCCCCAAAATAATTTTTGTGTCATTCTACTATCTGACTTGAATTTCCGTATGTTGTTACCTCCAAGTTCATATTGGTGAAGTGCATGCTTCACATAGGCTCCTACTCCATCATGCTCTCATTTTCCATGTCCACTCTCAAAAAAGTTCCACAAAAACTTTAGACCACTTTTAGCATACTGTTGTGACAACCAATTGAACACTTTTGCAGATTTAAATTGTCATGTGAAGTTACAATCAAATCTATTATATTAGTTTACAAAACTTAATTATACAAGAAATTTAATCAATTTTTTCGCTTACCAGCACATGCATCAGACCAAATCCAATGTTGTGAAGCATTTTTCTGACAATGTATGATATTTTTTAAAAATATTCTCAAAACAATGTGCTACATAACTCCCGTCATGACAAGTATCATCACTGATATAAAAATGAGCTTCTTTAATGATAAATTTTTCATCTTCGCCAGATTCTACACCATCCACATGAAACTCTGCATGTCTATACAAAACTTGTACAAAAATGGCAACCTGCTCGGAATGATAGTATTGACTTTGAATCTCTGTGTGAGGACTAGACGTATAGTTCTCAGAGAAGTCTACTATTGAAAGAATACAACCCAGAGGACACCAATTTTTTGAGATACGAAATTGTTTTCCTTGCCATCTTGCACCATAACAATGTAGGATATGTGGATATATCATATTGTGAAATCTACACAAACTCTTTGTAAGGCAATTCACTCTCTTTTAACATATTTTTTTTCGATTCAGCTCCTGACTTTGTCTGATATTTTTCATATTCAAATCTCTTCCATAGAACTTGCGTTGAAAGATCAATGTTCTCAATTTGTACAAATTTCTTCAAATATCCACAATCAACACATGTATTTTTTATACATTGTACATTGTACTCATCTAAACCTTCTAATATTTCACATAAAATAGACTTCACAAACTGTGTTGCACTTACAGGAATGGCTACATTTGGATTAGTTTATGTCATTGCCTTTTTATGTGACTGGAGGTGCAATTGAAATTCAACATGATTTCAACAACAACAAGTTTCATGTACCTTATTGATATGCACAAAACATGGTCGTAATCCCTAAAACATTCTTTGACATATCGTGACATCTGGAAATTTTTGTTTGAATGCTTCAAACAGTTCGCTCTGTGTTGTGTTTATAAACTATTTTGGATGTGTGATTTTTGTACCATCTTCATCTCTAATTTGTATAGTGTCTCTTCTATTGGAAGAAACACGAGAGTGACTAGTTTAGTATTCAATAACAAGTCTTTTTACATCTTCAACAATTCTATCTTTTCAAGGAACCCTGCAAATTGACCCAATTCTTTGCAATATTCTCATCCAACATGTTTCTTTTCCTAATAAATCTCTGCACAGTTCTTTTAGAGACATCCACATACACATACACATACACATACACATACACATACACATACACATACACATACACACACACACATACACATACATACATACATACATACATACATACCCATACCTACACACATACATACACACACACATACACTCATACACACATACACACATACACACACACATACTCACACATACACATACATACATAGATACACATGCACACACACATACATACATGCGCACATACATACATACACACATACACATAGACATACACACACTCACACACGTACATACACACACATACTCACATACACACATACACACCCACACACACACACACACACACACACACACACACACACACACACACACATGCATACATTCACACATACATACACACTCATTCACATACTCATACATACACATACACTCACATACACATACATACACACACATACATACATAGATACACATGCACATACACACACATGCATACACACATTCACACACACATACACACACACACATGCATACACACATTCACACACACATACACACACACAAACGTACATAGACACACATACACACCCATACATGCACACACACACGCGCGCGCGCGCGCACACACACATACACACATACATGCACACATTCACACATACATACACTCATACACACATACTCTACATACACATACACTCATACACTCACATATACATACATACACACATACATACACTCATACATACATACACATACATACATACCCATACATATTCACGCATACACATACATACACATACACACATACACACACACACATACATACATACACATATATACACACACATACACATACTCACACATTCACACACACACACACATGTACATACACACACATACACACATACACACATACATACACACATGCATAGACACATACATACACACGCATACACACATACATGCACACATTCACATATACATACACACACATACACACATACTCATACATACACATACACTCATACACTTACATACACATACATACACACAGATATACTCATACACACATACACATGTACACATACATACTCACACATACACATACATATACATATGCATACACACACACTCAAACATATACGCATACATAAACACATACTCACACATATAGACATACATACACATACACACATGCTCACACACACACACATACATACATACATATGTACATACACACACTCACACACACATGTATGTGCACATAAACATACACACACATACACATCTACTCATGCACATATATACTCACACATACACACACACGTACACATACACACACATATACACACACGTGTGCACATACATATGTACAAACATGCATGTATACACATACACATACACATATATACTCATACACACATGCATGCATACACACACATAAACACATACATGTACATATATAGAAACATATACATAATTTTTTTGTATCCATTTAGATCAAACATCGCAAACAAGAAGACACAATGATCGTTACAACTACTGATACTATAAAAAATAATGTGATCAATGTGTATGTTCATAGGCCAAATTCATCCCAATTTCCACGGGTCTAAACATAACTGAAAACACATCAAACACTTTCTTATCCTAAGGTCTATGTTCTCATGGCGGTAACTTCATCCCACAACCTGGAATCTCTGTCAAGTCAAGTTTAGGGACACCTTGAGGGGTATATTCACTAATTTTGCCTTTTTTGTGAGAGAACAACTAGGGGCCTCGAGAACTGGAAGGATGACCCTATCACCCTCTCCCCGGAAAGCTACAAGTAGCTTATGCTAAGTTGAGGATTTTTGTCTCATCCCACGGGAGCCTTATGGTGAGTGTCTTGGGGGGAAAACCATCTATCCCTTGCACTGAAGCTATCGCGATGTTTGGACAAAAAAAGGGTGGGCTACTACTCTAAGGTGTTTAGTGGGGGAACTTCTGCAAAACTTGGTGTCTACCCATGCGACGACAGCTCATTCAAGAACCCACTCCTCGTTCTCCATACAAGTGCGTACACATAGTGCAGATACTAGGGAGTACCGTCGGTGTAGATACACGTCACCAAGGCATCATGACTTTTTCCTAATGTATTAATTTATATAATGGGCAGAAGATGGTACCGCTTGGGTTGTTCCCCTCCCACCGGCCTTATGGGATTCTCGGGAGGACATGCCCTTCTACCTAAAAAGAAGATGATAACAATTTCGCTTACACCTAACGCCCAATAGAAGACGAGGGGAGTTCAAATACTTTTTTTATCATCTTTAGGGTTCTATCTAAACACAAAGCACACAGGCATAAAACACCTCAAACAAGTTAATTAACCCCAAAATGGAATAAAAATGTGAGCCTAATTAAACTAGAAATGAAAAACAAACAGACATGTAGACAAACTTTCTAATAGTATTTAAATGAAAAATGGGTAAAAACTCAAATTATACACGTAATTTAAATATTAAAATATGAATAAATTAAAATTAACATCAAAATATTAAATTGAATAAAAAATGCCTTGTAAAATTCATCAACAATGCATCCAAATGGTTGTCAAATTGACCCTGATAATCGAGCTAGTTGACTTCTCAAATAAAACAAAAAAATAAATAAAATCTATTTTTGTCCCATGGTTGGATGGGGGACCAAGTTTGGCAGGCAGGAGTCCGATCGGACTCCCATAGTTTGGTCGAACTAGCCGACGTGGCTTGCCATGTGGCACCAAAATGACCATTTTCTCCGTATTTTCACCAGATTGAACTTCTAGTCAAATTTTCGTTAGAATTTTTTTTACAAAAAATGAAAAATATCCTTTTACAAAGCTCGAAGTCACGAATCCAGTTATATTTTTTTTACTATTTTGATTATTTTTAATATTTTTTATTAATTAAACATTGCGAGTATCTTTCTTAATGTTAAAAAAGAGGCTGAATAGAAATTAAAAAAATTTAAAAATTTATTTTTCACCAAATGAGAGAATCTTCTCAAAAAGGATTTTTTTTTTTATTAACGATAAATTTAGTAGTCAAAAGGTGACGTTAAATGAAAACTATCAAATTTAGCTATGTTGGACTTCAAAATATTATAACGAGAAAAATATACATCAAAATTTTTTATTTTTTTTAACACTGCATATATATGTTTTCTATTTGGAAACAAAAAATCCAAAAAAAATAAAGTCCATTTTCACTTTTTTTGGTAATGGCGACTAGAACCCCTGATTTTCACCATTTTTCAGCAATGAAAAATCTATCTTTGAATTTATAAAAAAAAAATCATTTTTTTTCCTACAAAAATTTAAAAAATAACAGACATAAATTTCATTAATATTTTTACATTTGATCAATTTACGTCATTTCAAAATTCAATTTATAAATATCACTTTTATGTTGTCGAAGTTAAGCAGTTTTAGTTCTATTGATTAGTGTCTTTATAAAAGTGTGACACAACATTGTACTTTTACCCTGGTGTGTGAACTTGCCCTAATTAATTTAGCAATGCATGTTAAAAGTAAAATGGGATATTGTCTTAAGGCAATGGATTTCATGTTGTTAAGCTCATATTACCTTACACCTAGTGTCCAATTACCCCATGCAATGAGGGTTTGAATTTGCTTTTAGATTAAAAAAATGACTCATACAAATTCAAGTGCTTATTAAGAGTCATAAATAGTAACACAATGTTATTAGCTTGGATAAATATATGACAAGAATATTGTAGCACATATATGGTTTCTTGTGGCTTAGCCCTTTCTGTATGTCCATTTACTTACTTGGTGTACCTAAGCAAAGGGTTCTTTGTTTTAGACCCTGCTAAAAGTCGTAAGTTTTTGTATCATTACTAAAGCATTATGTGCTCTAACAAATAGAAGATTAAGAAAAAAAAAGTTCTTATGTTGAATGATATTGTCTTTCTTATGGCATGCAAAAATGTGTTGATACATGACACACATTCTCTTTGTCTAAGCACAACTTTTTCTTGTAAGGCTAGGCAATGGATATCATTGGAAAGGAATTTAATCACCGACAAACGTTCATGTCTACAAAATATGAGGAACCACCTCATGGACTCATAATTATGCCCAGAGGCATCTACATTGACATCAAAATGTCCATATACAAAAATCCATTCTTGAAACAATTTGGCATGCAAATGGCACAGGTAAATGCATGAAATATGCCATGTTTCAGCTTTTGTGGAGGTGTTATTTTATTACTCCAAATAAAATAGAACCCTTGCCACTTGTCTCCAGCTATCACAACCTTTTGCATGCAGGACTTTAATGGATTTGTATTCTCGATTTAGTATTTTAGAACATTTATTTTTATAGATGATTCTCTTCTATTATAAGATATTTCTTGGCAAATTTTACATATATTTTTTAAATATAAGTATACGAGTTTTAAATGGTAATCACATTCATCAAAACTCCATAAAACATCCATCTATGTGCATGAACAAAATCCTTGGGCCAAGACCTTTTTCTTATGTTTGTGTTGGAATCGCATTTGAGGAAATACTTATGCAAAATGAATGTCAGAAGAGCATAGATATTAAATAATAAACATAAGTCTATTTTCACCTTAATATCTACTGATGGTGCCAAAGATAATCATGGTGGTTTACATCTCAATCTCACTAAATCAGTGGTAAAGGAGATATATTGGTTGGCTATGGTAAGTCTTTGTCCTTCTTAAAATTCTTTAATATTTTGAATAATTCATAATTCAATTTATTTTCTTGTCTCTTCAAAATTGAACCTCAAATTAAAATAAGTATAAGAAACTATAAAATTTGAGACACCAAGATGATTTTCTGATATTTCCAAAACTTATGCACCAAATCTTCTATATTACACAGACTAAATCCAATCAAATTAATGTAAACATTATATTAATGTCATTTTTCTGATTTGAATTTTAGAAGATATGTATTCCAATATAAATTCAGTACTACTGTTGAAATAAATGTAAACCTAGATAGGGTTATAGAAACTAAGTGTAGGCTATTTTAATTATTTCTCAGATTGGATCATAAACATCTAACAAAATTCAAATCAGCATGTTGTAGCTCAAACCACCAAATAAGGAAGAAAAGTTAAACACCTGAAGAAGTATTTATGCTAGTTGACTACCATTAATCCATCACCAATGACAAATGTTGACAGTTGTATATCTTCAGTAGCAATATAAATAGCCAAACATAAATGTAACTAGTAAATCAATATCTGATATTAATCTATTACTTTTCTAAGCCACGAGGAAACGTGACACACGACATATTTGAAACTCTATCAATGTTAGGCATACGTCCATTTTCAACTGAATTCTAATTGTTGAAGCTTATGAAAAGGCTTAAATAAAACAAGGGAACTATTAAAACTATCAGATGTGACACACAAATTGAAGTTATTAAAAAAAATCAAATCAATAGAAATTGGAACTCAAATGCTGCTAGTAACCAATGGTCACCACTCTTTATTTTTGCATCAGGCAAGTAAAAACTTACCAATCTTGTCTATCATCTAAAAACAGCTTCAATTGAGACCTACAACTATGATATCTACAAAAAGGAAGAAAATCACATAGACAGATACTACTGTCTTCTATCCCAAAGATTTGAAATCGATTGACATAGTAGATTTACAAAAGGATACTATAACATTTACTAGCATCAAAGCAAAATAATACTGCATGATGCAGCTAGCTTAAGATACATTGCAGTGAAGCATCATACTCGCTATGAAAATATAATTCAATAATGTACATCAAACAATTGGCAAGAATATCACTCGTTCCTTTTATCACGTACAAAAGAAAGCTAGCAACACCAAGAGATGGCCTCTTACCAGTTTATTGTGAATATGAAAGGTTTGACCATATTATGCTCATCAACAAAAATGACTATTTGGGCAGCCAAACAAATTCTCCCAAGCTTCAAATGCAGTTGTCAGGGAATTCAATTAGTTACATCTATCTATGGTTTGTCAGTGTTCTCACAATGAAAAAGGACACAGAAATGAAATAAGAGGAGCAACTTCTAAACAACTTAACCTGACGGGCATCAAGAATTACTTATCTAGGCAAGTTTGTAAAAGTAAGGATTAATGCAAATGCTTTCAAATGCATGCCTATGAGGAATTCCTAAAGATTGAAACAACAATAATGTGTCAAGAAAAATAAAGAATTAGTACAATAGATAATGCTTTGGGATTGTTGTGTAAGTTAGAAAATTACATCCATCATAATTATTAATGGTACTTGATTTTTATACATTTCTTTTGATTTCACAAACATGGCACTCAAAATTTTGAGGCTTGGTTTGAAATTTCCGGTCATGTAAGACAAATTAACTGGTGATCTCCAAATCTCACCAAACAAATCAATGTGATTGAATGCTATGCAATATACATAAGTGGATACTGCACTCAAAATTTTCAGGCTTGGTTTGAAATTTCCGGTCATGTAAGACAAATTAAACTGGTGATCTCCAAATCTCACCAAACAAATCAATGTGATTGAATGCTATGCAATATACATAAGTGGATACTTTTTACAATTACAGTTGAGATGGAAAAGCCTGCTTATTCCAAATCACTACCTACTCTTTGCATAGCTTTCAAGCCCCTCAGTCTCTGCATCAAATACTTACTGCATTTGTTAGGGCAAGAAACAGAAAAATTGCCTGACAGAAGTTTGCATCCAGTCAGTAAGAAACTGCTGATTCAATAACTGACAAATTACCTTTTTGGTGGATTTACTTTCCCTGACTTGAGAAACATGAGCAAGCCAACAACCAGGACTAACATCCATCATAATGCTTTGGGATTGTTGTGTAAGTCAGCAAATTACATCCATCATAATTGTTAATGTTACTTGATTTCTATACATTTCTTTTGTTTTCACATGCAAACCAATCAAGAGTTCCTCAAGATTTCAAGGCTTGGATTGAAATTTTTGGTCATGTAAGACAAATTGAATGGTGATCTCCAATCTCACCTTACAAATCAATGTGATTGAATACTATGCATGATAGATACATTGAAGTAAGCACTCAAGTACAGTTGAGATGGAACAGCCTGCTTATTCCAAGTCACCACCTACTCTTTCAATAGCTTTCAAACCCCTTGGTCTCTGCATCAATTACATACTGCACTTGTTAGGGCAAGAAACAAAAAAGTTGTCTAAGAGAAGTTTGCATCTAGTCAATAAGAAACTGCTGATGCAATAACTAACAAATTACCTTTTTTGTGGATTTATTTTCCCTGACTTCATACCGTTCTTGAGAAATGTCACTAAGCCAACAACCAGGACTAACATCCTGCAAAAAAGCATGCGGCTTACAATAGATGAAATTGATTCACTTTCTGATAACTAATATTCTTTAATTATTAACAACAGTCAACCATGACGTGCAATTATTGCAAAATCATTCCAAATAAAAGGGCTGTCTAAGAATTCTAGAAAGATCCGTAATCATTGGTGTCCAAATGAAACAGTATGTATTTTCAACTTCAAAGCACTGTTAAATTTCCCTAAAAAATGGATCATAGACAAAGTTTAAAGCACATCTAAAATGTTCTTTAAACGGTGTATTCTAGAAAAGGTATTACAGCAATTTCTCAGCAGGAATCCTACAAATATTGATTGGAGAAATATAGATCAAAAAATATCAGGGTAAAAGGCACAAGTTTTCAAGAATAACAGTTATGAAATCTCTTTTTGAAAAGAATGGTTTGCATTGTTATTCACTGCTCTATTTATTATTCAACGTGGGAAAAGGGGTGCATCTTCTTGACAGATTTATAGCCAAAACGAAGCCTGTGTTAAATTTGCTTTGTGAAAATTTCTAACAGAGAGATTTAATAATGATTTTAGGCAAAACCTCCTTCAAAAGACATTACTTACATACATGACAATTTCAGATTCCATTTGGAACTACTTTTCTGCAAAGAACTCCTTAATTTTAATTTTCTGTACAACCTACTTCCAAATTTTAGAAAGCCCTCTCAACGGAACCACTAGAAAAGCTAATTATATTAAGGAACCTTATAACAAAAACTAGGCAGACGCTAACGACTTGAAATAACAACACAATGTTCTTATATTCTCTGTTGTATCTGTGCCACCCCCAGGATTCAAATAAAAAGATAAAATAAAATATAAGAAAAGCACAAGATGAACGCTCACATGTATTGCCTTGTGGATACACTTGAGACGCTTTTTGGGCCTCAATGGCAACTTTGAGCTCTTTATTGCCAGGAAATCTTCCTCTTTCTCTCTGAAGGATAGGCTTAGGCTCAATTTTGGCCTAACAAAAGTCTCCAGATACAAGGGCTTGTTGTCTTGCATTGTGTTCCTTCTCTCTGTATTATTGCCGTTCCTGGTGCACATTATATGACTAGTCCGATGCTGTGAACTAGTACTTCTTTCAGTAGGTGGTGGCAGGGAATGAAAGCTGTTATTGGAGGGCAGTGCTATCTTTTTATCAAGGGCTGACTGGATTTGATGACACTGTTCTTGTGGGGAACAAGGGATTTGATGGCACTGTTCTTGTGGGGAACAGGGGATTATTCCTGCTGCAGCAAGTCTGTCCAAACAAATGGTGGATTTGTTCTCCATAATCTTCTCGTTCTTCTTTACTTGTTGCTTCACCCATCCCATGCGCTTGCGGACAGCCCATTGAAAAAATTCACCACAAGAAATTAGGTTCTTTGATGTTGTCATCTCCACTTTAAATAAACAGCAAGATCATTCAGATTTCTCAAAGCTAAAAACAAAACTTTCTATTCCTTTAGCTCGTTAATACTCCTAAACGTTGATGCAAAACACACAATGAATGCTTCCAGAAGCAGCAAAAAGAAACTCAAAACTCTCAAAACAGAAAAATAGATGACAAAAATCTTGAATCCGTAGGCATGAGGCAGAAACCCGGGAATTTATACAGGTTGCGCGTGAAAATCCTTAATCCCAATGTTTACAGCCAAAAAGTGACCAAAAGCTCTCCGAATCCTTCATTCTCTGCGCAAAATACCAAATTCCAGTAACTCCAAATTCATATTCATATTTTCTTGTCAATATTTCATGACAATCTCTAACAAATTCATTCGCCTGTAAACCATCAAATTCAAATTTTACCGGCCTAGCAAACTATATGACCACAAATAAATAAAATTTACTCAACAAAACTTCAATCATCGACTTAAACTCACAAATGGAGACATGTCCCCTGAAAAAAATTTACCAAAACCAAAAATTAAGTGTTTGATAATAAGCTTCGCAAAAAAGACAACCAGATTGAATGAAAAAAGAATCGACAGAGGAAACATACCGTAGAATTTAGCAGTTGGCTGAACTCTTTATCAGAAAAATTCAAATAGTGAGCTAAATGTTACAAGATTTGGCTCGCTCGAATCCCTGAATGCGCAGAAGAAGATTCGAAGGACCAAATTTATAGATACGGACGACTTCACTAGCATTTAATCCCGGATTTTTAACAATGTACATTCAAATTTTCTTGCTATTTTCACCTCCTCGGCCTGCAACGAAACCTAAATGTTTTAGTCTTATCTTTTTTATTTATTATGATATTTTACCTACCAGGATTCTATATTTAATCTACCTAGGAAATTCTCCAGAATCCCAGCGAAGACATCGCTTCAGCTGCATCGTTGGATTAAAAGAATCGACGGTAGTGGATCAAAGCTACTAAACAAATATCCATGGCTCGCTTATTTATAAGAATAGCGAAGAAGATGCAATTGTCATTAAGCATGCATTAGTTACAAATAAACTTTATTAATAATTTAATAAAATTATAAGGAAATATTATGTTTAAGTTTGTATAATCTTCTAACAAGGAAATAAATTGATTTTGTAATGAACATTTCATATTCTAAAAATTTATATTTGTAAAAAATTCTTATCTCTCTTTTCAATTTTCAATATTGTGTAATCAATGTCAATAATATAAATAATTAGATGATGGCTCATCATATGAAAATCAAGTCTCAATTAATAAATCAAACTTCAAATTTGGTTCCTTATAAAGATATCAATACATATCTAATCATACTATTGTGCTACATAGCTTAGCACATTTTGTCTCATTCTAATCAAATTAGATATTTTACATCTTTTTTAGATTATAACCGATAATTTTTTAGTTACAATTAAATTTTATTTATTTTTACAAGTACTAACTTAATTAACCAAGCATCTTTCATTTAATTAGAAGTGTCAACTTCTGAACCTTTCCAACCACCATCATGACATCAACTCTTCACCACCACTTGGGTACTCACAGTTGAATGTGGTAAGCTCTCAATATCAAGTTAATCCCTAAACCCAAATCTAATCCTTGAGGGTTCATTCATGAAGACCAAACCTATGTATTCCCTTTTGAGAATTAAAGGCTCTATAGTTCATAAACCAAATATATAGAGAATTTCTCCTCTCTTGTATGAGATCTTTGATCTCACTTTTAAATCACAACAACTCATTAAGTTTTTTCTTTATAGTTAATTTAATTACCATGTAATGCCTTGAGCTCAATATTAAGGTAAATATTTTGCCTATTTAAATTTTGACTAAATAATAAATATTAGAATCTTTAAAAAAACCCTAGATTAAACTAATGTTTATATCATAACTTTAAAACTCTATGATTCAAATGTTGTCATTTGACCCTAAATGATGTGCCCTTATCTATTCCTACTTGACTCTAGTAAACCCATAAACTTTTCCTTACACTTACATAAATAATTGTAGAAGTTGATGATCAACCATAAGAGGCAAGAATCACCTACAAGCAAAACACCTATCACACAAAAGAGATCAAGCAAAGATAATATGCTCTATAACAACTAGAGAATTTTGTATTATTGCACAAAAGAATTGGAGTTACAATATTGGAGGTACAATTACAATGAATGAATGAAACCTTATAAATGATGATTGAAACCCTAGGTGTAAACCCTAATGCTAAAGTTAGGAGAACAAAAGAAATGCAGATTAGGAGCTAAATTAAGCTCAACTACATCAAAAACTAATTTTAGAAAAAAAAAACTCTAGATAATAAAAAGCACCTAAGTTTAGCTTAAGTGAAAAGTAATTATAGGACTTAATTAATAAATAATTATTAGATAATTGTCCTAAAATTACTCGAACACCCCCCTTAAGATTAACTTAGGGATAAGATAAAGAGCTAAAGATTAATGCATGCATGAATGAGTCGCGACAACTAGGCTTGATTAGGTACTCATGTACAAACCAATGCAACTCACACCAATGAGGTTTCTCTAAATGAATAAAAGGACAAAAAACACATGGGAAAAAACCCCTCCAAAAGTGAAAGATGCAATGAAATGAAAAAGGTACTACATGTGACTGAGACGGACTCCAAGTGGCCTCCCCAAGTATAGAATCAATCACAAAAGTATAATCAAGATTCCTCCCATAGGAGAGAAAAGAGGAGACGATGTATCTCCCCCACAATGAAGAAGCTTCAATACCGAAAATGAAGACTCAAGGACCAATGTTGATGGAGATCCAAGAGTGGCAAACCAAATTCCTCCCCTTAGGACGAAGCAAATCAAGTGACCAAGGCAAACAAATCCATGAAAGGAGATCTAAGGAAGTCTCATGATGTGTGTCATGGAAGACTATTCAATTGTCCAATTGTCTGAATCAAAAGATGCTAAATCAACTGAAGTAGATCCAAGAAGATACCTATTGAACAACCTCTGAAGGCACTGAAGATGGGATGATTTTATCAAACTGCCATCAAGGAGGAATAGAATATCCTCAATCATGTCTCTTATATTAGGAGTGTGTGATGTATCAAACAATCTTGCACTGTCTGACAAGTACTCATCTCACTTTGTTGAAACTGGAAGGGAACAATCAACTTGCTCAACTGAACTAATCTTTGAAGTAGGAGGTGGAGGAGGATCAAAACAATTCTTAGGAACCATTGTGGATGACTGAAGCACACATAGGTTCAAGTGATCAAACCTCTCCTCATATTTTTGGTCCATTCTCAATGCATGAGAGGTAGGACCAATTAATGGAATTGTATGTTCAATGGGAGCAAAATGTGAGAACTCATACAATCAAGATGCATGATCAACACTGCCAACTATACAAACTCTCTACTATGCAAATCTTTGGTTAGCACTAAATCAAGGGTTAAACTCAATTGCCTTACATGTCCTACTATGAGTAATCTAGTAAATGAAAAGAAGGTTGGAAGATAATGTAGGGATACAAAGAATATTATTGAATGTGTCACCATCAACCTCAATAGAACCACTCCCATTAACACTCATGTCAGTGTTATTTCCCATCAAAATCTATGAAAATGCATGATGCTCAAAATAAGAGAACATAACCTCTAATGATGTCATATGATGTGAAGCTCTTGAATCTAGAAATCACCTAGAGGACTAAGAATGTGTTGATGCAAAGAGAGAATGGCCTTTCATCTTGTCTTCACCATGTGCCATAGATGAAGGCCCAAAATGTCTAGGTCCTAAAGTGGTTGAAGATGATTGACTAGATGAAGGAGGTTGAATATTATTCTTCCGAAGAAGTTATTCCAACTCATCAATCTACTATGCATAACAAAAATGTTCATCTTGTCCAACATTGGTGCAATAAGCACACTTAGGCTTATCCTTTCTTGATTAAGACCTCTTGTAAGAGGTTGAAGAATTCAAATCATATCCATGGGTAAGTGCACAAAGACGGTGGTCAAAAAGGGGGGTATAAGTGGACACTTTTTTTCTAAAATCAGGTGAACTTGAAATTGGAGGCAAAATTTGAAAGTCATCCACTCAAAATATGAAGATAATCAAAGAACAAATATTGTAGTACTCTGAATCTAGTTTCCAAACTACTAAACTTTTTCAAAATTGGATAAGATTAAGGGGGTCAAATCCTTCGCGCACGAAAAATAGACCCTGATTTTTTCAGAAAAACATAACATAGTGTCTGACGTGCGCATCAAAAAAGTCATATTTAGATTTAGTATTTTGACAAATCCTTTGGCAGAAAGATAGGTAAGAGTGAGCACTAGATGTGTATTTTTTTGTAATTTTTTGATAACTATTTTTTTTTATGATTTTTTCGATCGAGCACATCCTGAAAATTAGGTACTTGTTCGTGTGCGAAGCATAAGTTGCACTAAAAAAATCGAAAATGCAATTTTTTAAAAAAAAATTGTAAAGAATCAAATTCACTACAATAATATATAATTTTTTTAAAATTTGGATAATTATATCAAAAGTTATTAAAAAAAATGGTGCACGTATGTCTGTGAGAACTAAGGAGACACTGGTAAAAGAAATTCAATAATAATATGTTATTGTTGTTCAAATTTTTTAAAAAATATATGGTTAGAAGTCTCAGAAGATGGGTGAAAATATGGTGGAAATTTTAGAAATACCCACTTGATGATGTGTAAACCTGATGATGACAAAGTTGAGAAACCAAGTTGATAAAATAAAACACACCAAAAAGGAGGGAAATGGAGGGAAATCAAACTTCCAAACCGTAGCTTTGTCATCCAGGCCTATTTCCAAGCCTAAACAAACAAAAGCACATATGGGGTACCTATGGTATAAAAAGCGCGTACGAGGTACTTATGGTGTAACAAGCGCGTACATGCTATTTTTACTATAAAAAGTGCGTATGCACTATTTTTACTATAAAAAGTGCGTAGCCCTATTTTTACTATAAAAAGTGCGTAGCCCTATTTTTACTATAAATAGCACGTACGAGCTAAATTTGTTTAAATTTTGGGAGTGTGTATAATATGCTATTGTATATATATAATATGTGTATATACATATAATATATAATTTATATATAATATAAAAAATTAAATATATATATATGTATGTATATAATAATATATAATATATTAAATATATATATACACATATGTGTGTATGTATGTGTATTGTCTCCCTCTCTCCCCCTCTCAAGTGCGTGCAAGGTGCCTCTCTCTCTCTCTCTCTCTATCTCTCTCTCTCTCTCTCTCTCTCTCTCTCTCTCTCTCTCCAATATATCTTCTTTTTGTTTGCATGTATATAAGGTGATAAGAAGATTGACAAGGTGGTCGGTTTTCTTTTTTTTTAAAGAAGATAGGATATAAATTAGAACGTTTGAAGAAAATGAACGTATTGGTTTCTTTGGATTGTGTGGATGCATTGGTTGGATAATATTTATGGGTCATATGGTGTATTATGACCCCTTAGGCATTGTTATGGATCATATGGTGTTCTATGATCCCTTAGGACTCCATATGGTGTCGTTATGGGTCATATGGTGTCCTGAAGGGTCATATGGTATTCTATGACCCCTTAGGATAACATATGATACCTTACATGTCATTAGAGGTCATATTATTTCCTAAGAGGTCATATGGTGTCTGATGACCCCTTAGGACACCATATGACCCCTTAACACACCATACGACCCATAACAACACCATATGGTGTCCTAAGGGGTCATAGGATGCCATATGACCCCTCAGGACACCATACAACCCATAACAACACCATATGGTGTCCTAAAGGGTCATTTGGTGTTTTAAGACCCCTTAGGACACTATTTGGCATCATTATAGGTCCTATGGTGTGCTAAGGGATCATATAGTGTCCTATGACCCCTTAGGATACCATATGACCCCTTAACACACCATATGACCCATAATGACACCATATGGTGTCCTAAGGGGTCATACGATGCCATATGACCCCTCAGGACACCATACAACCCATAACAACACCATATGGTGTCCTAAAGGGTCATTTGGTGTTTTATGACCCCTTAGGACACTATTTGGCATCATTATAGGTCCTATGGTGTGCTAAGGGATCATATAGTGTCCTATGACCCCTTAGGATACCATATGACCCCTTATATGTTGTTAGGGGTCGTATTGTGTTCTAAGGGTCATATGGTGTCCTATGACCTATTAGGACACCCTATGGTATCTTTATGTGTCTTATGTTGTCGTTTGACCCCTAGGACACCATATGGTGTCATTAGGGGTCATATGGTGTCCTAAGGGGTCATATGGTCTCCTACAACCCCTTAGGACACTATTTGACCCCTTAGGACTCCATATGGTGTCATTGTGGGTCGTATGGTGACTTATTACGTGTCGTTATGGGTCATATGGTGTCCTAACGGGTCATATGGTGTTCTATGATCCCTTAGGACTCCATATGGTGTCGTTATGGGTTGTATGGTGTCCTAAAAGGTCATATGGTATTCTATGACCTCTTAGGACACCAAATGATCCCTTAGGTGTCATTAGAGGTCATATTGTTTCCTAAGAGATCATGAGGTGTCCTATGACCCCTTAGGACACCATATGGCCCCTTAAGGCACCATACAACCCTAACGACATCATATGGTGTCCTAAGGGTTCATAGGATGCCATATGACCCCTTAAGATACCATATGACCCATAACAACACCATATGGTGCCCTAAAGGGTCATATGGTGTTCTACGACCCCTGAGGATACTATTTGGCTTCATTATAGGTCCTATGGTGTTCTAACGAATCATATAGTGTCATATGACCCCTTAGGATGCCATATGACCCCATAGATGTTGTTAGGGGTTGTATTGTGTTCTAAGGGTCATATGGTGTCCTATGAGCCATTAGGACACCATATGGAATCATTATGTGTCTTATGTTGTCGTATGACCCCTAGGACACCTTATGACCACTTAGGACACCATATGGTGTCATTAGGGGTCATATGGTGTCCTAAGGGGTCATATGGTGTCCTAAGGGGTCATATGGTCTTCTACGACCCCTTAAGACTCCATATGGTGTCATTATGGGTCGTATGGTGCCCTGAGAGGTCATATAGTGTTTTATGACCCCTTAGGACACCATTTGGTGTCATTATGGGTTGGATGGTGTGCTAAGGGATCATATGGTGTCTTATAACCCCTTAGGACTCCATATGACCTCTTACATGTCGTTATGGGTCATATGGTGTTCTAATGGGTCATATGGTGTTCTATGATCCCTTAGGACACCATATGATCCCTTAGGAATCCATATGGTGTCATTATGGGTCGTATGGTGTCCTAAAGGGTCATATGGTATTCTATGACCTCCTAGGACACCATATGATCCCTTAGGTGTCATTAGAGGTCATATTGTTTCCTAAGAGGTCATATGGTGTCCTATGACCCCTTAGGACACCATATGACCCATTAAGACACCATACGACCCATAACGACATCATATGGTGTCCTAAGGGGTCATATGATGCCATATGACCCCTCAGGATACTATACGACCCATAACACCACCATATGGTGCCCAAAAGGGTCATATGGTGTTCTATGACCCCTTAGGACACTATTTGGCATCATTATAGGTCGTATGGTATTCTAAGGGATCATATAGTGTCCTATGACCCCTTAGATGTTGTTAGGGGTCGTATTGCATTCTAAGGGTCATATGGTGTCCAATGACCCATTGAACACCATATGGTATCGTTATGTGTCTTATGGTGTCGTATGACCCCTAGGACACCTTATGACCACTTAGGACACCATATGGTGTCATTAGGGGTCATATGATCTCCTACAACCCCTTAGGACACTATTTGACCCCTTAAGACTCTATATGGTGTCGTTATCGGTCGTATGGTGTCCTAAGAGGTCATATAGTGTTTTATGACCCTTTAGGATACCATTTGGTGTCATTATGGGTTGTATGGTGTGCTAAGGGATCATATGGTGTCGTATGACCCCTTAGGACTCCATATGACCTCTTATGTGTCGTTATGGGTCATATGGTGTCCTAGGACACATGCATGGATCCCTAGGATACCATATGACCCCTGAGAATACCTTTTGACCCTAGAGAGGGAGAGAGGGGGAGGAGAGGGAGGAAAGGGAGGAAATGGGAGAGAGATACACCTAAGAGAGGAGGAGAGTGAGATAGAGAGATAGAGACTGAGAGGGAGAGACAAGAGATAAATGAGAGAGAGAGAGAGAGGGAAATAGAGGGAGAGATAGATATAGAGAGTGACAGAGAGAAGGGGACTCACACACACACACACACACACACACACAGGTGGATAGAGGGATTGGGAGAGAAAGAGAGACCTAAGAGGTGAAGGGAGGAAAGGTGAGAGAGAGAGAGAGAGAGAGAGAGAGAGAGAGGGTGAGAGATAGAGAGAGTCTGAGTGAGAGGGAGGAAGGGGTGGAAGGATATTACAAGAGGCTAGAGAGAGAGAGGTGCGAAGAGAGGGAGAGAGGGAGAGAGTGAGAAAGAGAGGTAATGAAAAAGGGAGAGAGGGAGGGAGAGGGGAGAGGGAGAGAATGAGAGAGAGACACCTAAGAGAAGGAGAGAGTGAGATAGAGAGAACGAGGATGAGAGGGAGAGACTTCAAAGAGAGAGAGAGAGAGAGAGAGAGAGAGAGAGAGAGAGAGAGAGAGAGAGAGAGAGAGAGAGAGAGAGAGAGAGAGAGAGAGAGAGAGAGAGAGAGAGAGAGAGAGAGAGAGTAAAAAATAGAAAGGGAGGTGGGGAGGTAGGGAGAGAGTGGGAAAGAGATACACTTGACAGAGGAGGAGAGTGAGATAGAGAGATAGAGGCAGATAGGGGAGAGAGACTTAAGAGAGAAAGAATGTGTGTGTGTGTGTGTGTGTGTGTGTGAGAGAGAGAGAGAGAGAGAGAGAGAGAGGGAGAGAGAGAGAGAGAGAGAGAGAGAGAGAGAGAGAGAGAGAGAGAGAGAGAGAGAGAGAGAGCCAGAGATGTGATAGAGAGGAGATAGATTTGAGAGAAAGAGAAATGAAGCGAGAGGGGGAGAGAGAAAGAGAGTTAGAGGGAAAGAAATACTTGAAAAAGGAAGAGAAAGGGAGGGGGAGGGAGAGGGAGAGAATGAGAGAGAGAGACACTTAAGGGGGAGAGAGTGAGAGATAGAGATATTTGAGAGATGGAGAGAAAGAGAGGGATATATGAAATAGAGAAAGAGGGTGAGGGAGATGAGAAAGAGACAGAGAGATACCCGAGAGAGGGAAGAAAGTAGAGAGGGAGATGCCTAAGAGACAAAAAGGTAGGGGTTAAGGAAGAGAGAGGGGGAATGTAGGGAAGAGATGAGAGACATAATGCTGATATGAGCATGTTGATTACTGAAATTTGACTAAGTCTGAAATTTACAAGATTACTCAAAAAACTAGAATCTGCATTATAACTCTTAGAGATCTGGAACCACTCTCAAACATCCTGACAATATATACATAAAATATAACTTAAAGTATAAGAAAGATAAAAGGCAAACCTAATGGAATGCTAAGTGAATTGCATTTTATTGACAAACTTTAGTTTTTAAACCACGTACGCGGTTAGTATACTTTAAACCGAGTACGCGGTTAGTATTCTTTAAACCACGTACACAGTTAGTATTTTTTAAACCGCACACATGGTTTAGCTTTGGTTAGGCTCAACAAAACGAGCATAAACGCGTACGGGGTTCTTTAAATTTGAAACACCCCGTGCGCGTTTTGGTGTTTTTCATGTTTTTTTTTGTGTGTCCACTTTTCTGACCATCATCTTTGTGCACTTACCCCCATGCGACTCTGAAGATGGAGGAGTGGATTTTGTACCTGTGTTCTTTTGCTTCTACTTCTTATGTTTTCCTATAGATGTAGGAGTCTAAGCAACCAAAGCCTAAGATTTGGAACAAGAAACTGAATCAAGCTATGATAGCTTGACCTACTCCCATGACAAGCACTCACAAAATACCTCAAATGAAGGCATAGTGTATATGATACCCACAACATCCATAGTGGAATAGAATGATGAATCAAACAACTAAAATTGGCCTTGAAGCTTGGACATAATCAAGAAGATGCCCTCCTTATTAGTCTTCTTCTTGCCATAACCCTATAGCTATGATCTTATGGATTTGAACTTCTCCAGAAAGTCCTTAATGGAAGGAAATGAATCAGGCACCAACGATGTCAAATTTGTCTCTAGCTAAAGTGCATGAAACTCATTAATATCCCCAAAATTTTCTCAAATTTGAGCAGCCACATAGCCGTAGGAGTGGAGTGGGAATCAATATAGAATTAAAAACTATTTGAAACATATAGGCCAATCAAAACCATAGCCTAATTCATCTTGTACCTACGCTAAATGATCTCAAAATCACTAGTAAAGTTGGGTTGAGTCTCATCTAAACAAGACCATAAACCCCTAGATCAAAGCAACTTGATCATTGTAGTCTTCTAGCTATGATACTTATGAGGGATGAGTTTCTCAATAGAAGGATCTACCATTAGGATAGGTTTAGAGAAATATAGAAATATGAAAGATGATTATTCTACCCCCCAGAACAAGAAAAATGGACCCTTTTACACTTGGATAAGCTGAGAAATCACAAAGTTGAGAAATGACAAAAATTGGAATTACTAAGTGCTTGGTGAATATTCTAAAAAATTATTGTAAATCTGAATAGAGGACTCTAATAGCTTTCCAATGATGTGCATAAGTTGAGAAATGGGGTATGTTTGCTCAAGTTATGGCCCCAGAAGCGTGAAATTGACCAAAATTGGGGTTACTAAGTACTTGGTGAATATTCTAAAAAAAATATTGCAAATCTGAATAAAGGACTTTAATAGATTTCCAATGATGTACAAAAGTTGAAAATGGAGTCTATTTGCTCAAGTTATGACCCCAGAAGTGTGAAACTGAAAGCTGACTTTGGAAGCCTGGTATGAAAAATTGGTGTGTAGACTGATCAAACCACTTGTAAAGTTAGATCAGTGTTGGAACCAATTTTCTGACAATATCTCATTTGTCCAATTTTGGCTTTGTATGACAAAGTTAAATGCAAAAAACCAATTGCATGTGAATTAAGACTTGGAAGGCTTGAAGGGTTCCCAAAAATGAAAAAAATGAAAAAATAGCAACTTTTTGAAAATAGAAAGTTAATTGAAATAGTAAGCTTCCAAAAATAAAAACCGTACAAAAATAGATAGTTTCCTAAAATAGAAATTTTCTAAAAAACAAAAACTTTTGAAAATGGAAACATTATCTATATGCAAGCTTCTAGAAGTGATTGCGTGCGAGTTTATGCAATCACTTCCAAAAGCTTCTATATAGATAATCTATGGATTGTGAAAATCTCATTTCATCAATGGAAACATTCTAAAATTTTTCACAAAGAATTCCTTGATCTTCAATTTAGACAAATTGATAGGAAATTTTAAGGTTATTGCCTCCTAAGCATGATGGTGACCTTTCTTTTTCTCCAAAGTGCATAGAAAGTTTAGCTACCCCTAGATTTTGCCTTAATTTCCGTGCATGTGGCCAATTGGACCCAATTTTTCAACTGCTAAGATTTTGATGAAATGACAATCGACCTTAGGGTTTTTTGACATTGCGAATGCAATGGAAACCTTCATTTGAGTCCAATATGCACAAAAAATTATCTCAGGTTGGATCCCTCAAGCATGTGAACAAGAACTTGACAGATATGATGCTTTGGTACCATGTAGACGCTGATGATCAACCATAGGAGCCAAAAAATCATCTACAATCAAAACACTTAGCACACAAAAGAGATCAAGCAAAGATAACATACTCTATAACAACTAGAGAATTTTGTATTATTGCACAAAAGAATTGGAGATACAATATTGAGAGTACAATTACTATGAATGAATGAATCCTTATAAAGCATGAATGAAACCCTAGAAGCAAACTGTAATGCTAAAATTAGGAGAGCTAAAGCAATGTAAAGTAGGAGCTAAATTAAGCTCAACTACATCTTGAACTAATGTTAGAAAAGCAAACTCTAGATAATGAAAACCACCTAGGTTTAGCTTAAGTAAAAAAACAATTAAAGGACCTAATTAATAAATAATTAAATAATTGTCCAAAAATTACTCCAATGTAATAACAACAAACCCTTATATCATGAATATAGTTCAACAATAAAAAGAGGTGATAGCCTGAAACATATTATGCAATAACTAGTCAAGCCAAATGTAATAATGATTTTACATTCATACAAATAACTAGATTTACAAATCAAGTTAAAAATTAACATAAAATTGTAGAACCCTTCCTTTACATTAATTTGGATTGAAATCCCTTGCAAAATGTGGCTATGACATCCACTACAATAAAACATACAATAGTATGCCCTAATGATCAAAATATTAGTTGCATAGCCACGGATCTATTTATATAGTTAGTGGGTTAATGGTAATGCACAAAAGCTTTATTGGATTCTGTCATTTTATGAATATCCTCCTTGCGTATAGCATTGCCTTTCTCTCTGGCAGCATCCATTATTTCGTAACTCAATTTGAAATGCATATTTCGATCAGAACGTTTTCTGGATGATTCTAATAACCAACAAATAGCAAGTATTCTTCCTTCTTTCTTTTTTATTTCAATGGGAACTTGATAAGTGGATCCACTTACACGTCTTGATTTTACTATCAAATCTTGGACATGAGCTCTTGGTAAGACTACTCCTTTAGCTAAAGGGTTTACATCCTTCATTGCAATATTTTTAAGTATTTTATCCTTCAATCTCCATGAACTTATTATTCTTTATCATCAAATATGCATGTCTAAATAATAAGTGCTCATTATGATTTTTGGTTAGGGTTTATTTATGGGTTTTCCATGATAGACAACCAAGAAGAGCATCAAAATTGCATAATTGTCTCCATCTTGGTCTTGGTACACAAAAATGGCTTCTCATCCATGTTGAGTGTTGTTTCCCTTCATATTGATCCAGGAACAACGTCCTCTTGTGTGAACATGGGCTTAGAAGGTGTGGAGAAGGGTCCTCTACAACCTACATGAATTCTTAGCAAGTATGGTGATGAGCTACTTTGGGTTTGAAATTGTTTGTATTCTTGTGGTTTACCTTGCTAGAATTACAAATGGTTTGGATTTAGAAGGACTAAGTCAGATGTTAATGCCAAGAGGGATCCCACAAGGAGCCACATCATCACTCTACACTTTAATGGCACTCCTAACATGAAAGGTGTTAGGTAGAGATGGGTAATGAAAAATAGTGGGGTTGTGAATGTTGAGTCATGGTTCATGCCTTCAATTGAAGATCGAGGTTAGAAGGTGAGATATGTGAGAGAGGAGTCTGACATCCCAACCATGGTTTATGGAGGATCAAGGATTGTAAAACTCTAAAATTTTGATGGGGAGAGAATTGAAAATGAGGGGTTTCCTAGAGGCATAGTAGTAGGGGGATTCCAATATTTTAATAAAGGTAAAGTAGAGGGCATGCTAGGAAGGGGAACCTTGTAACTCCAATAACTCACATGTCTCTCTACACTCTTGTTAAACATCAAAAGCTTCATTAATCAAATACTCAATAGCAATTTTATGTACTTCATCCCTACCAAAAGATGGTGAATAAGGAAGTTTTATTTCTTTTCTAAATATTAAATGTTTAGTGTTTAATAATGGAGCTTAAATTTCTAAATATTGTAGAGATGTAGATTCATCCTCAAGTGCTTTGTGGAATGTACATCATCAAATACAAGAGTTATTTGTGTTATTTTTGGTATTTTATATTGACTTTAATTTTCATTATTTGTTGTTGCTTTGTGATAAGGATTGTATTTACTCATGTAAGGAATTATAGGTATGTTAATGAGAATATTGGATGGTCAAATATTCAAACTTAAAAATACTTGTAGGTAGTGATCTTTTTCACCACTAAATCGCTTGCCTACTCATAATGAAAACTTCAAATTCTATCAAGAAGTGTATTTCAATTGTAACACACCATTTAAGATACATCCATATTAAAATTAACTATGATACCAAATTCAAGTAAAATATGATATGATTAATTCTAATCATTTAAAAAAAATATATCTATTATATATACAATAAACTAGGGGAAGTGTACCGATAGTGGTTGTAGCTAACTTCAAGCACCCACAAATCCTGAATGGTACATTGGATTTCAATGATTTTTTTGTTGTTGTCTTTGTATGCAACTTAACCGCTTATAGATAATGTTTATGGCTTCTGGGTAGTAATGATGCATGTTGTGGAATCAGTTATGCGCACAAGGGTCAAAAAGTACACATTTCAAAGTGTCATCTAATACCTACTTAAAGAATTTCCAATAATTGTCCACTTAAAATTGTCAGTACTTGTGGATAAATGTCCCAGTAGAGGTGCACAAATGGATCAAATATGGATAAAAAAAGATAAAAAGTGATTGGCTATTGGTACATGTGAAACTTATTAATGAGCTTTTTATTATCATTTTTCCGACTCCTTTAAAATTAGTAATTGGAGTGTTGAGTGCACAAGGAATGATTGGCTATTAGAACACGATTCACTCTTGATGCTCTTCCCCTAAATACTTTTTGCATCAATTTTCGTATATCTAAAATTTTGACTGAAGAAAAAATATTTCTCTTAACAAAATTTAAAAATCAAGGCAACTTTAATTTAAATATTTAAGCCGATAGGCTTTCAGTGGGGGCATTTATGCTTGGAAAATTGTCAGTGCACCGGCAAATTGTCAGCCTCTGGTAGCTTTGCATCGGAAATTGTCAGTGCACCGGCAAATTGTCAGCCTCCGATAGCTTTGCGTCATAAATTGTCAGCTTCCGGTTGGATTTTCTCCCGCCACATTTTTTACGGGTCACCATTTCCCGTGGTCTGCCAAACTTAGTTGTACATGGTACGTCTCGTGCGAATTTGTCAGTGAAGTTATTTCATCTGTCCTGGACATTGATGGTTGTGCGGACAAGTGAAGTTATTTCATTTGTCCTGGACATTGATGGTTGTGCAGACAGTAAACACCTCCATTATTTTGATGCGTGATTTTTTGTTTTAGAGTTAGGGGAAAGGACCCAGTAATCATGCACCCTAACTTCGCGCTTCTCAAAATCCTACTTGGAAATTTCAAATCACTATGATTTTTTTACAGCAGCTTACTTGGCAAGTCCCCTGCTAATAACTAAGGTTTCAAGGCCACGTCATCAAATATGATGCCACATCAGCATGCTTTTTGCCAAGGTGTCCAAAACAGCCCCAAAAAAAAGTGAGACCAATAGGCGCACGCAAAAGAGACCCCAATAGTTGTGCAGCTGACATGGCATCACCTGATTGGTTACTTTTTACAATATTAGTACATTTCTTAACAACTATTGGTACATTTCCTAACAACTGTTGGTACATTTCCTAACAAAAATTGATATTTTTTGTTTCAAACAATAGGTTTTATTTGTTCAATTTTTGGAACAAAAGGTATCAACAACCCTCACAACAATTGGTACATGCTCAACTACTGGGTCCTTTCCCCTATCTGTTGCTTGGATTTATTGGAATTCTTGTGATTGCGTCTGAAGAATTTACCGAACAATGTAATTTGAATAACGATGGTGATCATCTAGATGGCATTCAAACTATGTCTCGACATGCATTCACACAGGTATTTGCACTATATCGCTATGTTGGCGCTTTGTTGGTCTACAGTCTTTGCTGCTTCTCTAGGTATTGCTAATTTCCCTCTCAAATTATAACAAATGTGGCACAAGGTTGTCGTACAAATTGATGGGATTTTGTGTTGGATTGGTTGTTGTGTTGTTTTGTTTTCATCACCCTAATTAATGAGGGAACGCAATCCTTTATATTGTGATTTCAAGCATTATTGGCAGCCCTTTTTCTACTCTATTAAAGTCGGTATGGAGTATGCCAACTGTTATTTCTAAAACTTGTTAGTTTGTTTTGGTCTACAGCTTTTTCATAGCATTTATGCTCTATAAGGATGGATGGCGTTGTGGAGTTTAGGTTTTCACATGGGTAGTATTAGTGGTGGTCGAAGACCAAGGTCAGAATAGAACATTGTAATCTAGATGTGCCGGATTCAATCACTCTTATTAACACACATATAAATATATATTTTTGTTGCCATGCTAAATATAAATATTTGGGTATTGGTATTTCAGGTTGAAGGAGCATTTGGACAAACAAAGGTGCAGATATCAGAACATGGCTTGTATACAGGTTAGTGAGGGCAACTTGTCAAATTAAATTTAAAGAAAATCGTAACAAATCTTAGCCATAAAAATTAATAAATGTTGGCCCTTGGATTTAGGGATTTTGGAAAGAACCCTAACTGGAGAATTAAACAAGATCTATGCTTCGAAGGTTGTGTTTGGTGCAGGTTTGGAAAGAAAGAAGGATGAGAGGAAAAACCATGTAGTTCTGCCGCTTTTCGGATAAGCATCGGCGAATTGCATCCACTGAGTTCTTGTGAAGGTGCATCCTGTTGAAATGAATGACCTTTCTTGTTTCATTGTTTCATTTCCAATCTCAGTAGTAAGTTTTCATTCTTGACTATGGTTGGGTTTTTTCAGTCGCAATTTCCCATAACTTGATGCCATTTGAGCGCATCTCGTTTTTCATTAATGTGGAATTACGCAAGGCCACCTATGATATGAATTGGATTAGCAAATGCATTCAAAGCAATGTGCTATACAAATAATTTCAATCTTCACTATGAGGTTGTCCACATTTTATTTGGTTTATCTATGTATTTTACTATCTTGTTTTTACACGCCTACACTTTTTGGGCCTCTACTTATCTTGATAGTTGAACCTCCATACCGGAGTTTGCAAGGAAATGTTTTGTACTTCAATGTACATTTCTGTTTATGACTGGTGCAGAGGAAATATTTTGTAGTATGGACCTTTGTTGTGACATTCAACTTTCTTTTGTTGTCACATACACTCTGAATTCTTCTGATTTGTATCTTGACCCCTTCATAGTGCAGGTAACTTGCATAGCAACATTACACTCAATAATCACCGACACTATGAGCATCAACTCTATGAAATATGAGTCTCAGTTTGTTCAATTTGTATCTTGAACCCTTCATAGTGCTAATAACATATCATTTGTAAATATTAACTAGAAACAATTTAGAAATTCAGATTTGCCACAAAATCTCATCTGTGAGCATTGACCAAGATTATTACTATATCTGTTTAAGTCATGCACAAGTTTAATCTTTTAATATAGTGCCGATTTGGTGTATGGCTTAAATACTGTAGTAGTTTTTGGTTAATGCTCACAAATGAGATTTTATGGGAAACTGATTTTGTGCATGCCCTATTGTTAGGATCCCATTATGGGACGGGCTGAGAAATGTTGAGAAAAGATTGTGGGGACTGGATTTGCACGGGCCAATAGCATTAGCTTAAATGTTTCCAAATCTTTACTGACAAAATAATTTTGAGCTTTAATACATATGAATAAGATTACTTTAAGATCAGTAAGAAAACAACTTCATTCATACTTGGTAACTGGTACTTTATTTGTACATATCTTAAGCATCTTGTATTCTAATTTCTAAGTGTTCAGTTTTTGGTTAATGCTCACAAATGAGATTTTATGGGGAACTAATTTTGTGCATGGCCTGTTGTAAGGATCCCACTATGAGACGGGCTGAGAAATGTTGAGAAAAGATTGTGGGGACTGGATTTACACGGGCCAATTGCATTTTCTTAAATTTTTCCAAATGCTTACCAACAAAACAATTTCCAGTTTTAATACATATGAATAAGAGTACTTTAAGATCAGTAGGAAAACAGCTTCATTCCTACCTGGTAAATTTGGTAAGTGGTGTTGTAATATTTGTGCATATCTTAAGCATCTTGTATTCTAATTTCTAAGTGTTTTGTGTGAAAGATTTCCTCTAAGTTATGTGTTCAACAGAATTTTCACAAATCAAGAGAGAACCTTGCAATTGGAACAGACCATATATTTACAGTACGAAAATAAAAACAAAAAAAGATCTTGGGAATTTTAAGGCCAACTGCTAGGTGCGCTAATGAACAAATTACATAACATCATGAAAATAATATATTTTGGGGCTGTCAAATGATAATCTATTTACTCTGTCTCGTTGTTCCTTTTTTTCCCCTAACAATGTTTCCTTGATAAGGTTTTAGTTTGTATACTATACACTGTAATTCCTTGACATTCATTCCCTTAATACTTTAGGACCTGATTGCTGATCACATTGCTAACATTGCTAACATTGCTATTTGGCAAATTCCATCCAAAATTGCAGGCAATTGTTAGTGGTAGTTGGGCAATGATGATTTCACAGAAGCCAACCCATTTGGCACCCAAAGCTCTGGACCTGCCAAATTCCCTTGATGAATCTTTGAATATGCAACCTGAACTTACTTTGGCTTTTGTTGAAGATGACAACATTGCATTTTCTTAGATTATCTTCTCACGCATCCAGTAGTTAATTTGAATTACTGGCATGTAAACCAATATGAAAGTGCTACTCTACATAAATTACAGGTCATTTAAGAAAGACAATCAAACACTAACCCATAAGAAAATCAGAATATGGAAAAATAGGAAACATTTAAGCATTTTCAAAACATGTTGAAGGATCTCTTACAAGTAGTCTTTCTGAGTTTCACTGTAGATACACTACATAATGAAAATATTTAACTAAAATTTAATTGATGAATTTGAGAAATTAATCAATCACGCTTATTCAGAAACACACTAAAGGTTATTACTATGACATTTGACCTAGGTATCCAACTTTGAAATTACAGCCACAAACATTAACTTCTGAATGTTAAAATAATGGCATTTCAAATTCTACAACCAGCAAATCATTTTGCCATAAAGTCACCAGTTTTTAATTATGAATTGGGTTGTTCCTTCTTAATTTTTCTTAAAATCAGATTTATACAAAACAAAACTGAATTAAAGCCATGAGAAAATCAGAAAAGAATAGAAGACATAATTTTAAACTAAGTTGTTTCAATGTGTAATTCATGAGAACATTTACATGTAGCACATAATTTTATGAAAAGTTGCTTCTAATTACCATTATGAAATGCATACCTAGACATATGTCCCCATTGCTATAAATGTGGGGATGCATAGGAGTTGTTTGGAGGAAAATAACACGCACATTAAAAACCATACATGTTTTATTACTTCCTAGATTTAGTGACTCAAAAAACCCACCAAAAAATAGTCAAGCACATATCCCATTTTCCTAAATACTAAAGTATTAGTTCAATTCTTCTCACTAGCCCATAACTCAAGCACACATTTGGCAACAATGTACAACATTACAAGTATAGGTCCAATCAAACATGACCTAAATGGACAAATTTTAAGAATGTTGTCCAGGCTTACCCCACAAGATGTTATTTTCTTTAAGGGGCGGAGATCCCTCTCGATTTCTTTAGGCTCCACTGAGACCTTCCTTTGATGGATTGAATATCCAGTTTTAGGACCACCTAAAGTAGAGAAAGAGGCAAAGGCTATAGAGGCGAAATGAGGAATATGGGAGCTCTACCTGCAGGTGAATGTTTCTTCTGAGGTTCAGTGAGGCACTTAAACCCCATAGAAGGTTTTTCAATTTCAATTTTGTTTAAATTTGTATGTATTGAATGCTTATTAGAGCACATTCCGAGAGGCATTGCTGGTCCTGTTTGGGAGAAATTACAAATGATTTGTGAAGAACACCAATAAACAATTTGAAGGTTGTTTCAGTGCTCCAAATATTAATTATAGATAGATATTTCTTTTTGTGCTATATCAAGTTTGTTTCATATTCCATTATAACTGAAATAACAGATCTTGAATCTAAATTGACTGATTCACTGTGACATAGTTTTATATGGGAGTTATCTCCACACCAAAAAGAGAGTACTAACTAATTACATAGTTTTATATGGGAGTTATCTCCACACCAAAAAGAGAGTACTAACTAATTATGGATGGATCGCTAGACCTTGTTTCTAAGCTCTAATATTGGTAGAAGGTAAGGAAATTTTGATACAGGATTGCAAGTTTGTTATTGGAAAAACCTTAAAAAAGTTGGATAAATAAATTAATAACTATGTAGATTAAGAAAATAACAAAACTAATTCAAGTAAAAAATAGAATCAATGACATACGAAAAAATTCTCTTTGACATTTATTAATAAACAATTCCTTTAAACATGTACAACAAATTAGACAGCATTATCTTTTGTTTTGCATACTCATTTTTAATTAAGCCAAAATTAAAAAGTATGATAGCTTTTGTAGCAGTTGTGCCTATGAAATGATGACCTGGAGTAACATTTTCTTCATATCTATTGTAAGTTATATTTCTGGGTGTATTGTGCTGGATATTCTTTGTGCTCTGATAAAATTTAGAAAGTAAGTCTTCCAGTGGAAGCAAGCAAACTTGAATGAAGCAAAATCTTGTTAGCAGTTACATAATGTTTTCCACAGTTTGAAACAGAAAGAGCTTGGAAGTGGTTCAGTGTTAGCATTGTCTTTTGTTTTGCATACTCAATTATAATTAAGCCAACATTAAAAACTATGATTGCTTTTGTAGCAGTTGTAACTATGAAATGATGACCTGGAGTGAGCTGATTTCATAGTGTTGGTAATTAGCTGATTATAAAAAATTGATAGTGCTGGTAATGAGTTGATCTCATAGTTCTCGTTATGAGCTGATTTGATGTGGTTTTCAAATTTTGTGTTTTCCCCAACCCTTTGTTGAATGCTTTGAGAACGGTGCCAAATATGATGATTTTGCTATCCCCTCTACTCCAACCAATGGATCTTAGTGTTGTGTCTTTGTTTCTGAGCTGATTTCCATCCTATGTGGTTTATCAACACAACCCTTTCAAAGATTGTGCACCTTTATCTAATGAAATGAGATCCATTTCCAAATATTAGAATTCTTGGATATGTTGACTACATGGCACAGTTACAGTCCATCCCAAACTCAAAGGCAAACTAAATAGTTCTGGCCATGAGCTAAAAATAGCCACAAATGCAACTCACTGTGCAACAAGCCATGACTATATGGAACTATTATGTGACAACATGGTGTGAATTTGAAGGGTAGAAGACTAAAAATAGTAGAAGGGAATATTAAGCATGTAGATGCATTGATGAAGTTGGAACAATAATGGATGATTTAATACATAATCAGTAAAATCTTATACTTAGGTAGGTGCAATGTAGCTGTCTATTCAAATTGAAGTACCAACAACTAATTTGAACACACAATTCATTGATTTTGATAAAAAGATTTCAGTCTACACTTGTAATGATACTGGGTTTAAATCCACTTCAGTTATAAACTTCTACTTTTTGATCCACATATTTTATGGGCAATCATAATTTAATTTGTAAAATCCTTGTAAAGATGATGACAACAGTGCAATAACCATATTAAATTATTTTCATCAGATCTATGTATGCTTTGATACCAATTCCAACATAAATTTCCAATTTTGTCCAGATAGAGCTGCTAGCTTTCAAATTCAATTCTTATGCAATTTTGTTGGCATAAATTACTGGTAGTAATTATACCGATAAGCCTTTTCTAAACCATCTAGAATAAAAAAAAATTTGTTATGCCTTCAAAAGATTTTGGAGTCTTTTCTACTATCAACTGATAATTTTTCTGTTATTGTAAGATTTGCTTAAATTTGTGAAATTTTGGTAATTTTTCTTTTGCCTAAATTTTAATTAAATTATTTTTGGTACAGTTTTATTTTTATTTTAAATGATAATATTGTTTGATTTTGAAGCTGCAAATTTAATGCAATTTTATATATATTGTGAAGAATCTTGTTCAATTTTGTAAAAGCTGAGAAAATATGATACATTGTTGATTATCATGAAGGAAACTTATGTAAGTTTCTATAACTCGATTAATTTTGGTATAGTTTTAATCTTTTTAAATCTTGTGAAGTCGTTGTAGTATAGTGGTGAGTATTCCCGCCTGTCACGCGGGTGACCCGGGTTCGATCCCCGGCAACGGCGTTTTATAATTTTAATTTGCTGCGTTCTTTTTCTCACTTTCAGGAAATTGAGAACAATGAGTATGCAAACTGTCTTTAACTGAAAATGAGATTTTTGAGATTCAGCTAAGCTCTCTAGCTCTTATGTTTTGAGATTTACAAAACCTCTTGCAAGTGTTTCTCAGATTTGATAGAGAGACTGAATTTTGGTTAGCCCTGTTTTGAGACTGGTTTTAATAAAATTAAACAAGTATAAATGTTTCCATCACCAAAGTCGTTGTAGTATAGTGGTGAGTATTCCCGCCTGTCACGCGGGTGACCCGGGTTCGATCCCCGGCAGCGGCGTTTTCTAATTTTAATTTGCTGCATTCTTTTTCTCACTTTCAGGAAATTTAGAACAATGAGCGTGCAAACTCTCTTTAACTGAAAATGAGATTTACTAAGATTCTAAATTTTGTTGTTAGTACATCTGTGACAAATTCGAATCTGCTTTTACAATATAAAAACGTATTTTTTATAAGTCTAAGTAGATCAAGGATACACAGGTGTAGGGGGATGACCTCTGTGCTTCATTTTCTATCCTTCTCTTTGTAAAAGGTTCTTACTTTTTTGAAATCTTGCTTACGGAATAAAAAATATTGTTTAATAATGTAATTTAAATTTTAAGTGTGGCTGTTTTTGGATTAGATGTTGTGAAATATTTTTGCATCAATGTTTCGGATCTCATCGCATGATTCATAAAGAGATTGAAAATGGGTTGGTTGCAGATCTAAAGAGACTAAAAAGAATGAGACAGGTAGGGGAAGAGTACCAATAGTGGACAGGTTTTTTTCAACCCAATCTCCCAATTGTTAGATTTAAAAGGAGCCAGAAAAATGATAATGAAAAGTTCATTAATAAACATCACATGTACCAATAATGGATAATTTTTTAGCTTTTTTGTTCATAATTGACCCATTTGTGCACCACCACTAGGACATTTGTGCATAACTATTGCGACATTTGTCTACTACTACTGGCTACTTTGAGTTCTATTTTATTGGCGCAAAGGTGATTATGTATCGGACGACACTTTGAAATGACCACTTTTTGACGTTTGCACACATAAAGAAATTCCACAACGTGCATCATTACTACCCAGAAGCTAGATCCTTAGTTATAAGCAGTTAAGTCATATACATAGACAACCAAAGAAAATAAATCAAAATCCGATGTACGGTTTGAGAGTTCTAGGTGCGCGAAGTTAGCTATGTCCACTACTGGTATGCTTCCCTTAGAGGGAGATGGGGGACATAATATGAGATTTGGACAAGTGGTATGAAGATGGTACACCTAAAAGATATTACAAATTAACATAGGTAAGCAACAACTAAATTCTCACAGAGCCTTCTTGAACACCTATCTGCACACCTCTTCCTTGGATCCTACAAAAAATATTTCAAGCATTCAAACTCATCTACCTCCTGATCCTCTTCTATCATGCCATCAATATCGAATATGCTAACATTCTATCTAGATCTCCTCAAGATCTCACATAATCATTATTTTGCACACTTAGGCTTCTAATAAATGTTGATAGGGTACAATCATCCCCTCAACGACCCCTTCCAACTCATCATGCCAATCTCCTTCCTACATTTTTCCCTTGCACAATTAATGCACACTTTTGCAACCTCTTCATCATCCTTGTCACCTACTCTTTGATATTAGCATTGAATGTCCATCATTATCATTCATGGCCTCTTTATTTTTATTTTTGCCTAAACTTGCTCACCCATCTTTACCACCATTTCCCCAACAAGCTCTTTAGGTCGTCACCCCAATAATTTTGTCACTAAATCATGACCTTCAAATAACCACTCAAACCTTCCTTACCAGCACTTGCTTTTCCTACAATATCATTGCTCCACCGTGACCCCTCTTTCACCACTCTTCTATTGTCTCCACCACCTCCTTGCAACTATTTGGTATCTTCCTTGATCCCTTTGTGCACCAGACAACAATGTAACCAATAAACATCAACCTACACCACCTATAAACTTCTCTCTACATCCACATCAATAGCCAATACTTCCATCCTCACCTCCTTATCTTACAACCCCTTCTTACTTTACCACTACTACTCCATTAGAAACCATGTACTCTCCATTATATGATATAAACCTTTGTCAAACACATCTTCCTCCTTGATAGACAAGCACCCTCATTGTATTGCGTTATTGTATATGTAATGGCAACATCATTACTTCCTTCTCATGATGCCTTTTCACCTCACAACCTCTTGTTGCCACAAAATTATTGCTCCTAATATCTCACTTCCTCTATACAAGTTCCCATTGCTCTAAGGGAAAAACTCTAGCTTCTGCAAGTATCCTCTTCTTCCACTATGACTTCTTCTTGCAAGCAATCCAATTCCCACTCTCTTCTTTGCTACATGTCTCTTAAATGCAAGTAGCCATGTTTGTAACAAGTGCCTCTACACTATGGCAACCCCGTCATCAATGATTGTAAATGAAAAATATCAATGATTGCAAGTGGAAACCATTTGTGGTTGCAAGTGCAAGAAATCTTACAAATAGCCAACTTTGTGCCTCTAGTTCATGTCAATTGTTAAGATCAATGATGCTACTATATCATATGTATTAGGTAATAAAATATGTGATCCCCTGCTCACATGTCGAGACCATCTAGACGTCACTTCACTTTCTTCCTCCCCTTTTAACACCTAATTGGAATTAACATCCTTTGCTAATGCCATCGTCAGCCTCTTACCTATTTCTATCCAATCTTCTCCAAGTGCTTCTCCTTTTCTTTTCTTTTCTCTTCCCTTTGTGGGTTTTGATCCACTACTAGCCATCCATCTCCACTTTCTCCCCTCTTCTCTCACCATGCAATCTTCTATATCCACATCTTCTTCCAATATTTGTATAACAAATACTCCTCAAGTGTGAGCTTCTTCTCTTTTGGGTTCAACTCTATGCTCATGATGAACTCCTATGGCTCATTCATGCTCTCCTCTTCTTTACCCTCCTTGGATGTTAATTTGTCATATCTTTTGCACATCCTATTTTTTCTCCTTAGTTACATTCTCTGACAACACCTATCATCTTCAACTACCTCAACTTCCAAAACCTCCACACTATTTTTCATTACTTTGACTAGCAACATCTCTAGAACTACATCATCTTCCCTTGTAAATTTATGACTATATTCCTTTTCCGCCACATCTACTTGTAACCTCTTCTACACAACATGCTCCATGTGTTCTTTTGTTGCACCAAATTGTAGTGCAATTCCTAAGCATCATCCCCTCTACACCATTTTGTTGCACTTACTTGTATCACTGAAGCTACACTTGTAGCTCCTCGATGATGTCCTATATCGCCATTACAACCTCTCACATGGACTACCCCAATACACTTACTTGTAGCACTTGACTTGTGTCTACTTCTTGAACCTAAGTTGTGTCTACTTTCAACTCCTTACCTATCTTCTCTAGAGTTATTCCCTCAACATGCTACAATTTGTAGATTGCATTCTCATTCTTATTCTCATCCATGAGAACTCCCTTCTTTTCCTTGGCATCCACAAGGTTTTCCTTGGGCTACACATGGTCTATTGCTCCATTTTTAGGCTACTCACATGACATCTCGACCTACTCAATTCCTCTTGAGATAATTTTCTTCCATTATTTGGTCCTCTTTGACCCCTGGGACAATTGGTGCACATCCTTAGCTTCTTTTCTTGTTATCCTTAGGGACTCTAACCTTTCTCTAGTCTCCCTCAAGGATTTCAAGATTGCCTCAAAATTGCTAAAACTATTATAACTTTTGTTACTCTCTTTGGTGGCATCTTGGCTATCTTGCACACACAAAGATGAGTTTACCTCCTATCGCAACCTGACTTTGAAGGACTCACTCTCATTCTTACTCCTAGAATTGTGCCTTGCTTTAATACTAGTCTAATGGGAGCCAACCATGTTAGGTACTTTGATACTACTTGACATAAGTTGCATCCTACCTTGAAATCACATAAGAAGCCCATGACCACTACATAGAAGTAAACAAGGGTTTTGTAGCAACTAATGCCTATGATAGCCTACAACTTGAGACTTCTACCCAACTTGCAGTAACTGCACACAACAATGGAGAGCTACCCTTCATGAAACTCGTGCAACTCATGACACATATTGGACACCACTGAATAACAAACATAACGAATAATTTTGTTAGATGAAAAATATTTCTTTATTTACATGCAAGAACATGTGCTTCCCCTATTCACACCCACACACATGCATACTAAGCTCCTTGGTTAGACACACACTCGTATCCTCTTTCTCTATCTCTTTGACTACTCTCTCTCTCATATGATCTTTCTTCCTACACATGATCACTCACTCACTCATTGCTCACATGTTGTTTCTCTTCTCTTATTGCTCACACATACAACCTCTTTCTCTTACCACAATGCCTAGTCAATCCTGTGTATGCTCTTCACCTTCTCTAGCCTACTCACATCCTCTTCCCTCCTTTTTGGCACCTCATTTATTAGGTCCTTGGGCATTTTTTTTTTCCCTACTCTTACTAGAACTCCACGATCTACAATACTTCTCCTTGAATACAATATTAGGCAAGAGACCTTAGATTGCTAATATGCAGGAGTTGTTAGGGTATTTGCTAACACAACATGGTGATTTAGAACCATCTCCCACATATTTTGTTACTCATTGACAATTTATTTTTTGCCATCCACAAAATGGATATAAACTTTGTGGTTTTTTTTTGGAAGTTGGAATAGGGTTCCAAAAACAAGGCATTACGATATGTTGTTCATCCCAACCAGTTTCCAAAGTGATTTGAGAAATATGTAAAATTTAGTTGAGCTATATATGTGATGAATCCCATATGATTAAGATTACAAAGGCTAATCTCGGGCATTGAAACAAGTGAAACCCAACACAAAATTGCATTGATAGGTTCACCTTTGCAAAATAATATGATCAAATATTGTTATATGGTGGATTTTGTAAGAGAATTTTTTCTAGGAATAAAGTATGAGTTTAGAAGCAGGTTTCAGAATCTGAGAGTAAATGTCCAACATGCTAATTCAACAACAAGTGATGTGAAAATAATGAATCAGAGATCGCATGTCTTGTAAGAGCAGTTGAAAGGGATTTGTGCAGCATATGGGCACAAATGTGATGAAGGATGAGATTCCTTCAAATTTTATGTATGTAACATCTGCAAGGCTCTCTTCATTGTAGAGGAAGCTACATGTTAGTTTTTTAGAACACCGTGAATTTATAAAATATAACAAAATGCATCTGCAAAAGGACCTCTAAGAGAATGTTAGTGCTTATCATCTTTATATCTAAGATTCAAAGTCATCCTGGCTTATTTAAAATTGCTAGAGAATATAGAGATTCCAACAAATTGATGACGCTACATTTACAAATTCTTCGATCCTGCCAATTCCAATATCAAGGAATTTTGCATATGAGCTAAATAATCTATTTAAAATGATACTTATTGCACCCTACATGTTTGGATTCTTGTTGAGATATACAGTTTTTAGAAATGGTGAAAGTCTTGCTTTTCAGAGGGTTTCATATCTGGGTAACTGCTCCAAGATGGTGAACAAAAAGGGGGTATAAGTGGCCACTTTTTTTTTTTTTTGCTTGAAAACAGATAAACCTGAACTTCAAAGAGATATTTGAAGGTCATGCACTCAAAACTAGGAGTTGAGAAAAGAATAAGAATTGTAATACTCTGAATCTAGTTTTTAAAGTACTAAAGTTTTTTAAAATTGGATAAGATTAGAGGGTCAAACCTCTCATGCACAAAAAATTGTTCCGATTTTTTGAGAAAAATACAACATAGTTGTTTTTCGTGCGCTGCACAAAATATATAGTTATATTTATTATTTTACAAAATAATTTGGTAGGATGATAGGTAAAAGTGAGATCTAGAAGTTGTCTATTTTTTTTGTAATTTTTTGTTGAATTTTTTTTTTATGACTTTTTCAAGTGTTCACATCCTGAAAATTTGGTACTTGTTCGTGCGCTGGGCATAACTTGCATCAAAATAATCGAAAATGAAAACTTATTTTATTTTAAAGTGTATAGAATCTAGTGTAGAACAATAATATGTAATTTAATTTGAATTTGGTCAAGTATATCAAAAGTTATTAAAACAATGCTAGACATATGTCTGTGAGGACTGTCAAGGCACTGGTAAAGAAAATTAAAGTTTACTATGCTAATGTTGTCCAAAAATAGAAAAATTGATATGATCGGAAAGCTGAGTAGACGTATGAGATTATGGTGGTAATTTTAGAGACACCCACTTGATCATTTGTAAACCTAATGATGACGAAGTCGAAAAATCATGATGGAAGATGAAAAAACGTGTAAAGGGACAAAAATGGAGGGAAAATGGGCTTGCAAGCCTTAGGGTCATTTTCCAACCCTCTTACCAAGCCAAAACCCGCATGGGTTCTTATGCGCAAGATAACCCGCTCAGGTTTTGAAAAACAAAAAAGTATCATTCATAGTTTTACATAACTCGTACGGGTTATGTAGAACTAAAACCATCATTTTGAGTTTCACAAAACCCGTACAGGTTATGAAGACATCAACATGTATGCTTGTAAACTTAGCATTTACTACACATATGTATATACATACATATATAATATGTATTTATGTATGTATATATGCATATCTATAGTTATATATACATATATTTATATAGATATATGTATATATGTTTGTATACACGAATGTCTCTCTTTGTTTCCTCTCTGTCTTGTCTTCCTTTCCCCATCAATGTCTCTATATATTGTGAGCCCTAATTATCCTCCTTGAATTCTATCTCATCTCCTTCCCCCTCATACTTCTTTCTTTTCTGAGTCTCTCACCCTCTCCTCTCTCTCTCTCTCTCTCTCTCTCTCTCTCTCTCTCTCTTTCTCTCTCTCTCTCTCTCTCTCTCTCTCTCTCTCTCTCTCTCTCTCTCTCTCTCTCTCTCCTATTCTTCCCATCTCCGCCCTCGCTCTCTCTCTCTCTCTCCCTCTCCCTCTTCCTTTCCTCTCTCCCAATCTCCTCTCTCTCTCTCCCCCTCTCTCCCTACCCCTCTCCTTATCCTATTCTCTCCCTTTCTTCCTATCCCCTATCCTCTCTCTTACCCCCTCGCCCTACTCTCTCTCTCTAATTCTCTCTCACCCCCTCTCCTTATCCTATTCTATCCCTATCTTCCTACTCTCTCTCTCTCTCTCTCTCTCTCTCTCTCTCTCTCTCTCTCTCTCTCTCTCTCTCTCTCTCTCTCTCTCTCTCTCCCCGTCACCTTATCCTATTCTCCCTCTCTCTCTCTCTTATCCTATTCTCTGTGTGTGTGTGTGTGTTAATCCAATTCTCACCCTCTCTCCCTTCTTTTTCTTTCCCCATCTCTCCCTCTCTTCCTATCCCCTTCTCTCTTTGTCTCTAACTCTCTCTCCCTCCCCAAATTCTTGCCCTACCCCCTACTCTCTCTCTCTCTCTCTCTCAATCCTATTCTGACCCTCTCTCCCTTCTCTTTCTTTCCCTATCCCTCTCCCTCTCTTCCTATCCCCTTCTTTTTCCCTCCCCTATCTTCCTACCCCCTACTCTCTCTCTCTAACTCTCTCTCACCCCCTCTCCTTATCCTACTCTCTCTCTCTCTCTCTCTCTCTCTCTCTCTCTCTCTCTCTCTCTCTCTCCTATTCTCTCTCTCTCTCGTCTTCTCCCTCTCTTAATCCTATTCTCACCATCTCTCCTTCTCTTTCTTCCCTCCCCCCTTTCTCTCTCCCCACTTCCTCTTTGGTTCCCAGTTCTACATAACCCGTACTGGTTATGAGAAATTGTGAACGTTCCTCAAAATGTTCCTCAAAACTATGCGTTTTGAGGAACCTTTTATTTTTATTTTTATTTTTGGCTACTAAGCCTAGCACATTTTTGAATTTCATAGAACATGCACAGGTTATGAAAAATTTCATTTTTTTTTGTATGTGGTCACTTTTGTGTTCACCATCTTGGTGCACTTACCCATCTACTAGTTTGTAATGAATGCATAGAGGTTTCTAAACAAGATAAAATAGTTTCATCAGACCCATAAATGTTTGGGAACATTAAGGATCTGGCCATAGAAATATGTAATAGACATAATGCTCAACACTACCATCCAATTTTAGTGCACAAGTTATGTTGAAGGGAAGACAAGCTTTGCATTAGAATAAGACTTTGTAGTAGAAGCAACAATATTGAAGATAGTACTTGTAAAATTTGGAAGCTTTATGACCATTAGAATCAAGTCTACCCAAGACCATACACACTATATGATAGCTTTGACCTTTCTTAACAACCATTGTTATGATATTAAGTAGGGGTAAAACTTGTTCAATCAAATGGTAGGATCTTGAAACTTGTTAAGAAGACTCTTAATAGAGGTTCCAAGCTTCTAAAAAATGTACAACTATAAGAGATTAGTAGAAAACATGTAATTTGATGACAACTTATTAAGTCCCAATACACATTAATGGAATAAATGCTACAAATTAGAAAGATGGAAGGGTTTTGCTTTGTAAATTACAAGATATGGTCCCAAAAGTAATAGAGGTTGTTGCTTACCACATGTAGAAATGTAACAAAAGATTTCAACTATTGACTTACAAGGGAATTTCTAGAACAAACAATAAACTGTATATCCTTAAATCATTGGGGGAAGAGATAAAATACAATAAATGGACCAGTTTTACTAGACAAAGCTCTAATATTTTATCATGTTTAAATGTCAAAGACTAATAGAAACACGAAAAAAATTAAACCTTAGAAGTCCATGTGTTAGGATTGAAATCAAGAAATGACAAATTGATGGGTGGCTTAGACACTTCTTAACAACTAATAAGGCAATCTAGGTCTCTTAGGGCAACCTTGACCTAATCAGACAGTCAACTACAAATTTCAAGTGAGCTCCTTCACTAGATTAAAGGTGTACTAATCATTTTCAACTAGGTATAAAAGTGTTCAAAATTCTTTATAAATGAGTCACAAGTTGCAATGTGAATGGAAACCTTGTAAAAATAATAATTAAAGGAGAGTCTATCTTAATCAATTCTCTTATGATGATGCAGATCAAAAATCAATGGCTCCCAGACGAAATGTTGATTTTCGCAACCATCACACAACAACTCAAATTTCCTCAATCAAAAGAACATGATACACAAGAAAATAAATGAGCCCACAAAATTATAAATTTTGCACAAAAACTTGTCACATAAATAACGATTGATATAGATGTTTTCATTCTATGTAGTGAGCTTGACTTTGATCAAGTTTTCATGATGTATTTGATTATATGAAAAATAGCTAGCCATGTTTTGAAACTGGTTTAAATAATATTTAAAACATCCAAAACAGCGTTAACAAGGTCGTTGTAGTATAGTGGTGAGTATTCCCGCCTGTCACGCGGGTGACCCGGGTGCGATCCCCGGCAACGGCGTTATATGCTTTTAATTTGCTGCGTTCTTTTTCTCACTTTCAGGAAATTGAGAACAATGAGCATGGAAGCTCTCTTTAACTGAATATGAGATTTTTCAGATTCAACTATTCTCTTTTTAACTTTTTGACTTTTAATTTTGTTATTCTAGGAGATTAGAAATATAGTATTTTTTATTAGTCTATGTAGATCGATGAGTTCCGTACAGCGACAAAAAGTAACGGTAAATTGTACCATTACAAAAACCTGAAATTATGGTAAATGGTATGTAAATACAAATATTGTTTTTTTCATAAATTTTTATGAATAAAAATTAATTTCGATTGTACAAATGTGAAATAGAAATACATAATATTATGACAAATTTTTTTTTTGGGACAAAATCATATCTCAGAGAAGTTATTTCAATTGTTACCTTCGGTGCTTTTGTTTTAATTTCCATGCTCCCCTCTCAAGAGGACTCCTCTAACCATTTGAGGGTTACAAACAAACAATATTGAATTTGTGAAAGTTGAAATCTAGGTAATAATGTGATGGTAGTTGCTCTTTGCTAAGTGCCTTGATACCACTTGATGCAAGTTGCACACTACCTTGTGGCTCCGTGAGAACTCTACACGCTCTATGTGGAAGCAAATTAAGGTTATCCCTTTGTTGTAAATCAAATTGCAACAATTGACATCTATGACAACCTACACCCTAACAGTATCACCTAACCCACCAAAAACTACATAGAAATGGAGACCTGCTCTTAATGCACCTTATCACACCAATTGGACAACATTGAACAATAAACACAAAGACTCATTTTGCATAAAATATATTTTTTACATGACGAACTTGTGCTTCTCTTGTTCACATTCGCATACATGCATACTCAACCTCTCTCTCTCTCTCTCTCTCTCTCTCTCTCTCTCTCTCTCTCTCTCTCTCTCTCTCTCTCTCTCTCTCTCTCTCTCTCTCTCGCGCACATAACCTTGCCACTTACATGTGGCCACTAATTTCTCACTTGAAACTTTTCTTCTTTTGTTACTCACACACAACCTACTTCCCTTGTCACACTACCCAATTGATCTCATGCATGTTGTTCACCTTCTCTAGCTTGCTCACATCCTCTTCCCTCCTTGTACCTCTTTTTTTTTATCTCCTTAGACATTTTCCTCTACCCTAGTCTTATTAGGCCTCCATTGTCTACAACTCTCTACCTTGCCTAGAACTAAGCCCCAATGATTTCCTCATAACTTTCCTATTGTTCCTCCTCATCAATTGCACTCCTTTTAGCTTGTCAAATTGACCAACTCCTCTTAATCTCTATTTGCTTTCCATTACACTCCATCCTAGGGGCCTTGTCTAACTTTCTTCTTTGGCTATTAACGAACAACCTCTCTCTAATTCATTGTCATCTTCTATATTCTCACACACCCTTCTTAAACTGCTATCTGCATACCTCTTCCTTGGATCCTAACAAAGTTCTTGAGCATTAAAACTCATCTACCTCCTCATCCTCTTCTATCATGCCATCAATATTGCATATACCAAGATTCTATCTAGATCTCCTCAAGATCTAACATAATCATTATTTTGCATACATAGGCTTTCAATAAATGTTGATAACATAGGCTTTCAATAAATGTTGATAAGGTACAATCATCCCCTCAATGACTCCTTCCAACTCATCCATGCCAATCTCCATCCCACATTTTTTCCTTGCATAATTAATGCACACATTTTCAACCTCCTCTTCATCCTTGCCACCTACTCTTTGATATTAACATTAAATGTCTATCCTCATCATTCACGGCCTCTTTATTTTTTTGCCTAAACCTGCTCACCCATCTTTACTACCATCACTTCTTTCCCCAACAAACCCTCCATGTTGTTGCTCCAATCATTTTGTCACTAAATCATGGCCTTCAAATAGCCACTCAAACCTTCCTTGTCACCACTTGCTTTTCCCATGATATCATTAATCAATCATGACCCCTCTTTCACCAATCTTCTTTTGTCTTTGCCACCTTCTCATAGATATTTGGTCTCTTCCTTGATGCCTTTGTGCACTACAGAACCATGTAGCCAATAAACATCCTCCTACAACACCTATGAACTTATCTCTGCATCCACATCAATAGCCAATACTTTTATGCTTAACTCCTCATCTTACAACCCTTTTTTCATTCCACCACTACTACTCCATTAGCAACCATGTACTGTCCACTATATGATATAAACCTTTGTCATACTTGCATCCCCCTACATGATATACAAGAGCTCTCATTGTACTGTGTTATTATATATGTACCTGCAACATCATCGCTCACTTCTGATGATGCTTTTTCACCTCACAACCTCTTGTTTCTATAAGTTTTCTTACTCCTAATATCTCACTTCCTTTACTACAAGTTCCCATTGCTCCAAGAGAAAAACTCTAGTTGCAACAAGTATCCTCTTCTTGTTGCAAGTAATCCAACATCCACTCTCTTCTTTGATACATGTCTTTTGGATGCAAGTAGCCACCTTTGTTACAAAGTGCCTCTACACTATGGTAACCCCCTCACTAATGATTGTAAATGGAAACCATCAATAGTTGCAATTGGAGACCACCAGTGGCTATAACTGCAATAAATCTTACAAATGACCAACTCTATGCCTCTAGTTTATGCCAATTATTAAGACCTGTGATGCTACTACATTATATGTAATAGGTAATAAAATATATGAACCCCTACACACATGTTGGTGTTAGAGTACCCAAAAACTCAACTTGCAAATCAAAACACTTCACAACAACCAAGAGAAGCTATTTTACCAAAAGTGAATAATCAATCAAGATGATACAAAATGTACAAAACCCCAAATATATAAAAAAAGGTGTAACGAGGTATGAACAACTACCATCTAACTACCTTGATCAAAAAATTAAATGCACTCTAAGCATTATTAAATACTAGCAACTAATAATTAATAATGTAAAATATTGGTTACCTAAGTAAACTTTAGCCTACACCAACAATTGAGACTATCTAGAGGTCTCTTAATTTTCTTCCTTCTCTTTTGACACCTCACTGTAATTAACATCCTTTGCTAATGCCACCCTCAGCCTCTTACCTATTGCACTCTCATGCCCCTATACCTATTTCAGATAGCTACAAACCTAGGGTTGTGTGTGTAGTTGGGATGTAATGTTTATATACATCAATGTAAAAGGTAACCAAGGTTGATCTTTTGAGCCTTCTATATATAAAGATAGCATGAATGTATTATAGGGCATCAAATGATGGAAATTTATATCTTATAGGAGATTAAGACTTTTTTTTAATCTAAGGGATGTATAGTCCAGCTAGATGAATCCATGTTACCAAGGGAATTTTACTTAATTTCATCAGCAATATTATAACATTTTTCTAACCAAAATTGCTAGTCTAATTGTATTGGTAGGGTAGTGTAGAGCATTGTAAAACACTACAAAATAATTATGAAGATCTTTGTTTAATGCAAATAGGATAATTTTTGTTTACAATGGATATTTGAAGTAAATCAACTATATGTAGAATTCTTGACCTTCCAAAGTAGTTTGAATATGTAAATTTTGTTCTCTTGTTGGTTCAAATTTATTATTTCACTTCTTCTTGTAGGTATTGATTCTATTTCCAAATGGAGTAGGAGCTAGTGTTGATAGTGAAAATTTAAAAAAAAAATCAAATCTTACCTCTTGTCTTGTGGTAGAATAAGAACAAATTAGATATTTCCTTCCCTCATAATTCAACATTTCAATTTTGTAATAAATTCTTTGTGAACATAGGTTTATTATATATTCAATGAGTTTTGACAGAATGGTTTGTAGAATATGCATGTGTTGTAATTTTAATTTAATGAGATTCATATCAAGTGATACCACTTATTCTTATATTTAGTTGTATGCATAATTCTAATGTTCTACTAAATCCAGGTTGTATTATAAAACAACCCTTGGTCTTAGTGACTATCCTTGGAGTTGGTGCACTTGGGCATGATTTCTTTCAAATATTAACTATAATTTAATATATCCTTAATTTTACTATAGAATAACCTTAGGAAACACCCCCTATCCTACCAAAGCTTGAAGGTGAAGGAGAGACTTGTTCTCTCTCATGAATTGGTCCAATTAAGTACTACCAAGATCTAATTATAAGTCCAACCCATCACCTTATTCCCTTGCCTTAGGTATTGGTGTTACCTTTAGGATTTGTGGAGATGTGACTCTGGGAGCCAATAGAATGTTATATGCTCAAATGATAATGTTATGTGACGCTCAAATATATCATATCTAAAAGTGAATCAAGGTTTTTCCCTTTGTACAATGCCATGGTATGCAAATTAATATATTTCTTACTCAGTTTGAACTAGTTAGGAGGGAGTCTAAGTCATGCCCAATTTATAATTTGAATTTGAAAGTTCTAAGGGTCATTTTCATGCATACAAAATTGACCTAGGTAGATGAAGGGATAATATAAGAATCACAACTAGACCCTAGGCATAGTTGTAATAGATCATATATCAAAACTTTTAAATTTGGAAATAGGTAAATGAAATCACCTAGCTAATCTTGGTGGCCAACAAATAGATTTTTGTTTTGATCATTATTTTTTATCATAACTCAAAATCACAACTTCTATATGTTTAAAAAATCTAATGAATTCTAAAACTAGGTTGCTCTTAGAATTTTGCATATCAATCTTGTTGGTTCCCAAATGGGTTTACACTGCAAGAGGCAAAAACCAAGTTGATACTTCAAATATCTATAGAGAAGCCAACTCCAACTTTGGACCAACTGACAAGGATTCTTCAAATCCTTCTACACTTTGGGCTCTACATAACCCGGGAGGGTGATCCCTTAGTGAATTTTATGATCTCTGCACCGCACTCAACAGTTCACTAAAACAAAGAATATGATCTCATGTGCATGCTCAACAACAGGGAGAATGCTCAAGGGTGGCAAATTATTCAATGATCCTCAACCTAATTGGAGGATGAGACGGGTAGAATAGATAATAACAGACAAATGAATCAAAAAGTATTCTAATAATCAATAGTTTGTAACAAAGACAGATAAATGGAGCACAAAGCTGATTGAAAAGACTTTGAAAAGCTAATGACCAGTGCCTTATCCATTGGGGAGTCAAATTCATGAAATATAAGGTAAATTACAGTAGAAATAATATGATGGCATATTGATCTAAGAAACATTGCCTTACAATAAATCTCATCTACAACCCAATCCCAAAACTACTTATCAAAATCCCTGCACAAGCCCTACCACTCTACGATTTTATTTAAGCATTTAATCGACCCCTTGGATCAAAGCATAAACACAAATCACATACATCATAACAATGCACTGAAGGAAATAAACCCTTGATTTTTTTCATTCAAAAGATAGTAAAATCATACATTAGAGAGAAATAAAGCTTGGATTCAATTTTATTTATTCAAATGTTATATCTGCCATAAAACAGTATACAATTCAGTCCTTCAAAACCTACAGAAAGATGACACCAAACTTATTCTATTTTTCTCTGCAAAAGACTCTATACTTTGCTTATTCCACTTAAAACTTGCTACGAAACTAGAAGAGGAACCAAAATTCAGAACCCTTTCTAATGGCCTTTATAGAATAAAAGGGAGCAACAAGCTTCAGGGCAAGAGACACATGTCATCAGATGATTTACTCTCAACAATTAGGCCTAACGGGCCATATGCGATTCTGTCACAAAAAAATATTCCTTATCCATAAGCTGGCACCAATGATGAAATAAAATCAAAATTTTCAACTGAAAATTGATAGAAACAAAAGTGCTTGAGCCGTGCCATTATCACCTTGATACCTTCGGATGGAGTGTGAGATGTTACGTTCTGTCCTATAGAGTGTTTCCCTTCCCGAAAGGGAAAATGGATCCTGGCAAGAAGTAAAGTCGCCCCTGAATTAGAGGAGGGGCTTCAACCTTCATGCCTAGGATCAGAGAAAGTGGAAGGAGGAGCTTACAGGGAAACATAATATGTTGGGAAGGGGTAGCAGCTTCCATGTCGTCGCATAGGTGACTAGCTGCCGCTCCCCACCCAAAAATATCCTTATTTCATTCCCCTATGGGATCCTTCCTCAAATCGCCAGCCAACCAGTGGCATAGTAGAAGCACCAGATGTATCATGAGTGACATTTTCTAATAAGAAAAGGCTTTCGTGCCCCCTCTGACAATCCTTCACACTTTCACAACCTCTTTGACAATAAATAAACTCACACAGGAGAAAGAACACACATCTGGTATCACAAAGAACACAACAACTCCATGCACGATACTGCTCAAACATCATCTTCCTTGCTGATGAAAAACCACTCTCAGAAAATGAAGAGGTTTCATTTCTATTCTACCAATTGAGTCACCACCCCATTGTATTTATAATCAAAATCACTTCACTCAGTGATACTCATTCACGTGAAAAATCATCACTCTGGTGCTTTCTACCCACCCTGCCAGCTATGGACCCTAGAAATCATGCCTATCGAATACACTGCCTCCTGCTATGGATCATCTTACATGAATGATTTTGTTCTAATCTTATTCTTCCTTGATTGTACAATTTCCTCTTCAAAATCCCTGACAACAAGCAACCTCTAATTTCATAGAGAAGTCTGCGATTTCTTATCTCTAACTCAGAAGTTATCCAAATCCCTTCATGCCTCTGAAACCATCGTCCTTGCTTGTCTAATCAACCTCGACTCAGTAGAAACCTTCAAACTAGTTCCTTAAGAATGAGTCGTCATCCAAGTGTCCTGACTTGTCACTATCCTACTCCATGTCGACAAGCCTGCATTTTGTACGTTCTAACTTTCCTGCATGGGTGACAAAAATGCCTTTAATTACCTTTTAAATTTTTTGGTTTAAAACTCTGTCGTAGATCTTGCCCAGCCTGGCGAATCAAACGAATCACCAATGGTCAATCTGACATTGACCTTCCATCGTGGCATGTGGACCTATCAAAATATGTGGCATAGCAACTCCATGTCATCTTCTAGCCTAACACTATCAGTGGTCCCACCGCTGGTCCTCTCAGTTAGCCTAGGACACGTGGCATCGTCTCGTGATGCCGCAGTCCATAACCTTCTTGCATCTTTTTTCACGAGGTTACGAGGGTCGTTGGATCTGTTCATACTTTACCTTGCGGCCACAGTGCCCACCAATCTTTGCAAATTAAAAATTGAGAACCTTTTCACCTGGATTATAACATCGTCGTCCATTGAAGCATGTGCAAATTGATGGAACCATTAGTCGTTCATTCTTTACCCACTGGGACCTGGCAACATCAATGTTTTGAAGAGTCAAACCGCTAGCTCAACCTTCTCCACCGAGGGCACATGGCATCATCTCATGATGTCGCGATTCTTATCTTCCTTGCACTTTCAAGCGTGGGGTTGTGCGAACCATAGGATCTACTCAATCGTTAATATAAAAACCGAAATACTCAAAAGTTTAGACTTAGGAAACTATAAGGGCCGACCAAAGAATTGACTGCTAGGGAAATAACATGGCCCCCTCAAGGATAAACTAACCGTCAACTTTAAAACAAAAAGTAACACGGAAATAGAACAGTCTTAGGGTTTAAATAAAAGACTTAGACAAAACACATATACCCAAAACCCTAAACTTTGTGACAGAGAGCAATACTAATTCAAAATGACCAAAATCTTAAATAAAGTATGAAAAAATTTTGCATCGTCATTTTTTAGGACTATCAAATCCTAACCATGACAAGTTTGATCTCGAGTGTTGAAAATCTAAACATTTGTGCAAATTTGATTTATTTTGCACAAATTTGAACTAAAAGAATGTTGCAATGAATGGGCAAATGCTTACCTTCACCTTTTGTCTTTGAAATTGTCAAGGTGATGTTTATTAACACCTTTGGGAAGATTGCCAAATTGCTAAGGTCAAGTTCTCTTAAGTCAATCACCTAAATGAACCAACTTTACAATTCTAGGCGTACAAATGAAGACAACACGCACAAACATGTGAATGACCTATATGATTATGATATAGATTAAGATGATTTATGCCTTGAAATAAAATGTGCTTTGGTGCTTTTTCCTTATAATCTCCTATGATTTTTCTATGTCTATGTATGTATTATTGACACATTGATAGATTATAAATACCAAGACAATAACAATTTATAAAAATGTTTATTAAGTTCGCTTACGTAAAAAGGAAGCGAGAATTTTACAATTTAAGTATTAAATATAATAATTTTGGATTCAATCCCAAGCCACTTGAGATCAACCATGAGATACTCGAGATTGATCTTGAGACGCTTGAGATTGACTTACAATAAAAAAAAGTGCTAGCTTTGAGACAATGATCGAATGTATGAACTTTGGAGAAAATATAGACTAACAAATAATATGGAAATAGTGAATATTTGCATATTTGTATAAATAAAAATATAATGAAATCCCATACATAGAAATGGGTGTGAATATATATGCACTGAATAAAAATAAGCATTAAATTATAAACTAAGCTTAACGTAAATATATATTGCATGTTAATATATGATTGTATTAAGACATTATGAATGCAACATCCTTCATGGTTTCAATGTTATCAATGGAACCATATTGAAAGAGAGGAAAATTATTTTGCTAATTTTTGGGCTAAATTTGCTTCCAATCGTCACAATATCCATTTTGATACTAAAAGTGATCAAGATTACCTTATAAGAGATTTGGACAATGCCTTGAGTGATTTTGTGATCATTGATTTCAATGCTTCTCTAGATTCTTAATCTCTATTGGTGTTCACCTTGTTGTTGATGTTTGGTTTCTAGGATGTCGTTCCTACCAAATTTGTAAATCTCTTTGTTAATTAGGTTTCTTTTGTTATGATGGGCAAAGCCCACCGGAATTAAGTTCCTCACAACATTTTTTTTTCGTCAGCAAATTTTTTGTTTCTCCTAGCATCGCCATAATGAAGTTCCCAATATCTAGCGCTCTTACATCATTTATGTATGATTTCACCATGGGATCCGTCCGTTGTATGTCCATCAGTCAAAATAAATATAGAAGCACCAACGATGTGATCGCTTATTCTGGCTCTAAAACAAGGTTAGCAAACACGTGTTATTGACACTTCTGAAAAATCGCAACCGTTCTTTACAAAATCAACGGTGTATAACTATCATGTTACTGACATCCCTAGCACGACAGTTGTGTTTTTGAAACCAGAATAGCTGGAGGCGTGATGGCGATGGTGTCCTGCCTCTTCTCCTTCAAGCAACCCACCGTCATTAAAGCCACAACTCTTATGGTATCCAACACCAAAGGCGAAGCCTTTTCTGTCAAGCGAGATTCTACGACGTCCATAACTTTTCCTTCCTCATGTTTTCCAAGCACCCAAACAACCAGGTTCACATAATCAAAATTCCTGCTGAAGTCAATCACCTTCCGAAACGTCACGAGTTCAAGTAACACCACACCAAAACTGTAGACATCACTTTTATCAAGAAGCTGATAGTTTCTATAATACTCTGTATCCAAGTTCAACATGATTCCCTAAGCACAAGTAGAAATGTGAAAAAAACCTGGCTCTGCAAGGTGAGACAACCTAAAATCTGAGACTTTGGCATTCATATTTTAGTCCAGAAGAATGTTAGTGAATTTCACATCTTTGTGATAAATTGGGGAAAACCTGGCTCTGTTCCTTTTCTGTTGCCCAGTTTGGCTGTCTTTATAGCTACACTTGTTTCGTCTTTGAGGGTTCCCCTGTATACTTCGCCAAAGCCCCCAATTCCAAGCAATTGATAATTTGCGATGTTATTGGTGGTGTTGAGCATCTCTTTCCAAGTGAAGAGCTTCACCGGCTTTCCTCCATTGTTTACTGCTAGGATTTATGCCCTCTGTTTGGATAATTGGGCTTGAATTTCCATCTGCAACTTCTTTTTTTGGTAGAAGACCACAGAGAATGCTACGCACGCTCCCGTTACCACCCCTGCAATTGCATCTCCCACATGTTTAGTTGAAATGTTATAGGTTGCTTTTGAGTAGCCGGTAAACAGATGTTATGTAGTTGAATTCAGAAATAATGGATTGTAGGAAAATGATATTTTTAAATAGAAAAAAAAAGATAAATTAAGTTCGGGTATTTATGAATTTCATTTAATTATATTTGTAGAAATGATAATAGATTTTTTTAGTTCATGATATGCATTCTTTTATAGAATTATAGTATTATGAGACTATCTTGTATTTCATATAGGAACATTTAACTCTGCTGCAAATAAAGCGTACATACTTTATTTTCTACAAGATTTGAACTTGTGAACTCTCTTTCAAGAATAGAAGTTCTCCCATGAAAAGTAAATTCACATAATTTTTTCAATATGTCTTGAATCAGAAATTGTATAGGCAAATAATTGTTTTAATCTCTCAATCCTTAATTGGTATGCGTAGATGAATATTCCATACCTTGTTAATTAGGTTCAACACAAAGATATGAAGAATGGGACATTGATTTGTAAGATTAAAACATGAAACTTCTGCAATTCATGATATTAGTGTGACAATATTTTTGGATTTGATTATGTAAAAATTTAATTGTAACATTTCGGATCATACTTATGATCTATCATGAGAATGAGATGGTCAGATAAAAGAAATGAAAGGATGGTACTAGACCAAGAAACTAAATAGATGTAAGGAGAGGTGGAAGTATTCTATTAAAGTTGTAAACATTCTATTAAAGTTGCCTCTTGCTATTGCCATGTGAAAGTCCACAATTTCAATAGAACAAATTTAATCTATGATTTTAACATTTTTTTAGGATATTTTACTATATGCATAACCATTGCACCTCCTTTTGTTACAAGTGCTAGTTTAACATAAAAATACAAATTTCTTGTATTCTCATAATTACAAAGATTTATATCATGTCTATAAGATTAGAAGGTTTCTCCTCTTATTCTTATTAGTCTATCTTGAATCAATTTTATTTTCCTATCTTCAATCAATTTAAAATTTAGAATTCTTTGAAACTATTGTACTAGGAGTCTTCTAAGACTAACAGATTTAATACATAATCATTTAAAAAAATATATTCTATTACCATTATATTAAAAAATATATTTTATCAAAATAAAACTAACATTATACCTTTATATAATTTATTATTTATTTATATTACCTATTTTACAAAACCCGGCTTAAGCAATCGTCACAGAGATCTGAACCAGCAATATTTTCTCCTCTATTTCGATAAATTTAATATGAGCCTATACAAAAGGAAAATAAAATGCTCTCTTTAGTATTACCATACAAATCCAGATTTCCCCTGAACCTGAAACCCTAATCCATGCTCTGCCCTGTTCTGGAAACGGAACCGGCACACAAGTAACCTCATTATCCTCTCCTGCAATAGATGATTTATGTCACAATCCCTGGCCAGGACTTCTGCATTTAACATAAATCTGAAAGATCAATTTATTCGCTTCCCTTTCGACAAATTTAACATAGCCGTGCCAAAAAGAAAAGATAATAGTCTTATTGGTATTACTGTACAAATTTGGGTTTCCACTAAACTTGAAACCCTAGTCCATGTCCCAGCCTGCTCTCAAGATGGGACTGGCACTCAAATAAAATTGCTTGAAATTGCACATAGCAGTCTTTTTCAAAAGCACACAGCAGACTTGCTCAACATATAACGCAAGCGTTGGGGTTTTCCTCACTGACAGCTCTGGAGTCATAGCTGGGGGGAACATACACAACTTCATATTTTGGAGCTTCTGCTTTGTTCTTCTTTGCATCGCTCTCAGGCTTCTTCTCCTCCTTCTTCTCGCCCTCCTTTTTCTCCTCCTTCGCAGGCCCCACGCTCACCAACTCTGCGGAGCTAAATTTCCTGAGTTTAGAGGTTAAATACACAGGGTCCACATCCCCTATTACAGTCATCTTCTTATCCTTCATGTCCACCGCCACAGAATCCACCCCTGCAACACAAATATTCATCAGAATTTGCAGTAGAACTAACTTTACATGTCAAGGATTGAAAGCAAAAAGGAAGAGGTTTTATACCTTGGACACCTGCAACCATCTTGAGGGCCTTTCTCTTTCTGCTTTCATCCTCCAGAGCCAATTTCAGCACTATTTTCTGCACAATATAACCGTTAGCTAGCTACAAAAAGCATTCCAATCAGAACGTAAAGATCAAGGGAGAGAAAAATGATAGTTACCTTCATTCTTACAGGGCGATGAAGAATTTCAAGATATTTTTAAGTGTTTGATGTGCGAATCTATGCCAGAATGGAAAGAATTCATCGTAGGAGGGACGGAAGAATGAGCATACATATAAAGAAGCGTGAGAAGGCAAGTGCAAGGGAGGGAAGGAAACAACTTGTGAAATCCCGCGTGGTATGAGGAGAGAGAAAATGCTTTGTGTTACTTACCAGCCTAGTAACAGGTGGCTCTTCTATGAAAGGTCTAAATCCACGGACGCGCAAATGGGCATTTCCAAACGAGCTCTCACGCAAGGAAGAATTGGACATATTTGGACTTCTATTTGACTCCATTCTCAATAGGAATATTTCTTTGACTAAAATTACCATCAATTGCATTAGAGAATGAATGAAGGAATTTAAAAATGTAAATGAGATCAAAGTAGTTTATGGGATCTATCGATAGCGCACATTTCAAAAAATCAGGTTATCAGGATTTTAAACATTATGTAATCTTTTCTCAAGATTTGTTTTTTTGCAGTAAATTTTGATCAATAGATTTGTTGTTTTTTCGAGTTTTGTTTCTTTAGACAGAGAGTTTAAATTGTCCATTTTCAAAATGTCTTCATAGGTGGTATAGATGTCATTGTATGTCAGGCATTCCATGACAAAATGTTGTTGTCTCTAGTGCTTGTGTGTTGCAAAATAGGCATATTCTTTTTTCCCATTCTTCTTTGGGTATCATCCATCTACCTATTTCACACCTCAAGTGATGAGAGCCGGTTCTTAATTGAGCCATTAGCATTTTTGCTTTCCATTTAATATTCCCTCCTATCTAGGTTTTTTTTTTTCATGGTCTCTTGTGGGGTTGAATCTTGTGATATAATAGACTTTGTTACGTCCATCTTGTTTTGTCCATAAACTACTCATGGATTTTCGCTTCATGATTTTTTTTGTTTCTTCATTGGTCTCTGGGCTCTTGTATACTCATGTCCCATTTTTCCATCCATTTGTCATTTTGTTTCATCCATATGTTCTTCCTTCTATCTAGTCTTTCCTTCGTAATCAACTTGGGCCAACAATGTTTTTTTCCATATTTTGAGTCTTCTTTAGAAAACTTACCAAACAAACCATCGTTGAAGCTTCCAAATGATAGGTGTTAGTTTCTACCAATAGAATCTCATATGGGACAACGGTTTTGATTTTAAAACTACTTATGATTAGATGTTTTTGAATTCTTTCCAATTGTCTCCAAATTGGAGAACACTCCAGGTAAGCGTTGAGAGTATTCATTAGAGTTTTTCGTTTTAATTATAATTATTAATTGGTTTCTATGATAGGATAATAAATAAGGGTATATCTAAAAAAAAAAATTGTTACCGAATAAAGTTGAAACATGTAATACAAAAGAATAAAAGTCTAAAAAATGAAACTGCAATAAGAACACTAGAAAAACTTAGACCTATACATACAAGGTTAATACGACCAACAACAACACTACTAAAAATTAAATCCACTTAAGCACAACTAGAAAAACTACTAAAAACTAGAGGACAAATATTAAAAAATCTTAGATATAATAAGATAACCAACCCAAACATAATAGATTTGACCAACAACAAAACTTTTTAAAGATACAATTGATAGAGCATTAAAAAACCATTACAATATAAACTCAAATTGTCTTTGAAGTTGTCTAGCACAAAGAATATCTTTATCGCGAAGCAACAAAAATTGATGCTTGATTTCTTCCAACAACTTGTGATAATAGACATCATTCTTTAGCTGCAAAATAGAGAAACAAATTGTAGCTCATGATGTTAGAGTAGAACCTAACCTAAGAATTTCCATTTCTTGGTGCAAAATGTGATTTGAAAACATGGTTGAACATCTACTTTTTCAAATATTAAGCAAAATAGTTTGTCTCATAGTATCAAAAATAACATTATTATGAATGTCATAACCCAATAAAGCTTTTTTCTCAACCCAAAATATTTTTTTGTATTTAACTATATAACTGTATATTTAACATTCTTTGTTACTAAAAAATAATCATAAGATACCAACTTTCTAAAACTTGGAACCTTAAAGTTTTAAGTTTTGTCATTATTATAAAATCCATCAAACCCCATGCTTATAGTAATATAGAGATGTTTTAGGAAGCCCCCTCAATAGGATTGCAACCTAATAGAGTCAAAAATAAATAAAATTGGTCATTAAATCAATGGTATATAAAAGAGGCGGAAGTTAAATTGGCTCCAAAATAGCCAAATCGTACATCGTGTTATTGATCGCTTGGAAAATCGCAGTCGTAGCTAGCAAAATCAACGATGTATAATGTACGACTAACTTTCGTGTTATCCACTTTCCGTGCAAACATACCATGTTTTTGGAACCATAATAGTTGTGTCCTATGAAAGATACATATTACTATCACATATAAATTTGGTCTACCCAATTATAAGATCGATACACTCCAAAAAGGCTTTAGAAAATAAACCCAAAAAAATTGATAAGAGAGATTTCGTTAAAAAAATAACTTAAAATGGAATTAAAGAAAAAACCATCAATCAAAAAAATCTTGATATCGCACTAAGACAAAAAAAGATTAATAGTAATCTTAATAGAAAAATCTTTCTCCTTGCGATTATCCAAATCATTTTGAACCCTAATAACATCAACTAGAAACATCTTTATTTTCAAAATTAATGACAAATGTCACAATGATTAAAAAAAACATCATTCATAGAATATAGAAATATCTTCCCACAAACATCTTTATTCCATGTTCACTCTCAAAACAAAAGAAAATTGGGCTCAATTGTGCTCCTTTACATTTAGGGATTGAGAACCAAAACAATAGCAGGGAAGAAGTCCTAATTAAAATTTAAGAGTCAAAAGATAAAATATCTTATATGGAGATCACTATGCAATTCTAGATTATAGCTGACCCTCCAACTAAACCTTTAGCTTCTTTTATTGAAACACCCCATTTTCTACGTCCTTAGAAAATTTTGAAATTATCAATACTCATAAATTTAGTTTCATGTAACAAAATAATATCTAGATTAAAAAATTTCAACCCTTTAAAGATAAAGATTTTTGGATGGGATCTAAGGAAAACACCTTCACTAATAAACCATAGTTTTCTTGGTTTCCTCTAAAACAACCTCTTGTTGAGCTTGAATACTAATTACAATCTCTGTCATTATATAAAAAGTAAAATACTAATTAGGTCTCCCTGTCTTATTTTATCCAAAAACTCCCTTTCTCTTTATTTTTATTTATTTTTTAAAATTTTCATGAATAAGACACAATCTTTCAAATATTCTAAATGGGCTTGTTAAATCCTTGATTCTTTTTCGTGGAGAAGTGAATTGGTGGGATCTTATCTCTTTCCCTTGATACTATGATTTTTAATTATTTTCAAATTCTTGTTTATTGAATTTTCTTTCCTAATCACCTTTCAATTCATAATTTTCAAGTAGTTCCTTTGAGGTTGTCCCTCCATTCTAATTGTGTAGTTATTCTTTGTTAACTTCATCTTTCCTAGAACCTAAGGATAGCTCAACATTCTTTTGGAATTTATGAGAAGCTAGCTCTTTATTTTTAAAATTTTATTTCTTATTTGGAATCATTAATTCTTCTTTTATTTTTTTCTCCTTATGAAGACTACTAGAAATATTAGGACTTTCTTGAACGTAATGGCTATATTAATGACATCCTCTACATCTAAAGGGAAGACTTCCATAATCAAGTGCCTAAGACATTTCAAAATATCTTGCACAAAGAATAACATTTTTTGGAAGAGGAGAAGAAAGATACAGTTCAACACATATTTTACTATAGGTAGATTGCCCATGCCAATGAAAAGGTCTAAATATATATATGACCTTTTTCAAGGAGCCAAAAATTATCTCAAAGACATAGGAAAACCAAAACTGTTGGGGAAGATCATACATTCAAACCCAAATTGGGGTTACTAATGGGATTTTCTCCAATAAGTTCAAACCAACAAATCAATGCTTCATAAAAGACATACATTTCAAAATAAATAAGGACCTCCTCCAAAAGCTCCATCTTTATTAAATTCACTAGCAAACAAATTCGATGAAGTACCCTTTAGCATAAGATTAGATTTCATATCCATCTTGAGTCTTGCAATCCTTTCCTATAAAAACCAATATTCCCTTCAAAAACATTTGTAAGTGTTCTATTGTTGGATATTTGTTTTTGTGTTGTCTACTTGGGAAAGATGCAAAGTGTTGAGATCTCTCTTTTTAGTATCTTTCATATTGACCCAAAAAGACTCTTATTGATCATCTAATGTGCTCTTCTTTCTTTGTGCTTGTAGTTCCACTACATTTGGGGGATAAGTTCAATTCATTACAGTTATACTTAATATACATTATTTATCTTATGCGCATACTGACCCCAATTAGTGGATCCCTTGTGTGCTCTCTCTTTGTGTCTTGTGAACTATCATTTTTTATTTGCTCATGCTTGGGGGAATTTCATTGTTGTGATGTGCTTGTCTTTTGGATGCATGTATGCTACCTTAAAGAAATTTCTTCTAGTAAGGTGTATGCAATCGCTTTAACGTGGGGCATATACTCCACTCTTTGTTACACTTTGTGCACACACCACAAGGTTTGGTTTGTACATTTTTATATCACACCACATGACATGTTTGGTGCATGCTGCAACACCCATTATGTAGTTGATCTTTGTTTCATATTACTTTGCAATTGGAGGCTTTCTTTTGTAATCTTCATGCACCAACTTTTCAGTTCAATTTTTTCTTTCCTAACATGACTCGTAGTAAGCATAGCCTTACTATGCCAACATAGTCACGCTCTTCTTTTTTTCTCTCTTCTCTTCATGTGTTTCTTCTTTTATTTTGATATTAGACTAATAAGATCCTAAGTCCCTGGGGGTGTGGGGTGTCTTTCCTTTTTAATATCTTTATGAAATATTTTCAAAGCTATATTGTACTTTACTCAGAGTATGATTATATTTTCACGATACCACTAAACTAGGGCCTAAATGTAGCATCATAAATTGTATCCTTATACAATTTCATACTCAATTGGGCCTCACATTGGCATTTGTGCCTTCTATTCCCTTATCTTGTCAAAATCTACTCACACCAACATCATATTTACAGTCCTCATTTTTTGTTATGCTCTCTAGTTCTTGATCTAGCCCAGGTAGACTCGACAAGGGTGCCTAGCACCCTTTTCCTCCTAGATAGCGATGCCTAGTGCCCTTTTCTAGACTAAAAGGGCCCAATCTTGGACCCTCTTATGGTCAAACATTTTGGGTGGGAATATATCTCTCATGTCGACCTTCTTAATTTCAAACACGTTTCATGGGTTGAGGTATAAAAGAAAGTCTTATCCCCTCATTTGAGACATCTCTTAATTTCAAATTAAATTCCTATCAAGAAAATTCAATTAAGCAAACAATCAAGCATCATTAGACTAGTGAATGAGAGGTCAAGTATTCAGATTTCAAGAATTCAAGATGGTATCCATGATCAAGTTCTTATGAAGACATCCATAGATTCCTACATTACAACATTGACCTTTTCATGAATACTTCAAAGAAAGATTCATAAAGGTATAACATTTCCAATTCAACATTTTAAAGTTTAGATCTAGCCTATGCACTTTCAAGGCATACTTTCACTTTCATTTCAATTCATCACAAGGTTAAATCCAAACCTAGGGTTTGACCTAGGAAAACCCTTATCAACCCAAAAATATTTTTCCCTCTTATTTTTGCAACTAATAAGATCTAAAGATGGAAATGATATATCTAAGAAGAAAATATTGAGATGCACTAGACCTAATTTTGAAGAACCAAAAAACCCTAGACAATGGCAATGGGAAAATAGTGTTCGACACTTTATTGATGGGTTTTTCAAGGGGATACTCAAAGCAACATTATGATTCCCAAAATATCTCATTTGTTTGCATCTAATAGCTTTGGACAAGGACACCTAGAATCATTGTACCTGTAGTCACATAAATTTGTCCATTTAATTAAATGAATATTTAGTATTTATTTGATTATTTAACCATCAATCAATAATTAATTAAATTAATATATTTAATTAATTCATCTTAACCATCTTCTCCTATTAATTAAATAAATTATTCAATTTATTTGATTTAATTCACTTAACCAAATTCAGACCATTAATTAAATAAATAAATCATATTTATTTAATTAAATCTTCTCTCACATTTAAATAAATTAATATTTATTTAAAATCCCCCAAAATCTCATCTCTCACATTTAAATAAATTAACATTTATTTAAAATCACCTTTATCCTCCACCCACTTGCATTTTCCTACAAATGCAAGTTGCACAACTATTTTAAATAAATTATTTATTTAAAATCCTATTTATCCTCACCCACTTGAAACCTTTAATGGTTTCCCTTAAAGTCTTCAAACTTAATGGCTTCCCTTAAAGTCTTCTTAAGACTTTAATGGTTTCCCTTAAAGTCTTCAAACTTAATGGCTTCCTTCTAGAGTCTTTTTAAGCCTTTAAAGGTTTCCCTTAAAGTCTTCAAGCATTTAATGATTTATCTTCCTTTTTCTCATTTAAATAAATTAATATTTATTTGAAATGCAAATTACACCATTTAATTGAAATGAATGATTTTATTTTAATTGAAAATCCCAAAATTCCTCCCACTTGCATTCTCCTACAAAATCCACTTGCATGCCTAAATCCCTTCTAGATTCTTCTAACTCTTTCTAATTATCCTAATCCTATCCTAATCATTGTCACATTCCTAAATAAAAGGAAGTCACTTCTCAAAAACCTCCAAAGTCTTCAATAACCATTAAAGGCTTTATGTCTTCAAATGGTTAACCTCTAAAGTCTTTCAAACCATTAAAGGCTCTTACACAACTATTTATGGTTAACTCACCTTTTACCTTTGGTTAGAGACTTTCCTCTAACTTAACCATCCTTTTGACTCATGGGTCTCTTCAAAACATTTATTTCTTTGACTAAGGTAACCATTTAACCCTTGCACATTCATTTATACATGAGTTGCACAGAGCATCATTTGGTGAACCCGACGTGAATCCAACACAAGATTTCTCTACAAAACTACTAACTTTTTTGTTTAAATTGGCACACAGGTTGCGCTTTAGCGCTTTCGTGTTAAATAGCGCTTTTTTGTTTACATAGAGTGGCGCTATTGTAACAGAGAGTTGTAATTTTTTTTATTGTAACCGAAAATCAAAACCTAGGCTTGTAGAAGCCTACCAATACCTCATTTTATTTTATTTTTTGGAATAACTGTTTGTTTGTTTATGCAGGATTGGAGGAGTTAGATTAGAAAGCATTGAATTCTTTCTTTCACTTTGTTTTCAAAGTTGGATTAAAACAAATTCATTGTCTCTTTTGGCTTAAAAATTGAACCTAACATTTTCATTTTGGATCATAAAAAGAATCACATCTTTAGTTTTGGTTTGTAAAAAGAACCCCACTTGCAAATTAAAAAGAACCACAAACTTCAAAGTTTATTTGCAAGTTAGGAACAATCTTTATTTTGGTGCTTAAAATCAACAACACAACTTTCATTTCTTGCATCAACTTAAGGAAATTCACAATCAACATTTCATTTTGGGGCCAACTAAAAAGAACAAGCCATTTTGTTTTCTTCAAAGTTCAAAAACGATTTTACTTCAAGCAAAAACGTGTTTTTCAATTTAGTTGACCAAGATTTCAAGTTCCTAGATTACAACACATTTTGCCATTGAAGGATAAAAAGAACACCATGACTGTTGGAGCAACATCTCCAGATAGTTAGATCACATTGCAAATGATGAGTTAAAAAGAACAAGTATCTTTTATGTTTGGCACACTTGTGCAAAGTTTGTTGAGTGGTCCTACTTCTAACACACACTATCCTCTCCCTTGGCTTTCGTGGTCCTAGGTGCAAGAGAAAAGTGTTAGTAACACTCAAAGTTTATATTTTTAAGAGAGGCCTGCTAAGAGACACATCACTCTTAGGACGACCTCACGTGGTAAATCCTTCGAGACACTATAGAAATCAAGTGAGAGCGAAAGTTGTAGCCTTGGGTATAGCTATTCCTACAGTGTAACTTGCCGAAAGGACAAATGGGCCCCACCACAAGTTACAAGGCTCTTAAGTGAGTCACTACAGAATGAACTTATGTCCAAAAACATAAAACATTACTAAACACCTTTAAGTAGTAGCCCACCCGTTCTATTGATTGAGGATATTTGTGAGAAATTCAGTGCAAGAGCATAGAAGGTTTTGCTCCCAAGATACTCACCATACATATTTCCTTGAGTAGAAACATAGCTTTTTGAAAAGCCACTTGTGGCTTGATGAAAGTGGTGACTCCCCCATCATAGGGATCATCTATTTGTTATGCTCATGCAAGATTTAGTATATCACATCCTTACCTGCCACGGTGGGATTCATAAGGTATGTAGTACCAAAGTCAAAGAAATATCGAGATGTGGGCTGAACTTATCGCAACTGGCCATTTGACCTTAGGGATAAAGAGTGTTTGAAGTGTTTTCATTTTGAGTCAAGACCAAGTGCAAATTGAGCTGACTTCAGGGTTTGGAAAGAAAAACACCTAAAATACACTTAAAGGAAAGGGTCATAAAAAGTCCAAGGATTGGGTTGATCTAGACCCATACTCATTTGTGCCTTTGAGGCAACATGCTTGTGTTTGTGTGCTTGCTTTGTTTTCTTGTCAAATAAACATCATAAAATCCAAAATTTCAGAACAAGTATTCATCCAACCAAATATTTTTAAAACAACCAAAAAGATCAAAAACAAAGAGAAGAGTATCAAAATATATGACCATTCTTCACATCTTGAGAAAGAAGAATCTTCATCAACACATCAACTTGAAAAGAAGACCCTTGAGCTCAAAGGCTTTAATCAAAAGGCAGAAATTCTTCTATCTAAATAGACAAATCTTTGTCTCTCATAGAGCTTTTTTGCATCACATGCGCCTTTATCTTCAAGGAAAATCAAACGAATTTGATCCAGAATCATTGAACCGTAGAGCTTTTATGCAATATAGAGCTTTGAGTTATCACAAAAACCAAGGAGGCAAGATCAATCCCAACTTCTTCCCAAACATTTGTATCACATACAACATGGCTCGAGAAATGCCACCAACACCTGAAAGGGAAGAGGTAGAATTTGTTCCATTTGTGACACAAAGCTTTATTGAAGTTAAACATTTCATCCATTTCTCACCTTCACTTCATCACTTCATTTCAACTCTCAAAACATTAAGAGGTTCTTGTCCTAAATTCTCTTTTGGATATTGCTTGAATCAACACAACAAATCACTTTTTATATTGTTTCTACATCTAGGATAAGCTCATCCTAAGAGACATATCTATGCATGTTAAAACTAGTGTATGAGTGAATCCTCTCATTACTAGGTAGTTAAGTCTGTAACACATCTTAGATTTCTCTACACCTTATCACATCAAACCTTATCAAACACAACAAGCAATTCAAGAAAGAATTTTGGTCATATCTACCTTTAAGTGTTAGAGATCCGTATGCAAAACACTTCACCAACCATAAATCTTTCATTTCATCAACAACTCATCATCATTTTCACCCAACTTTAACAAAAGCTTGTAAACAAAATGGCCCAAACCCGATCACGGTCAAGGCAACGAGAAATAGAAATTGAAGAAGAAGAAGAGGAAAATCTCAATGAATTTCAAGAAGCACTTGGAGGAAATGCGAATGAAAAAAACCCAAGTACTCCTACTCTTGTGACAATAGAAGGGGCACAACACAACCCTCTCTTTAACAAACTTTTTGATGAAATACTCAGGAGTAATGCTGATGCTCACTTTTTAAGACTTGCTCAAGAAGGAGCTAAACTCCCCTCTGACTTTGATCTTGCACAACTAAGACAAGCATCAGAACAACATAGTTGCAATGAGGATGATAGAGGTAGAGATCGCATCAGATATAACATTCCTCAAGGTAATCCACCACCTCCTCCTCCTCCAAATGACATAGAGATGTTGCGGCAACAAATTGAAAATCTCGCCCAACAACTCCATAGTGGTGTGAAGACTAATCAATTCTCACTTAATGACATTTGTCCCTATCCCTTTGATAGGAATCTTTATATGCCACCTTTTCCACAAGGGTTCGAAACACCCAAGTTCGAAAAGTATAGAGGAAAAGGAGATCCTCACGGTCATGTCAGAGAATTCCATTTAGCATACCTCGAAGTGGCATACAAGGATACATACCTAATGCGCCTTTTTCCCTAAAGCTTGGGAGGAACAACCATATCATGGTTTTCTCGATTACCAGGTGGCATTAGGACATTTGAGGAACTCATCCAGAAGTTCCTAGCACATTACTCACATAACATTGAACGTGATATCACCATGGCTGATCTGTGTAACACTAAACAAAAACCAGGTGAACTTTTCTCAGTCTTCCTGCAAAGATGGCGTCAGATGTCTAGCAGACATTCTCTTCAATTACCTAAACAAGAACTAGTGGAAATATTTATTTCCAACTTAAACAAAGAAATGGAATTTCACCTAGACGTAAAAGCCACAGATTCTTTCAATGATATGATCACCAAAGGCTTGAAATGTGAGCGGGCCCTCATCAAGAAAGGACTTATCAAAATCTACAATGAGCCAAAGGATGACCCTCGTCCATGCTTCAACAGTGACAAACCAAACTTCTGGAACAAAAACAAAAATGTCGTCAATGACGGGGTTGTGGATGCCAGAACTATCAAAAGTGCAAAACCTGTGGTTTGATTTGCAGGATAGAATCCCCCACCCAAGACTAACACAGTTGCTCCTCAAAATCAAGGCCGAATCACATCTCAAGATGGACCTAGACAACGTCAACCAAAACCAAAGTGAACGTACACTCCCTTAGGGGAACCCATCGAAACAATGTTACGACAATTGGTTTCTCAAAACTTGGTAACCCTACCCAAAACATCAAACTATGAACCGCAAGTCAAACCTGCATGGTGGAGAGATACTGAACACTGTGATTTTCATCAAGGAAAAGGACACAAGACAAGCAATTGTCATCGGTTAAAAGATCTTATTCAAGATCTTATTGACCGAGGTGATATTGAAATCGATGGGCATGACCCAAAGACAACAAACAATGATCATCTGATGTTCAAAAATCCACTTCCATCACAAGATCAAAGGGGTCCTTCCACTTCCAGGAGAGGCACTGATACCGGTGATTATATGCAAGCTGCATATAATTACACTGTAAATCACCTGTATGATGCCAGTGAACAAATTGCAACTATTACCATAAAAAATCCACCCATTTCTGATTGCAATGTTGTTACACGTCGTGGAAAGATCACCATAAAAGCAGCTCCACAAGGCACCACCTCCATACCAAAGCAGTACAATCTTGTGGAACAATTAGACAAAATGCCTACACTGATATCCATTTTAGAGTTATTGCACCTATCTTCGTCTCATAAAACAATCTTGGATCAAGCTCTCCAAGAGGCATCAGTCCCTGCTAACTTGAATACAGATCAGTTCCAAGCCATGGTTGGAAGTCTAAGATCATCCCCTTGTCTCACTTTTTCCGAAAGTGACAACTCTTCCTTCCAACAAACTCATAACGCCTCACTACACATTGAAGGATTTATCAACCAGCATAGGATCAAGCGAGTCTTGATCGATAATGGAGCAGGCCTGAATATTTGTACACTACAATTGGTCACAGCTTTAGGATATGCCATTGAATCAGTGGATCCTCGCAAGAAGATCACAATCAAAGCTTATGATGATGCAGAGCATTCATCTAAAGGAGTTGTTGTATTACCAATCCGAGTGGGCCCTGTGGTGAAGCACATCATATGTCAGGTTCTGGACCTTTCTCTGCCATACAATTTGTTGTTGGGGAGACCTTGGATACACGCCATGCAAGCCATTCCATCCACTTACCATCAGTGTATCAAGTTCCCACATAATGGTGTAGAAATCACAATCCTGGGTGATGCAAACCCCTTTGCATATTGTCATAACATAAGTCATCAACCAGAGATTACCATTCCCAACAATAGAGAAGCCATCTCCTCCACATCATACGTAAGTCCAGCTTCCCTCTCTAGTTCAAACACTATTATACCCAAGCAAGAAAAGCTCAAGATGAAAATTGCAAAGGAGGGTCTGAGAGAATACAATTTAAACCAACTCTTTTGTGTTGGACAAATTCCTGCTTCTCCTAAAACACATGGAAAACCTCAACAAGTACTTCAAACGATACTTGTTAAACCAACATGTGCGTTGACACCTTTCATTCTTGGAAAGAGTCAAGAAGAGGAAACCAAAGATGAAGATGTAGTAGAATGGATCTATAAGGATCCTATCACCACTGACATTCCACAAGCTCAACTTCCCATAGATCAATATGGCAAAGGTCTTCTCATTATGCAAAGAATGGGATATGATGGTCAAAGTGCTTTGGGCTATTGTAAACAAGGGCGACATGAGCCACTACTGCCGGAATTGCAACCCAAATACAATGCAGGCTTAGGCTTTCAAAAAGAGATCTTTCCTAAGCTCAGATTCAAAGGGAAACCCATCAAACCACTGTATCAACCTACTACAAAGAGACCGCCCTTGATTATAAAAACAACACCCCAGAACATCACAATTGTCCCATTGAAACTAAAGATCCCATCAAAATCGTTGGCAACGCCAGTCATCCCATCAATCAAACCAGCAACACCATTAGTAGCAACATCAAAGACACCCCTAGCAACAACAATTGTACCCGAACCCACCGCAGTATCTATGACATCAACAGTTCTAGTAGAAGCAACAAAGTCAACGCTACCAATGTTACCCGTATCAGATTCATTGATCCCCATAATCCTTCCTACAACACCGATCATACCTGCAGTATTTGACTCAAAGGATATCCCAATACGGTACAGTGACCGGTTACTAGAAAGTGACTCAGAAACCGACTCGCATGAGTGGGAATTTGATTCAGTACAGCTTAACACTTTAGATGAGGAGGACACATCACTACCTCCACTCCGCAAAGACATCCCTGTTTATGGAGAAGCACAGATAAAGACCTCTTGGGTTCTTGAGCTGGAAACTTCTTCCACAGACCCTACGTCTCATCCTACGCCTAATTCTGACAGGGAGAGTACCATCAATGACCTTCACCACAACATATTAACCCTCACTGATACATCTAACAAACTTAACCTAATCGACGAGGTAATGCCCATTATCCATCTTGAACTCATCGAATGGAACCAACCTAATCCCCCATGTCTTGACCACTTCCAAAATGATGAAGTGATCATTGACTTCTTGGACTTACGGGATAACATACCAAGCAGGGATCACAAAACTGGATTCACCATAGAACTTAATAGCACAACATACTTTAGGGCAGATGCCAAACCTTTCAGCTGCAAAAATATAACAATAAAGCATGGATCTTCCAGTGAAAACCACACTATGGCATTGTTTGATCCTACAAAAGTAAAAAGAAAGAGCGTATCCAATGGTGAAAACCTCTCTAAGATGCTTGAGGATGAAAGGTTTGACATCCTTCCCTGTAGCACACAACAGGAATGATCAACGATTCTCATTGAAGAAACCAAAAAATACAATGTGGGGACTCCTGAAACTCCTCACCTCATACATCTGGCATCTCTTTTAACTTCAGAGGAATAGCCCAAGTTTTTTGAATTCTTCCAGAAGCGCTAGATTAACTTCGCATGGTCATATGCAAACATACCTGGACTTGATCCTGATTTAGTCATGCATCACCTCATAGTAGTAGAAGGAGCCAAACCTGTCAAGCAAAAAATTCGTAAGATGCATCCTCAGATAGCAGTATTAGTCAAAGCTGAACTCAAGAAACTTCTAGATGTTGGCTTCATTAGACCCATTGATTATGCAGATTGGATATCCAACATTGTGCCTGTCGGCAAACCAAAAGGGGGCATCCGCATTTGTACTAACTTCAAAGATCTGAACAAGGCATGTCCTAAGGATGACTTTCCCCTACCAAATATCGATATCATAGTGGACCTAACAGTAGGACATGTCATGCTTTCACTCATGGATGGCTTTTCAGGGTATAATCAGATAAAGATTGCACCAGAGGATCAACATAAGATGACCTTGACATGTCCATGGGGAACATACTGCTGGAATGTAATGCCTTTTGGTCTAAAGAATGCAGGAGCGACCTATCAACGAGCAATGACCACTATCTTCCTTGATATGATGCACACCATAATGGAAGATTATGTTGATGACTTGCAGGCAAAATCACTCACAAGAGAAGGTCATTTGGACATATTAGAGAGAATCTTTGATAGACTAGAACAATATCATGTTCGACTCAACCCAAAGAAATGTGTCTTTGGAGTAACCTCAAGGAAGCTTCTCGGATACATTGTCTCAAGCAAAGGTATTGAGGTCGACCCAGCAAAAGTCAAGGCAATCATGGACATGCCACCACCAAAGAACATCAGTCAGCTAAGGACATTACAAGGGCAACTCCAATCCATACGAAGATTCATTGCACAACTGGCGGATAAGTGTCATCCTTTTACACACCTATTACACAAGAACATACGCTTTCAGTGGGATGCCAGATGCCAGCAAGCATTCCAGATGCTTAAAGACTATCTCATGAATACACCATTGTTGATCCCACCAGATCCGAGCAGACCTCTATTACTCTATATATCTGCAACAAGTACCGCATTGGGTGTATTATTGGCACAACATAATGCAGAAGGGAAATACTGTGTTGTTTACTACATCTCTCGCACACTGGTTGCCTATGAACTCAATTACACCCCTATTTGGAGAGCTTGCCTAGCAGTAATCTTGGCAACCACTAAATTGAGGCACTATCTGTTAACACACAAGGTACAGCTCATTGCAAAGATTGATCCACTCAAATACTTACTCAGTAAAGCAGCATTGATAGGTCGCTTGGCCAAATGGGTGATGATTCTAAGTGAATTTGACATCAAGTATGTGGACCGTAAGGCTATCAAAGGGCAAGTTATTGCCGATCAGTTGGCCGATGCACCCCTCATAGGCGATCATCCCCTCATTTCCAATTTTCCAGATGAAGAGATATTCATGATCACAGAGGTACAACCATGGAAGATATACTTTGATGGTTCATACACTAGGCATGGCTCAAGGGCAGGCATTCTGTTTATCACACCTCAAGGTGATAGCATCCTGAAGTCTTATAGGCTCACATTTCCATGCACAAACAACATAGCTGAATATGAGGCTTTGATCACAGGACTCGACCTAGCCATACAATGGAAGTTACAAGAACTCCAAGTATATGGTGACTCCCAACTAGTCATTCGACAAGCAACCGATGAATATCAGACCAAGGATGACAAGCTCATGCCATACAAGCAAATGGTGAACAGTCTAAAGGCATCATTTACTACTATCACCTTTGAGCAGATACTTAGAGATCAGAATCGAGCCACTGACACTATGGCTACTATTGCATCTCTCCTTGATCTTCCGAAAAATTCAACACGCTATGAGTTCTTGGTCGAACAGCTTTGGATTCCCGCTTATGATATCCCCGAATCTGAGATGATATGTCGCCTTGTCGGTTCCGAATCCCCATGGTATGGTGAGTTTTACACCTATCTCCACGATCACACCCTTCCTCCCAACCAATCAAATAACCAACGTAAAACTTTCATTCGTCAAATCACTCGATATACCATTATTGTTGAAACCCTATACCAATGCAGTCTTGATGGTACTCTCCTTCGATGTCTAGAACAAGATGAGATAACAAAGGCCTTGGAAGAGGTACATGAAGGAATTTGTGGGACTCACTCAAGTGGTCCGTCACTAGCCAAGAAACTCCTATGTAATGGATACTATTGGCCATCTATGGAAAAAGACTCCTACTACTTTGTCAGAAAGTGCAAGAAATGCCAAGTCCATGGAGACCTGATACATGCACCAACATAGGAACTACAACCAATTACAATACCATGGCCTTTTTGTCAATGGGGCCTTGACCTTGTGGGTAAAATTCATCCATCTTCATCCAACGGCCACAAATTCATTATTACCGCCACCGAATACTTCACAAAGTGGATTGAAGCTATTCCACTTGCCCAAGTCACTGACAAGCAGATCACCTCATTCATCCTTAATTGCATCATCTGCCGGTATGGTGTCCCCATGTCCATTATCATAGATAACGGGCTTCCTTTCAAAAATCAAGATGTTCGTGAGCTCTGTGAAAAGTTTCATATCCAACACTGCTTTTCCACCCCCTATTACCCACAAGGCAATGGTCAGGCTGAAGCATCGAATAAAAACATATTGAGAATCCTCAAGAAGACAATCAACGATGTCGGTCGTGATTGGCATGTTCAATTGAATCCAGCACTATGGGCATATTGAACTAGCATTTGAACCCCTACAGGCGCAACTCTCTACTCATTGGTCTATGGTGCCGAAGCTATCTTACCTATTGAGGTTGAGATACCATCACTACGGGTTTCCTTGCATAATCTAATAGATGATGAAGCATACAGAGTATCACATCTTCAGGACTTAGAACTACTTGATGCGAAGTGACAAGATGCATACAATCATCTCAAAGCCTATCAGCAGCGCATGAGCAGAAGCTACAATCACCGAGTTCGACCTTGTACATTTGAGGTAGGTGATCTTGTTCTTCGAGAGAATCCTCGTAACCAACCAAATAGAGAACATCAGGGAAAGTTTGAATCAAATTGGTTGGATCCATATGTTATCACTACTGTATTTGGGTTTGGGGCATATCAGTTGGCTACTTCAGAAGGAGAACCGCTAGCAGATCCGATCAACAACATGCACCTCAAATGGTTTTATATGTAAAAGTTGTACAGAGTATCAGGCTCTCATACATACCAGAAAATCAATCCAAAAACATTCAGATAAATGTCCTGAAGAAAATACAAAAACATCAAAAAAGTAAAGAAAAATCATGCATCCAAACGGTGAACAACCACTCCGGTGGCACCTTGGGTAAGTGCGATGGTGAAAACCTGGCAAACATGTGCCACTTGTAAAGGCTATGGCTCCATTGTCTTTCAGACTTGTTGCGATCACATTCATTTCATCCACTCATCCATCCATCCAAAGTCATGGCTGGTTATTGATTTGCAAACAAGAAAGTACTTCATGTGTCTAATATCCCGCTTTTCCATAGCCATGTCTAAAAAAAAAAATCGTGGGCAATGCCCTTAACCTATTTGATGGAAGTGGATTCCACATTATCTTGTGATTCATTGGGTTCTTCATTGAAAACTATCTCACAAAATCCAAAAACATTCAAAACAACAATCAAAATACCAAAAACATTGAAAACAATCATCAAAATACCAAAAACATTTGAAAACTATCTCACAAAATCCAAAAACATCAGAAAACATCAAAAATCAATCAAAAACATGGCAACACCCTGTACATATATTCTTCAAAGAGGATACCAAACAACATTGCGACATACTCCAAACAAATGACCACTTATCAATCAACCAAACAATCAACATCAACACTCAACCTGTCTTCAACAAGGATGCATCCTTCCTTACCAAAACAAAGACAAGATGACATTTTCGTTGACAAGAAAATTTTGTTTAAGCTATCAAATACTTGGTTGATTTGTGGGTTATTTATATCAGGATCTTACAACATTGTTTGTGTATCCTCTGCGAATTATTCTGATGAAGTTTTGGGGCATGTACTAATGGTGTCTACATGGGAAGTTCACTAAGCTACGTGATCATAGGCAAAATACAATCATAGATCATTACGGCTTGCTTACTACAGTGTATACCTCGACCATATGAGCATGAACCATTATCGAGGATCCATATTCTTTATTCTTTATTTTTTTTGTATATGTTGTTTGTTTGCAGGTACGAATGCTATTTCTTTGGTTCCTCCTACCTCATCCAACTAGATAAAGGTTTTATCTCTTAGTACAGTATGCACTTGTCTCAGGATATGATCAACCTAAGATCAAGGAGGACGATCCAAGTCATGCATGAAAGGAGATAATCCTTGTCTATTCTGCAAGCAATACTCAGGTCAACTTGGTCCATTATATCAAGTTACTTGTATTAACTTGCTATATCAAAATCCATGAAAGGAATACTCAGGTCATCTTGAATCATTATGTCAAGTTGCTTGTATTTTCTTACAACAATTCAAAAGCTCAATGATGAAAAATAAAGCATTATGGATCGTCATTCCATCTCATCTATATATATTGCATTCCGTTGCATTCCATCCATCCATACAATCATAATAGTTGCATATCATTCATACATAGTAATGACAATGGATACTCTATTTTCCTCTTCTTCCATAGGAATGCGTCATAGGTCCTCCATTTCTTCTATCTAACATCGAACCCTCACCCCCCCTCCCCATGTTGGTAATCAACATCACATACCCTACATCATCTCCCATCAACCCAATCAAGCCAATTACTCTGTCTACATAGGCACATCGATTCACACACACCTAGACTATTAACAGATACTCTGATCAAGTATCTTCGGGTCTCAACAGGTAATCGATTATGGCAAACCTAGACTACAACAGGCATTTATCATAATGACCTAAGTCTCAACGGGGCTGCTATGATTCACCACAACCATCCATCCCACACACACACTATCAATTGATCAACCAATCCAAACACAATCTAATGGACAATTACATCAATTGTCTACATTTCAACGAGTATTTTGCTTCATATACCTTGACTTCATCGGGCAATTACATCAATTGTCTAAGTCACATCAGGTCACTTTGATTCACTTACTCAAATTTTATCCTGTCCAAGAGACCAACTGACATCAACTGCCATGCTTTGACTTGACCAGGACAATTAAACCGATTGCACCAGATTGTCCAACCAATTTTGATCAATTGTATAGCATCAATCCAAACCACACACTACATCTGCTTTGTATCTCTTGCATGACCTCAGGGTACTCGTTGGCTTGTTGTTTCTTCGTATTCACTCCATTTTCTCCCATTCTTTCATCATTAGTTCTAATTTCTTCTATTTTACATCCCCTCCATTTTTCATTCTTTTTCGAGAGATCGCTTGATTTTTCAAAAAAATTCGGCCCATCTCTTGAGGGGGCATACCACCCATTAAATTAACATTTTATGGGGCATTTCTTCACACCTATTTTTCTTTCTTTGAAACGGCACGATAAAATCGCACCGTCCCAAAGAGGGGCAAATGTAGTCACATAAATTTGTCCACTTAATTAAATGAATATTTAGTATTTATTTGATTATTTAACCATCAATCAATAATTAATTAAATTAATATATTTAATTAATTCATCTTAACCCTCTTCTCCTATTAATTAAATAAATTATTCAATTTATTTGAATTAATTCACTTAACCAAATTCAGACCATTAATTAAATAAATAAATCATATTTATTTAATTAAATCTTCTCTCACATTTAAATAAATTAATATTTATTTAAAATCCCCCAAAATTTCATCTCTCACATTTAAATAAATTAACATTTATTTAAAATCACCTTTATCCTCCACCCACTTGCATTTTCCTACAAATGCAAGTTGCACAACTATTTTAAATAAATTATTTATTTAAAATCCTATTTATCCTCACCCACTTGAAACCTTTAATGGTTTCCCTTAAAGTCTTCAAACTTAATGGCTTCCCTTAAAGTCTTCTTAAGACTTTAATGGTTTCCCTTAAAGTCTTCAAACTTAATGGCTTCCTTCTAGAGTCTTTTTAAGCCTTTAAAGGTTTCCCTTAAAGTCTTCAAGCATTTAATGCTTTATCTTCCTTTTTCTCATTTAAATAAATTAATATTTATTTGAAATGCAAATTACACCATTTAATTGAAATGATTGATTTTATTTTAATTGAAAATCCCAAAATTCCTCCCACTTGCACTCTCCTACAAAATCCACTTGCATGCCTAAATCCCTTCTAGATTCTTCTAACTCTTTCTAATTATCCTAATCCTATCCTAATCATTGTCACATTCCTAAATAAAAGGAAGTCACGTCTCAAAAACCTCCAAAGTCTTTAATAACCATTAAAGGCTTTATGTCTTCAAAAGGTTAAGCTCTAAAGTCTTCCAAACCATTAAAGGCTCTTACACAACCATTTATGGTTAACTCACCTTTTACCTTTGGTTAGAGACTTTCCTCTAACTTAACCATCCTTTTGACTCATGGGTCTCTTCAAAGCATTTATTTCTTTGACTAAGGTAACCATTTAACTCTTTCACATTCATTTATCCCTTGGATAAAAGGAATATCCATTAACCTAACCCTAACCCAACCCCCTAAGGTAACCATCCTATCCCCTCAAGCATTTAATGCTCCTTATCTCTCCTCTCAAGCCTCCTCATGGTGACACTTGTCAACATGGGATTGGGTTGAAGGTCTCACATGGATTGAATATCTTTCAATCCTAACCCTTGTTAAGATTACTCAATCTTAACCCTTCATTTCTCCATTTCTTCTATAAATAGAACCCTTCTCCTCAAGCAAAGAAGGAAGAATTAGAGTATTGTTGTTATACTAGTATTAGCATAGAGATTTTTCATAACATCACTATCTACACTTGCATAGCATTTGCTTATCATATTCAACAATCTTGAATCTCCATATGGCATCCATGGCTAGTGCTAAAAGCTGAGAGCTACACTCATGTGGGACTTGGAGAGGAGAGGAACAAGGGAGGAGCAACTATGAGCATCTTGATTAGCATTTGGAGGAGTATATTTTATCTATTCTATGTTTGTATGCTTTCTATTTCATGCTTAATATCTCTCTTGATATGCTTGTTTAGGATAATCTTTTGTTGCTAACACTAATGTTTGTTTCTTGTGCTCTTGTGTGTGTTGCCATTAAGCAGATTTTCTAATCCCTTTTGCAGAGCATCAGTACCTAATTCTTGAGTCTATATTTTAGACGCAAGTCAATCTCCTTTACCCATTTTTAGATCTATGCTCATTCTCTACATATATGTTATGGAACTACCTGTATATGTTGACCATTGTCAATTTTGCATTATCAACCCTAGTTCTTGCATTTAATTCACGTCATTTTAATTGCTCACTTTCAAAACAAACCCAAGGAGTACTGAATTCACCTTGTGCTCAACCCCTTTCCCATCCAGAATTCGAGGTTGAACCAAATGAGTTGATTATCAGGTCTAAATGTAATTATTTGAAATAGATTTAATTCCTAGTTTGCATGCTTAAACTTGTGAACCTTATTTTCTGTCATTGCAACAAGTAGACTTCTTGTATTATATTTTCATAATAAAAAGGTGAAATGGATCAAAAGATTGTTGTCTTCATATCAAGTTCATCTCTTCCTACAAAAAATCCTAAAAGTTTCCTCCCACTTATTTCTAATCCTACATATACTGCCCACAACTCCCCAACTCATTAAAAGATTCTTACACAAACTAAATCAAAATCTAACAATAGCAAATACTAAACAATTGTTAACTAGGAAGACAAGTCAAAACCAAAAACTGAATTGATGGCCAAAATAATAGTAAAGAGTTTCTAAAAATACTGAATAGTCACCCAATCAACCAAACATGGGTGGGTTGTTAGATTAAATGTTCGACATTAGTTTCATCTCGACTATTTTGTAATTTATGCATAGAGATTTGTAAGAAACCTAAAAAAATATTATTAGACCCATAGATGTTTGGGAATATTGATGAGTTGACCATAGACATATGCACAACACTACCATCCAATTTTAGTGCACATGTTATGATGAATAGAAGACAAGCTTTACATTAGTATAGAAATTTGTACTAGAAGCAACGATATTGATTTAGATATAAAGTAAGCATAAATTTACAACAAATGTTGGTAACAAGTACAAGTTTTTGATAAGGTTAATAAAAACAACACTTCCCTTGGACATTCAATGAAAATAGTGTCAAGGCAACTTATAAGGAAGATGTTAGCTACTATGGAAGAAAATTGGAGAATTGAAGATGTTGCAAGTCAATATTACAACAAATGAGGGCATTATAGACAAGCGGATAATGAGAAAGGATAAGTGGTCATCAAGTTAACAAATAGGACAGCCAAAAAATAGGTTTGTTTGTAATACTTAAGGCATTGATCCCAAGTAACAAGGACAAGTAAACCAATGAATTGAAGAAATCATAGGCTGGACAATAAAGAGAAAGTTTGAATAATAATTTTGCAAGCAAAGAGCTCAGTAAGCATAGTCAAGCGAGAATTCCTTGAGAAGAATTTGTTGTCACTTTATAACAGCCTTATGAGTTTGTAAAGCTAAAGGACTATCATGTGAATAGACTGTATTTGTTAGGGTTTCAAGAAAATCCGAAGAAAATATGAACTAACAATTATATGCAGATTTAAATACAAAAGATAAAGGAATAAAATGGGACACAGATAACACAAAGATTTAACGTGGTTCACCCAAAATGGGTTACGTCCACCATACACAGCCATCCAATCTTTCTTATTATCCAGCAAAAATAGTACATCAACATTACAATGCCTTGATCATCCCAATCGCTTATAACATGCATTTTTAGGACAACAAACAAAGTCAGCCTTTTTAGGGTTTTATTACAATGTCGGTTTTCATCAACAAAAAAAATGGCAAATTTTTTTTTTTGATACTATCTGGAAGGATACGTGTTGAGTGTACAGTACTTTGCTAATCAGTTGCCACATTTCAACAATCTCCCACTTGGAGATTGATCAGGTTCCACACCAAACAATCTCCCACTTGGAGACTGATACTACACGACACCACTGGATAAAACACTAGGACTCGATTGGTATAAATTCCACAATTATCAATCAAGAAGACCAATAGAAATTGATGAAGAAATCAGCTTCTCCTGTGGAACTGCCTTCATGAACATATTGGCAGGATTCTCACTTGTGTGAATCTTCTCAAGCTGTAACTAACCCTCGTCCAAAACAGTCTGGATGAAGTGGTACCTAAGCTGAATGTGCTTTGTCCTTGAATGAAAAGCATAGTTCTTCGCAAGATGAATGGCACTCTGGCTATCAGTATACAATGGGCAATCCTCCTGTGTCTGACCCAATTCCTCTAGAAAACATTGTAACCAAATCATCTCCTTGTTGGCTTCTGTAGCAGCAACATACTCAGCTTCAGTGGTTGAAAGTGCAACAACCTTTTGTAGCCTAGAAATCCAACTGACTGCAGTTCCCCCTATAGTAAAAACATACCTTGTAGTGCTCCTCCGTGAATCAGTATCACCTGCCAGATTAGAGTCAACAAATCCACTCAGAGAAGCATTAGATCCTTTGAAACATAATGCCTTCGTAGTGGTTCCTTTCAAATACCGAAGGATCCATTTCACAGCATTCCAATGTTCCATACTCGGTTACTCAAAAACCTGCTCACAACTCCCACTGCATGTACAATATCTGGCCTTGTGCATACCATTGCGTCCATCAGATTGGCAACAACTGATGAATACGGGATGTTAGACATTTTCTTTACCTCTTCCTATGCCTTTGGACACATCTCCTTAGTCAATTTGAAATGACTAGCCAAAGGTGTACTAACTGCTTTTGCATCCTGCATGTTAAATCTTTTCAGCGCCTTCTTTATATACTCACTTTGGGACAAATTCAAGGTTCTATTTTTTCTGTCCCGTGTAATCCTCATACCCAGAATTTGCTTAGCTGCACCCAAATCCTTCATAGCAAATGACCTGGCTAATTTATGTTTAAGATCATTTATGTGTTCCATGTTAGACCCAACAACAAGCATGTCATCAACATAAAGCAACAAGATAATATAACTGCCATTATCCAATCTCTTAAAATATACACAATGATCAGAATGACATCTATGATAGCCGTGTTCAGGCATGAAGCTATCAAATTTTAAATACCATTAGCGGGGTGCTTGCTTTAGGCCATACAAACTTTTCTTCAACCTGCACACCAAGTTCTCCTTACCTTTGACCTCATATCTCTGTGGTTGCAACATGTAAATTTCCTCCTCCAAATCTCCATGGAAAAAAGTTGTTTTCACATCTAATTGTTCAAGATGTAAATCATCTACAGCCACAAGACTAAGTACAGTTCTAATTGAAGTCATTTATACAACTGGAGAAAATATTTCATCATAATCTATACCCTTTTTCTATGCAAAACCTTTTACCACAAGTCTGGCCTTATATCTTTTCTAACCTCCTTCCTCCTCCTTCAGCTGATAAACCCATTTGTTAGGCAAGGCTCTTTTTTCTACAGGTAAAGGGACTAAGTCCCAAGTCTTATTTTTCATCAAGGAGTCCATCTCCTCTTTCATGCCTAGCTCCCACTGTTGTTTGGTATCCACCTGCATTGCTTCTTCATATTCTTCTGGTTCACCAAAATCAGTTAATAATATAGAATACAAAGAAGGAGAAAATCTTTCAGGGGATCTACTTGACCTTGTAGAATGTCTAACACTTGCAGGAGTTTGTGGGACATTCTATTGTTGCTGAGCATCAGGTACCTGTGGCATTTCAATTTCAGGAATCTCATCCAACACCACATATTCTTGCTTGTCCTGTTCATGCTTCTTTTCCTGCATCTGTTCTTTATATATAACCTTCTCATTGAATATAACATCTCTACTTCTAGTTATTTTCTTATTTTCAAAATCTCATAACCGATAGCCATATTCATCTATCTCATATCCAATGAAGGTACATTTATGAGATTTAGCATCAAGCTTGGTTCTGTTTTCTTTATCAACATGGACAAAAGCTTCACAACCAAAGGTTTTCAAAAAAGAATAATTTACCTTTATACTAGTCCATGCCTCCTCTGGAATACCACCATCCAAAGGGGTTGAAGGTCCTCTATTTATCAAATAGACAACAGTATATACAACATCTGCCCAAAAATGTAAGGGCAATCCAACATGCAATCTCATGCTCCTCGCGTGTTCCATGATAGTCCTATTCATTCTCTCAGACACACCATTTTCTTGTGGAGTTCCTGGAACTATCTTCTGCTTTCTAATCCCATTTAAGGAGCAGTAATCTTCAAATGCCTTGTTGCAATACTCACCTCCATTATCTGATCTGAGACACTTCAACCTTTTTCCTGTCTCACTCTCAACCAAAGCTTTCCATTTCTTAAAAGTTTCAAAAACATCTGATTTTTGATTTAGAAAATATACCCGTGTTTCTCTGGTTGAGTCATCAATAAAAATAACATAATAACAAGAGCCACCAAGAGATGATACCTGAGCCGGTCCCCATACATCTGAATGCACAAGCTCTAACTTCTCACTCTTCTTCTCTTTCCCAACCTTGAGAAATCTTACTCTTTTCTGTTTGCCATAAACACAATTTTCACAGAACTCTAAATCAATCTTCTTTAGTCCTGGCAATAGATTTTTGGAGTGAAGGATTTTCATCCCTTTCTCACTCATGTGCCCAAGCCTATGGTGCCACATTATCGAATTTGTTCTTGCAGCATCTATTGTTGTTGTCCCTGCAGTAACTTTATCTGTAGTAGCTAAGGTAGAGTAAGTGTTACCAGTACACAAATATAATGTGCCCACCTTCGCACCTTTAGCTACTACTAATGATCCTTTATTGACCTTCCAGATACTATCTGAGAAGGTAACTATGCAACCTTCACTACCTAGTTGCCCTGCAGAAATTAAATTTGTTCTTAAGTTAGGAACATGTCTTACCTCCTGCAGAAACTAGTCATTACCATTCTGCAACTTGATCTTTATCTTTCCTTTTCCAACAATTTGATAGGGCTCATCATCACCCAAATATACCTGTCCAAAATCACCTTGAATATAATCTAAAAAATATTTTCTATGGGGTGTAGCATGAAATAAAGCCCCAGAATCTATTACCCAGGAATCATTAACATTATCCAAACATAAGATTAAAGCATCTTGTAAAGTATTACTTGCAATATTAGCTTCCTTACTGTCATTTTCATTTTTGTCTCCTTCTTTGTTTTTCCGAGACCAACAGTCTTTCTTTAGATGACCAGGCTTTCCGCAGTACCAACAATCTTTCTTTCCTCTAGATTGAGAGCATCCTTTCTTTGACTTCCCTCGTGACTTCTCATTCCAAGGGCCTTTTCCTCTTTCCTTTGATCTTCCTCTGTTCTCCACATTCAAAACACTACTTGATGATGTTGGAGTCTCACCTGTGATTTTCCTTCGCATTTCCTCGCTTAGGATAACACCAACAATATCATCAAATACCAAAGTATTTTTTCCAGAGACAGAGTTACTTACAACCATAACCAAGCTATTCTAGCTTTCTGGCAAAGAACATAAAATCAAGAGAGCCCTAACCTCTTCTGCAAAAGTAATTTTTACCGAAGACAATTGACTGGTAATTGTATTAAATTCATTTAAGTGCTCCGCTATAGATCCTCCTTCACTCATTTTCAAATTAAACAAACACTTCATAAGAAATACCTTATTCGAAGCCGATGGTTTCTCATACAGCTTAGCTAATGTTGCCATCAAATCTACAGCCATTTTTTCTTTTGTTATATTGAAAGCTACAGACGGTGCAAGGCACAATCGAATGGATCCCAGTGCCTTTCTATCTAAAATGTCCCATTCTTCATCTGACATTGTGGTCGCTTTCTTTGCCTTTCCTTCTAATGGCCGCCACAAATCCTTTTGATATAGGTAATCCTCCATCTGCATTTTTCATAACTGATAATTCTGGCCGTTAAATTTTTCGACCTTGAATTTGGAATCCTCCATTGCTCCCACTCAAATCTGAAAGTCCTGCCAATTTACAGAAAACCTCGCTCTGATACCAATTGTTAGGGTTTCAAGCAGATTCAAAGCAAATATGAACTAACAATTATATGCAGATTTAAATACAAAAGATAAAGGAATAAAATAGGACACAAATAACACAGAGAAATAACATGGTTCACCTAGAATGGGTTATGTCCACCATACACAATCGTCCAATCTTTCTTATTATTTAGCAAAAATAGTACATCAACATTACAATGCCTTAAGCATCCCAGCCGCTTATAACATGCGTTTTTAGGGAAACAAACAAAGTCGACCTTTTTAGGGTTTTATTACAATGTCGGTTTTCATCAACAAAAAAAATGACAAGGATACGTACTAAGTGTACAGTACTTTGCTGATCAGTTGCCACATTTCAACAGTATTCTATGAAATTTCAAAGACAAAGTATTTTTAGAATACAAAAAAAAGGATAATGAACAACTATTCTAAGGGGAAAAACTTTCATAAATGACAAAAGATTTAAAGCAAGCATGACAAAAATCACAAGAGGGTCACATTACATGAAAATCTCTAAAAGTTCAGAGAGGAGAAGTTAGATCTTAGGACAAACACAAAAACCTAATGAAAGATTACGATATGACAAAAACCAAAAAGCTATAGACTACAGATAATAGTAGCATGTTATATGATATGAAGACAAATTTCAAGACTTCATGAGGTTTGATAATGCTCTACAAGAGCAGAGTCGTAGATTTGGATGACAACATGACAATAAAACAACAATAGAAAAGGGGTTTCATTGGAAAGTCATCATCATTACAATCAAATACATTGTTATGATAGAAGGAGCACAAGAGAAGCTAAGAGGGGCATAGTCAATGGCATGTATGGTAGTGTCATAGATAAAGTAAATAATGACAAGCTATAAGGTATGATATCCATGATTAAGGTCTTGTTGGAATCAAGGAACACTGAGAGAGAGGGGGGGGGTTGAATCAATTTTCTACTAGTAAATAAACTTTCAAACTTATTCTCAGACCACCCGAAGCGAATGCAACAGAGTAAAATATACAAATACAAGATAATCAACCACAAAATCATAACACCGAGATTTTTATGTGGGAACCTGGAAAGGGAAAAACCATGATGGGATTGGAACCTACAATATTCATATACTGTGATCATGAGTACATAAATATTACATAAGGGGAATGCACTTGCATTCAGCCACACTGCCTAGAACCAGAGGTTCAATTAAAATATGGAAGTCTCACTGACTTACAAATCAATTACAATGATAACTACAATGTTTGAACTCCAAAATAGCATCAAACATTGCCTAGATGAGTTCTGGTTAAGTGCAAGAAATTTGATTGTAACACCTCTACAACTATGCTTTGTTATGCTTCTCAGTTAGCTACCAGATCAAGAATGTGCACGTGAAATTATGCCAAAAGTGTTTCTCAATCACAACTCGCTCATATATTCATCCAAAAAGATCTTCTACATCAGTCATATATATTCATAACTACAAAATAAATATACATTAAGTTGGCCAAGCATAATATGCAATGTAATGTGTAACCCGATGTCGGCTAAGACCAGATCACCAAAACACATGTAGATCAACCAAATATCGTCCAAATGATTTCTTTATGTCATCCCTATCATCTCATGCATGAATATAACCATTGCAATCACCACAATGCTTCCAGACCAAAAGTGCTCTACTTATCTGAATACCAGAGACAGATTACCGGATCACTTTCTCCACCGGATATCAAAATCCATGACTACCGGATAGGATTCCCATGAAGAGTTTCCCTCAATGACAACCCTCATCCATTATCCATGCACTATAATCCACTGGATGAGTGTCAATTTCCAACAATCTCCCCCTTTGGCATTGATGGCAACACTCAAGAAAAATGAGTGTTGAAACCTGTACATCGGATCAAAATTTCTAAGGTTCCCCCTTAGATGAAAATCTCAAAAAACCTGTATCATTCTGTACATTTTTCACTCTACTCTTCCCCTTTGACAACAATGCCAAAGATGGGATGTTGCTCAAAAACTTATATACAGGGGTATATACCAGATATATTATACATACTTGAAGATAGATCTGCAAAAATGGTCTTCAAAAATCCTAAGTGGGTATCCCACCCATTCGTCAAGTTATCCAAAACTATGATGAATGCACTGAAAACATAGGCATATATCTCTACATCTTTCAACTTTGATGGAACTAGTTGAGCCATTGTCTTCAAGCAATCAACTTTGTTTCTCAATATGGTGTCCATCTGGGGAGCAATAACATTTTAGAGCTCACCGACTCGCCTCAGAATTCTCTCCTTTTCTGAATTTAGGCTCAAGATTTGATTAGTTAAAGCCATCACCTGACCTTCTATATTGTTGGCAAGGGCAACATTTGAATCAAATGTCTGAGATATATTGTCAAGTTTGCCCTAGCAAACACTCATATGCTTATCAATATCTAAGGTGAATTTGGACAG